>NC_088654.1:15631362-15982095 GCF_964019385.1 Sycon ciliatum | reverse complement strand
CCCACATACTTAGGCAATAGCAAAGTCACACCTTAGTGGATCCAAAAATAGAAATCTGATGTCAACTTACTACTCCCTGGCCGTTTTGACGTCATCACTTTCAAGCCCTATTGCAATTGTAATGTATGGAAATATGCTCTAAAATTCAAGAAAGGTTGCAAACAAACTGCAGAAAATTGCCGGGGGGAGGGGAGGGGGGCTCCCCTCGGCTCCCGTGCACCCCCTAGTTGGGGGGCCGAGCACGCCCGGCGCCCCTGCTACATTACACGTGTACTTGTACGTGACTTGAACACGTAATCGAAGTGGCTCTACTCTGATGGCAGTTGTATCCGCTCACTCGTTCCTCATTTCTTTTGTTAATTTGGTTTATGCGAAGACTAGCCAAGCTGGCGTGGTGATGTCAACGCGAGCAACTATAATAATAATAGCTATGTTTGTTGTTTGTATACTTTCTTGCTCTACTAGTAAAGGAGTACAAATGACGTGTGCTATAGGATAGCCTAGACCCACGCGCTGTCGAATGGTGGAAAGGCCCACGCACAGCTGCACGTAAGTCTTATAATAATTATTATACCATTGCCCTGAACTGAAGATGGCCATTGCGTAGGCTTACGTGATCTTTCATCTATGCATGCAGATGTACCTGATTGTATAGACAGTGCGTGCGCCCGGGCAGTTATACGAACATCGGCGCTAGCGGGGGGCGGCTGTTTGCCACGTTGTCTATGAGCTGCAGAATCTGCAGAGTACAAAGGCGCTCGCAGTATACAAGCAAACCCTCTTGTTATCAATGTCGTCGCAGTCGAAACATCGCAAATCATTATCTCAGGATTCTTACAAAGCACAAACCAGTGTCGTATTCAGCTCAGTGCGTTTATATCAGTTCAGAGATGGCCGACTTTAGAGATACCGATCGTACCTCGTCTGAGTTTTGTCGTTGTCCAAGTGGGAAATGTCAGTGGCAGTTACAGAAGGAATACCGGGCGGCTGCTAGGAGACAAAAGGAAGACGAGACGAGAATGAAGGAGGAGAAGAGAATACGTCAACCCGTCATACGCAAGAAACATTTCCCTCGAGCAAATGTCTCGAGAAGGACCTGAGATAACGGAGCGTTCGCAATGTCGAATGTTGTTTCGTTGTTTTCGACGACATATCAGACCATGAGTTTAATGACAGTGATGGAACGACGTGACTGGTGCCTCAGTCGACCATGCCGCGTACTTGTAAGGGAGAGCATACTCCAAGAACAATGCCGGAGAGCAAACTCCGTGAAGAAACACTCGGGCATAGACGGTGGCACCTCCCCGTGGTTATGCCTGGTAACTGTCGCATTAAAATCCCTCCAAGTCAAAAGCCTGAAGCTGATTTGAATGCGAAAGGCTAAGTCCACCAAAATCCATGCACATAGTTAGATTTGAACTGAGTTAGTGAACTAAGGAAATACACTGATAAATGTACAATTTGTACCTGTATCAAGATTTGTTTGAGTTGGGTAACTCCGCTCTTCTTCCTCGCTCACCGGAGGAATTGTAGTCTCCTCGCGCAACTGGGGAGCAGTTTTCATTGGACATTAGTGGCGGGACGATGCGAAGGGAATCAATGGTACGAGCTGATGAACGAACGCTTTACGGAGGAAAAGAAAAATTTGCTGTCGGAACTTTCAATGTGCGGGGCCCCATGTCGGTCGTCAAGACGAACTCCTTGTGTCGAGACCTCTCTTTCTCCGGCATAGACGTCTGTACCCTTCAAGAAACCAAGACTTACTTGCAGAGTTTGACGAGCAGGGAAACGGCTAAAGAGGGAATGGAGTGGAGTGTTAGAGCACGCGGACGGCCAATGTCATTGTGGAGTCGCGACTTGTAGCTGTTCGGCTTGTTAGTCACCCGGAGCTCTGTCAACGCGGGCATGGAGCTAATGCGAGCGCGTGGCCAAGGTTGCGCTGACTGGTTGGCGGCGGCTAGCCGAGCTCGACGACTTGAACTATGGCCTCAGTAACGGAGCTGCCACCCAACACCTGAATTGAACGCAACGGCTGCAGAATCTTGGAATGTTCGAGTCTGCCTTGTTCGTTCTACCAATGTGTCATGCAAGTAATGTCTTCTCCCTGTATGTTCGGAACGTTTTTGCACATTGTCTGTACATGTGAAAATGGGTTACCCATCTTGTGTAGTTTTCCACTACGTGGTTCGCGGCTGTATTTATTATCGTTAGACATCTGCGCCAAGCCAATACTGGATTGTTAACCTGAAACGCAACGGCTGCAGAATCTTGGAATGTTCGAGTCTGCCTTGTTCGTTCTACCAATGTGTCATGCAAGTAATGTCTTCTCCCTGTATGTTCGGAACGTTTTTGCACATTGTCTGTACATGTGAAAATGGGTTACCCATCTTGTGTAGTTTTCCACTACGTGGTTCGCGGCTGTATTTATTATGGCTGGAGATCTGCGCCAAACCAATACTGGATTGCTCAATAGTAGACGCTCTGCAGAGCATGGCGAGATCTATGGATGAGGGTCTGTGCATTGTGATATTCCGAGAGATCCTGAAACAGTCAAGCTCAGGAAATAGCACTATCATTATCACTCGATATAATTATACTCATAAAAAGGACACACTTCAGGCTCATTACAAACATCATTACAAACATGAGTATTATCGCATTTTTGTCTCAGAGGAAACTGTTTACCGATATAATTATCAAAATTATTATTATCATCGTTCTAGCTCATATTTTCCCCTGTCATAGTCCTGTTTATCATGTTCAGCATAAGCGAAGTTAGTTGTGGATCATGCTTGCATGGTTGACTCCACCGCGTACATGCAAATAATAATAATAATAAGAAACAAACGGCGAGGAGACAACAATTTGATAACCGCAATCAGTAATACAAGCTGGATCGACATTTGTGTACACTATATTCATGTATTGTAAAACTGTGGAGACAATGTGCAATAAAACGATGAAAAATGTGAAGAAATTGTGTAGAGAAAGAAAGGGATTCAAACAAGTTTTCGTACAACACTCATCAGGAATCATCGTTGTACTAAAGGACACTGAAACAAAAATTGAACTATTATAGAAAATCTAATTTTTCATCGTTTTATTGCACATTGTCTCCACAGTTTTACAATACATGAATATAGTGTACACAAATGTCGATCCAGCTTGTATTACTGATTGCGGTTAATAATAAGAAAATTTAATAATAATAATCAAGATGGAACGAATAAAAAAAGGTGAGCCCTACGTTATGCTTTACATGTACATGACATGTTCAATGCCACTAATGCACTATGTACCTCGTACTTTCTACATGTACATGTTTATGCAAGCGTAGTGTCGAACCACGCCTGAATCATCTATGAGCCCGAAGGGCAGATCATGTGACAGATCATGTGCTGGAAGGCCAAGGTCGTGATAATATCCCATTTTCACGCAATGTTTTAATCTTTTCAGTATTTGAATTGTGCTCTAATCCCCACCATGTTCCATGGCATGTTGTATTTGTTTCGCGCAAGAAGGAGGCATAGAGCCCCGCACGCGTCGTGATACGCAGGTACAAACTTGCGTGTGGCGAGTGGTATCCACGGCTAGCCCACACAGCCGCAATTTCATTTCTTTTTTACTCTCTTTCTCATTCCTGTGTGCAGCCACACCATACGTACCCCCACCCCTAACACACCTCAGTCACATGCACAGTCACGTGCACACCCACATACACACGCAACAACAAACAGCCTCTGCGGGGACAGCAGTAACAGCAAGAAAAAAAAAAAAGCTAGATCATCTAAATTAGTGCAGTCTGCAATCTGAGCACACCGCCAGCGGTGTGCTACGGAAATATCCAAACGACTCAACAAAATAACCATTCACTAGGGCGGGTGGGCATGGGCACAAAACTTGAAAAGCAAGAAGAAAAAGAATGCCGCAGCCGGAGCGCATGCTCTTAATATCTCGCATTTGCGAGCACCAAATGTTACGTCATGCAACCGAAAGACAAAAAAGAACTACATTTCTCGTTTCTTTCCTACGTCAGCCAACGAGAAATGAGGCATGTACCTATCATTGCCATGAACATTGGCTAATGGGCCAGTAACCACGTGACCTACATTGTACATGTACATGTATGCATGTACTGATGTAGTATTACCTCCCTGATACCGGGCAACGGAAGCAAAGCAAATACTAGTAGGTATACTAGCTGGATAGTTGAGACGTAGTTATAGCTATAAGCTAGACCCACGCGATGTCGAATCGTGCAAAGGCCCACGCACAGCTGCATGTTTGTCTTTTATAATCATTGCCCTGAACTGAAGATGGCCTTTGCGTCGGTCTACGTGACTACATGATCTATGCATGCAGATACACCTGATTGAATAGACAGCGCTCGCGCCCTGGCAGTTTTACGAACATTGGCCCACGCGGAAAGCGGCTACGACCACGCAATCTATGAGCTGCATAATCTGCAGAGTATAAAAGCGCTCGCAATATACAAGCAAACCCTCTTGTTATCAGCGTTGTTGCAGCGTAAGCATTGCAAATCATTATCTCAGGATTCTTTCAAAGCACAAACCAGTGTCGTATTCAGCTCAGTGCGTTTATATCAGTTCAGAGATGGCCGACTTTAGAGATACCGATCGTACCTCGTCAGAATTTTGTCGTTGTCCAAGTAGTGATTATCAGAGGCAGTTGCAGAAGGAATACCGGGCGGCTGCTAGGAGACAAAAGGAGGACGAGACGAGAATGAAGGAGGAGAAGAGAATACGTCAACCCGTCATACGCAAGAAACATTTCCCTCGAGCAAATGTCTCGAGAAGGACCTGAGACCACGGAGCATTCGCAATGTCGAATGTTTTTTCGTTGTTTTCGACCATGAGTTTAATGACAGTGATGGAACGACGTGACTGGTGCCTCAGTCGACCATGCCGCGTACTTGTAAGGGAGAGCATACTCCAAGAACAATGCCGGAGAGCCAACTCCGTGAAGAAACACTCGGGCATAGACGGTGGCACCTCCCCGTGGTTATGCCTGGTAACTTTCGCATTAAAATCCCTCCAAGTCAAAAGCCTGAAGCTGATTTGAATGCGAAAGGCTAAGTCCACCAAAATCCATGCACATACATACAAAACTGACAAGGAGTACTGAGAGATTCGGCGACCTGATACCTAGCTCCAACACGTTTCCAAGGCGCAAACCAGCAACCTTCCAACTTGGAAGGCTCAGGTTCGGAAAGGTCCAATAGGCCATTTTGTCGCACTCGCTGACTGTATATTAAGATCTGGTTACGTTGGTGGACAGTTAGTCATAACTCGTAACAGTTTGTCCTTCTTCTTTTCACAATTATTTAATTGACTCACCATCCGAGTTACATGAAGCATTACAACATTATTATCCACATTCATATCTGCACAACTAGTACATTTCTGTCATTTTGATATTCATGTACATATTACATACTATTAAAGTGTGAAGATCGGGTTTAGTGACAGATCGAATATAGCGACATTTTGAATTGTGTTTAAATCCTCCGTCGCATACATGTACATGTACATACTCGCGTAGACGAGGCAAGGACAATAACACTGGGCTAACAGATTTGCAGACGGAAATATACTGGCTATTAGCTTGCATATGAATGAAGGACATACTAGAGTGTCTCCCGTGGTGCACTGAGTGTGTTTGACGTCACCAGTGACTGTGTGATTGTAACGACAAGTGTCCCCCGCACTGATCAAAAGGTTATGCACTTAAACCGACGTTTAACACTGACTGTGTGGGCAAGAGGTCCCTTCACTGATACAAAGGTTTCGCACTATTGCACACGTCACTTAGCACCATTTGAACTTGACAGTAGGCGTGTAGGCATACACCAGAATGTTTATGTGTCTTATTTCCTATCTCTGCAAGACATCTGTTTCCTCCATTACAATACAATACTTCGAAGTACAATGACGTAGACACAGTCATTGTGATTATCTTTGTCGGCGGCCGGCAGTTCCATGACGTGTAAGCCGACGTCCCTCGCCGCCAAGATCCAACCACTTGACTGTAGATGCACGTGCTAGTCATTTGCGTAGGCCTGTGCATTATCGGAAGGCGGCTGTGGCCACGTAATCTATGAGCTGCAGAATCTGCAGAGTACAAAAAGCGCTTGCAATATACAAGCAACCTTTCTTGTTATCAATGTTCTTGCAGCGCAAGCATCGCAAATCATTGTCTCAGGATTCTTTCCAAGCACAAACCAGTGTCGTATTCAGCTTAGTGCGTCTATCAGTGTCGTTGTAGTCAACATCGGAAATCATTATCCCAAGTGTTTTAAGCACAGACCAGTCTCGGATTCATCTTTGTGAATTTGCCTTCAATTATGGATGAGGTGGTACTTCAAGTGGATACCAGTGCTACCGTGTTGACCGAACCAGCTGCCTCCAGACTGGCCTGGTGCCGCTTTCTTCAGCGCGCTTTAAATTGGAATCAGCTATCTGGAGGCGATGATGAACAGCTTCAGCCCAAGCTATCCCTCTTCTTCGACTGGGCATTTTCCAACCCGGATGAAGCGGACCTCACAGATTACGACAAGATCGCTCATCGTTATCACACTCAGAGCAGTTCACAGCAGTCAAAGAAGGCTTCTCTGGCGGCTGCACGCAGCCAACGAAAGCAGGACAAGAGAAGCAAGAAGGAAGAAAGGCGCGAAGCCGCTGCGCGCAAGAAAAAAGTTCCTGGAGAAAGTGTGTCCAAGACGTTCTGAGTTTTCAAAGCTAACATCCTGCCTGTCAGCGCCTACAAAACACGCCAGGATAGACATCCAAGAGTATTCTCAATGGTAGAATGCCGGAGAGACAACTCCGTCAACAAACGCTTGGAGCGGACGTGACACACTCATGCAAACCGACGAGGTGTCTTCCGTCCCTCCAAGCGGGCATAGATGGTGACACCTCCCTGCGGTTATGCCTGGTAACTTTCGCATTAAAATCGCTCGAAGTCAAAAAATCTGAAGCAGACTTGAATGCGAAAGGCTAAGTTCACCAAAATCCATGCACATAGTTAGATTTGAATTGAGATAGTGAACAAATGTATTCCATACATGTACAATTTGTACCTACTTGTATGTGCATGGATTTTGGTGGACTTAGCCTTTCGCATTCAAATCAGCTTCAGCCTTTTGACTTGGAGGGATTTTAATGCGAAAGTTACCAAGCATAACCACGGGGAGGTGCCACCGTCTATGCCCGAGTGTTTTTACACGGAGTTTGCTCTCCGGCATTGTTCTTGGAGTATGCTCTCCCTTACAAGTACGCTGCATGGTAGACTGAGGCACCAGCCACGTCGTTCCATCACTGTCATTAAACTAATGGTCTGATATGTGGTCGAAAAAACATTCGACATTGCGAATGCTCCGTGATCTCAGGTCCTTCTCGAGACATTTGCTCGAGGGAAATGTTTCTTGCGTATGACGGGTTGACGTATTCTCTTCTCCTCCTTCATTCTCGTCTCGTCCTCCTTTTGTCTCCTAGCAGCCGCCCGGTATTCCTTCTGCAACTGCCTCTGATAATCACTACTTGGACAACGACAAAAATCAGACGAGGTACGATCGGTGCCTCTAAAGTCGTTCATCTCTGAACTGATATAAACGCACTGAGCTGAATACGACACTGGTTTGTGCTTTGAAAAAATCCTGAGATATTGATTTGCGATGCTTACGCTGCAACAACGTTGATAACAAGAGGGTTTGCTTGTATATTGTGAGCGCTTTTGTACTCTGCAGATTCTGCAGCTCCTACTACGTGGCAAACAGCCGCCCCCCGCTAGCGCCGATGTTCGTATAACTGCCTGGGCGCACGCACTGTCTATACAATCAGGTACATCTGCATGCATAGAACAAAGATCACGTAAGCCTACGCAATGGCCATCTTCAGTTTGGGGCAATGGTATAATTATTTTAAGACTTACGTGCAGCTGTGCGTGGGCCGAACCACCATTCGACAGCGCGTGGGTCTAGGCAATAGCTATAGCTACGCCTCCACTGCGACGTCATCGCCTGTTTGTGTTGCGACTATAAGCCGATTGACGTTGCTTGTGCCCCTGCCTCTCTCTATCTCTCTCTCTATCTCCCCTCCCCGTCTCCCTCTCCCTCGGCCACTTGTACCCAAGGCGCACACGCCATTTGTACTCCTTTACTATGATAGCTATTATTATTATGCTTGCTCGCGTTGACATTACCAAGCCAGCTTGGCTAGTCTTCGCATCAGCCAAATTAAAAAAGGAAATGAGGAACGAGCGAGCTGGTACGACTGACATCAGAGTAGAGCCACTTCGATTACGTGTTCAAGTCACGGACAAGTACACGTGTAATGTGGCCATAGAATGTGTGGCTGGTGTAGGTAGGACGAGGTAAGCAGCTGTGTGTGGATGTTGTAGGCAGAAGGCTATAGAGCTAGCAGTATGATATTAGCGCAGTGTACATATATCGTTTAATATAAAAGAGAACCAGCTAGCCAAAACACCATCATTCTACGACGTGCCCAGGCAAAGTCAGTAAGTTGCTGGTGGTGGACGGTTCAGGTTAGAGTCACTCCCGGGTACTAGTAGTACTACATAGTTCTACAGTAGCTTTGTGTTTAGATAATTTTAATGACTTCAGCCACAGGGCAGTTTAAAACTGTAAGACAGGTTAGTTTTGGAGATGTTTCGTTTCTTCTCCACATGTAAACATTTGTAATGCATGGTGCGCATTGGCTCGATAGAATCTATATGTACGTGTACATAACCATTGTTGAGGCGCATCATGTATCACAAGAAAACGGATGCAGTCAGCTCTACAAGAATTCTTACTTAGTAAGATCCCTGGTAGAGTTGACTCCATCCGCTTTGTTCAGGAATCATGTTCTGGTCCAGGAGTTCCTTGGTTCTTGCCGCCACCGCCACTCAAGGACGATAATACATTGCAGCTAAGTCAGTGTCGTATAACATATAGAGTCAGCTTTCATCAAGGTTACTAGCTGGCTGACGAAGGGATTTACTGGCTCGAGGAGGAGAGATATGGACTAGGGGAGAGACGCCGACATAGTATGCAGCACATGCATATTGCGAAAGGTAAGAAGTTGTAGAACAGCAGTACGGTCGGTCAGTGTCGCGCAATGTTATGGCATGAGCTGATTGGTTTAAAGTAACTGATTGTGGTAGTAAACATTATAGCGTACCATAATGTCCACTTTACTATTCCTGTGCTGTACAATAATCCTTGGCTCCCCATCAGAGAGACTGCTAGCGCCAGATACTGGGAGAAATCTAGCGCGTCCAAGACGCTAGGAGAGTCAGTGGTTAACATGTTGATCGTTTGAGAGCATTTTCCAAGGCGGAGGACGCACTGTGTTGAAAACAGTGCTTCTTACTACAACTAGAACCTTCATCGGTGTGTAACAACTATAACATACTGTGAACCGATCGACATGTTATTAATCAACCAACCAAGGTTTAGAAATACCTGTACTTGAGAGTGAGTGGGAAACAGACCTGTACAGGTGTTCTGAGTTATGACCAGGGAGTTATATAAACGCACTAACCTGAATACGACACCGGTTTGTGTTTTGAAAGAATCCTGAGATAATGATTTGCGATGTTGACGCTGCAACGACACTGATAACAAGAGCGTTTGCTTGTATTTTGCGAGCGCTTTTGTACTCTGCAGATTCAGCAGCTCATACTCATAGATTACGTGGTCACAGCCGCTCTCAGCTTGGGCCAATGTTCGTAAAACTGCCCGGGCACGAGCACTGTCCATACAATCAGGTGTCATTGCATGCTTGATGACGTCGTCACGTAGACCGACGCAAAGACCATCTTGAGTTCAGGGCAATGATATAAAAAAGACAAACATGCAGCTGTGCGTGGGCCTTTGCACGATTCGACAGCGCGTGGGTCTAGCTTATAGCTATAACTACGTCTCCACTATCCAGATAGTATACCTACTTGTATTTGCTTTGCTTCCGTTCCCCGGTATCAGGGAGGTAATACTACATGCATACATGTACATGTACAATGTAGGTCACGTGGTTACTGGCCCATTAGCCAATGTTCATGGCAATGATAGGTACATGAAATTTCGGCTGTGTGGCCTAGCCGTGGATACCACTCGCCACACGCAAGTATGTACCTACGTATCATGGCGCGTGCGTTGCTCTATGGCTATGCCCCCCCCCCCCCCTCATGCGCGAAACAAATACAACATGCCATGGAACATGGTGGGGATTGGAGCACAATTCAAATACTGAAAAGATTAAGGAGGCAGCCTACCCATAATGTTCATATGGCATTCAATTGACCGTAACTTTGGTGTTTCTCAATGGATTTGAGTGAAATTTTGACCACACACTCCTGCCACTATGCTGGCCCTCAGGACATGATTTACAAGTTCTTGCGCCTCACTGACAGGCTTTTCAGGCCGGAAAAACTCAAATTTCCGGCATAGTGCCACGGTGTGCGAGCCACCCAGGAGCCAAACAAATGCATTTACAATTTTTTCACATTTTCGTGCTCATTCTGTCCGTGCGCGGGACCCAAACCTAGAACAAGTCCAGAAGCAGCCATGGGTGATGGGGTAGGGCCCCTCAACGAGGCCCTGGAATCTGTCACAACGGAACGAGTGGGCGTTCTCTCACACACTCACACAGACCCAAGTCAATTTTTGATTTTTTTTAGGTTTAGCACGTGCTACGAGGTCGTACCTTTGATTCGACATCCAGTGCTGGGACCTCCACTGCAAGCCATTTCCGCAGCGCTGCACACAGGAGTGTGTGGTCAAAATTTCGCTCAAATCCATTGAGAAACACCAAAGTTACGGTCCATTGAATGCCATATGAAATTTATGGGTAGGCTGCCTCCTTCAGGTGGCAGACTACCCAAAAATTCGCTGAAAAATCGAATTTGTAAATTCATATTGAGCGCTACGTCAGTTGAAAGAGCATGAATAGCTGCAAATTCTCTGAAAATTGTGTCCCGATCTGACCGGCCGTTCAAGAGTTATGGCCGAAAATGTGCCCTTGCAAGGAAAGATTTTTTTGTTGCACGCTGTCATTTGTTGGCAGCACTGTATTTGAATGTGAGCAGACCGTGCGCAACTTGTCGTATCATGGAAACACGTGAAAGTGTGCAGAATTTTGCTCCAAGTCCAAAAAATCAGTTTTTTGAGCCACGTATTGGGCTTCGCCCGCCGCCGTGCAGCAGGACTTTTGCCAGCACCCTCGTGACGTTGCAGATATGTGGCTTGATTATTGTAGTTGACATTGATTTAGTGACTTTGGCAAGTTTGAGTCGTGTCAAGAAGTCAGGTAGGATTCAGGTAGGATTCAGTACTAGGCAGTAGTGAAACTACCCCATCACCCATGGCTGCTTCTGGACTTGTTCTAGGTTTGAGTCCCGCGCACGAACAGAATGAGCACGAAAATGTGAAAACAATTGTAAATGCATTTGTTTGGCTCCTGGGTGGCTCGCACACCGTGGCACTATGCCGGAAATTTGAGTTTTTCCGGCCTGAAAAGCCTGTCAGTGAGGCGCAAGAACTTGTAAATCATGTCCTGAGGGCCAGCATAGTGGCAGGAGTGTGTGGTCAAAATTTCACTCAAATCCATTGAGAAACACCAAAGTTACGGTCCATTGAATGCCATATGAAATTTATGGGTAGGCTGCCCCCTTAAGGGGGCACATCACCCAAAAATTCGCTGAAAAATCGAATTTGTAAATTCATATTGAGTGCTACGTCACTTGAAAGAGCTAGAATAGCTGCAAATTCTCTGAAAATTGTGTCCCTATCTGACCAGCCGTTCAAGAGTTATGGCCGAAAATGTGCCCTTGCAAGGAAAGATTTTTTTGTTGCATGCTGTCATTTGTTAGCAGCACTGTATTTGAATGTGAGCAGACCGTGCGCAACTTGTCGTATTATGGAAACACGCGAAAGTGTGCAGAATTTTGCCCGAAGTCCAAAAAGGTCCAAAAAATCACGTTAAAAAACCACGTATTGGGCTTTTCAGGATTAGGATTCAGTACTAGGCAGTAGTGAAACGTGAGTGGCAGTCTTTGCCGGTTTCTGAGGGCATCCTGGATTTGGTGTGCAGCGCTGTGGAAATGGCTTGCTGTGGAGGTCCCAGCACTGGATGTTGTATCAAAGGTACGACCTCGTAGCACGTGCTAAACCTAAAAAAAATCAAAAATTGACTTGGGTCTGTGTGAGTGTGTGAGAGAACGCCCACTCGTTCCGTTGTAACAGATTCCAGGGCCACGTTGAGGGGCCCTAGCCCACCACCCATGGCTGCTTCTGGACTTGTTTTAGGTTTGGGTCCCGCGCACGGACAGAATGGGCACGAAAATGTGAAAAAAATGTAAATGCATTATTTTGTTTGGCTCCTGGGTGGCTCGCACACCGTAGCACTATGCCGGAAATTTGAGTTTTTCCGGCCTGGAAAGCCTGTCAGTGAGTCGCAAGAACTTGTAAATCATGTCCTGAGGGCCAGCATAGTGGCAGGAGTGTGTGGTCAAAATTTCACTCAAATCCACTCAGAAACACCAAAGTTACGGTCAATTGAATGCCATATGAAATTTTTGGGTGATGTGCCCCAGGTGGCAGACTACCCAAAAATTCGCTTAAAAATCGAATTTGTAAATTCATATTGAGTGCTACGTCAGTTGAAAGAGCATGAATAGCTGCAAATTCTCTGAAAATTGTCTCCCGATCTGACCGGCCGTTCAAGAGTTATGGCCGAAAATCTGCCCTTGCAAGGAAAGATATTTTTGTTGCACGCTGTCATTTGTTGGCAGCACTGTATTTGAATGTGAGCAGACCATGCGCAACTTGTCGTATCATGGAAACACGTGAAAGTGTGCAGAATTTTGCGCAAAGTCCAAAAAATCAGGTTTTTGAGCCACGTATTGGGCTGCACGGCGGCGGGCTTCACCCGCCGCCGTGCAGCAGGACTTTTGCCAGCACCCTCGTGACGTTGCAGATATGTGGCTTGATTATTGTTGTTGAAGTTGATTTAGTGACTTTGCAAGTTTGAGTCGTGTCAAGAAGTCAGGCAGGATCCAGTACTAGGCAGTAGTGAAACGTGAGTGGTAGTCTTTGCCGGTTTCTGAGGGTATTCTGGATTTGGTGTGCAGCGCTGCGGAAATGGCTTGCAGTGGAGGTCCCAGCACTGAATGTTGTATCAAAGGTACGACCTCGTAGCACGTGCTAAACCTAAAAAAAATCTAAAATTGACTTGGGACCACACACTCCTGCCACTATGCTGGCCCTCAGGACATGATTTACAAGTTCTTGCGCCTCACTGACAGGCTTTCCAGGCCGGAAAAACTTTCCGGCATAGTGCCACGGTGTGCGAGCCACCCAGGAGCCAAACAAATGCATTTACAATTTTTTCACATTTTCGTGCTCATTCTGTCCGTACGCAGGACCCAAACCTAGAACAAGTCCAGAAGCAGCCATGGGTGATGGGGTAGGGCCCCTCAACGAGGCCCTGGAATCTGTCACAACGGAACGAGTGGGCGTTCTCTCACACACTCACACAGACCCAAGTCAATTTTTGAATTTTTTTAGGTTTAGCACGTGCTACGAGGTCGTACCTTTGATACAACATCCAGTGCTGGGACCTCCACAGCAAGCCATTTCCACAGCGCTGCACACCAAATCCAGGATACCCTCAGAAACCGGCAAAGACTACCACTCACGTTTCACTAGTGCCTAGTACTGGATCCTGCCTGACTTCTTGACACGACTCAAACTTGCCAAAGGCACTAAATCAATAACAACTACAATAATCAAGCCACATATCTGCAACGTCACGAGGGCGCTGGCAAAAGTCCTGCTGCACGGCGGCGGGCGAAGCGTGCAGCAGGACTTTTTTTCGAAGCCCGCCGCCGTGCAGCCCAATACGTGGCTCAAAAACCTGATTTTTTGGACTTGGAGCAAAATTCTGCACACTTTCGCGTGTTTCCATGATACGACAAGTTGCGCAGGGTCTGCTCACATTCAAATACAGTGCTGCCAACAAATGACAGCGTGCAACAAAAAAATCTTTCCTTGCAAGGGCACATTTTCGGCCATAACTCTTGAACGGCCGGTCAGATCGGGACACAATTTTCAGAGAATTTGCAGCTATTCATGCTCTTTCAACTGACGTAGCACTCAATATGAATTTACAAATTCGATTTTTCATCGAATATTTGGGTAGTCTGCCACCTTAAAACATTGCGTAAAAATGGGACATTATCACGACCTTGTCCTTCGAGCACATGATCTGTCACATGATCTGCCCTTCGGGCTCATAGATGATTAAGGCGTGGTTCGACACTACGCTTGCATAAACATGTACATGTAGAAAGTACGAGGTACATAGTGCATTCGTGGCTTTGAACATGTCATGTACATGTAAAGCATAACGTATGGCTCACTTTTTTTTATTCGTTCCATCTTGATTATTATTATTAAATTTTATTATTATTAGTTGCATGTACGCGTTGGAGTCAACCATGCAAGCATGATTCACAACTTCGCTTATGCTGAACATGATAAACAGGACTATGAAAGGGGAAAAAATGAGCTAGAACGATGATAATAATAATTATGATAATTACATAATATATACAGTGTAGCTCATGGGTATTGAAGATATGTCACTTATGAATACATGTATGTCTATTGCAGCTTGAGTGATAATGATAGTGCTATTTCCTGAGTTTGACTGTTTCAGGATCTGTCGGAATATCACAATGCACAGACCCTCATGCATAGATCTCGCCATGCTCTGCAGAGCATCTACTATTGAGCTATCCATTATTGGCTTGGCGCAGATCTCCAATAAAAAAACTACAGCCTCGAACTACGTAGTGGAAAGCTACACAAGATGGGCAACCCATTTTCACATGTTCCGACAATTTGCAAAAACGTTCCGAACATTCAGGAAGAAGACATTACTTGCATCACACATAGGCAGAACGAACAAGGCAGACTCGAACATTCCAAGACTATGCAGCCGTTGCGTTTCAGGTGTTGGGTGGCAGCTCCGTTACTGAGGCCATAGTACAAGCCGTCGAGCTCGGCTAGCCGCCGCCAACCAGTCAGCGCAACCTCGGCCGCGCGCTCGCATAAGCTCCATGCCCGCGTTGACGAAGCTCCGGGTGACTAACAAGCCGAACAACAGCTGCAAGTCACGACTCCACAATGACACTGGCCGTCTGCATGCGCTAACACGCCGCACCAATCCCTCTTTAGCTGTTTCCCTGCTCATCAAGCCCTGCAGGTAACTTGGTTTCTTGAAGGGTACAGACGTCTATGCCGTAGAAAGAGAGGTCTCGACACAAGGAGTTCCTCTTGACGGCCGACATGAGGCCCCGCACATTGAAAGTTCGGACAGCAAATTTTTCTTTTCCTTCGTAAAGCGTTCGTTCATCAGCTCGTACCATTGATTCCTCTCGCATCGTCCCGTCACTAATGTCCAATGAAAACTGCTCCCCAGTTGCGCGAGGAGGATACAATTCCTCCGGTGAGCGAGGAAGAAGAGCGGAGTTACCCGACTCAAACAAATCTTGATACAGGTACAAATTGTACATTTATCAGTGTATTTCCTTAGTTCACTAACTCAGTTCAAATCTAACTATGTGCATGGATTTTGGTGGACTTAGCCTTTCGCATTCAAATCTGCTTCAGGCTTTTGACTTGGAGAGATTTTAATGCGAACGTTACCAGGCATAACCGCGGGGAGGTGCCACCATCTATGCCCGAGTGTTTCTTCACGGAGTTGGCTCTCCGGCATTGTTCTTGGATTATGCTCTCCCTTTCAAGTACGCGACATTGTCGATAAAGTCACCAGTCACGTCGTTCCATCACTTTTTTCTTGCGAGCAGCGGCTTCGCGCCTTTCTTCCTTCTTCTTTCTCTTGTCCTGCTTTCTTTGGCTGCGTGCAGCCGCCAGAGTAGCCTTATTTCACTGCTGTGAACTGCTCTGAGTGTGATAACGATGAGCGATCTTGTCGTACTCTGTGAGGTCCCCTTCATCCGGGTTGGCAAATGCCCAGTCGAAGAAAAGGGATAGCTTGGGCTGAAGCTGTTCATCTCCGCCTCCAGATAGCTGATTCCAATTTAAAGCGCGCTGAAGAAAGCGGCACCAGGCCAGTCTGGAGGCAACTGGTTCGGTCAACACGGTAGCACTGATATCCACTTGAAGTACCACCTCATCC
Source organism: Sycon ciliatum (assembly GCF_964019385.1). Lineage (NCBI taxonomy): Eukaryota > Metazoa > Porifera > Calcarea > Leucosolenida > Sycettidae > Sycon > Sycon ciliatum. The sequence goes on along the minus strand of NC_088654.1, from coordinate 15,965,872 downwards.
ATAATTGAAGGCAAATTCACAAAGATGAATCCGAGACTGGTCTGTGCTTAGAGACACCTGGGATAATGATTTCTGATGTTGACTACAACGACACTGATAGACGCACTAAGCTGAATACGACACTGGTTTGTGCTTCGAAAGAATCCTGAGACAATGATTTGCGATGCTTACGCTGCAAGAACATTGATAACAAGAAAGGTTGCTTGTATATTCGCGCGCCTTTTGTACTCTGCAGATTTTGCAGCTCATAGATTACGTGGCCACAGCCGCCTTCCGATAATGCACAGGCCTACGCAAATGACTACTACGTGCATCTACAGTCAAGTGGTTGGATCTTGGCCGCGAGTGACGCCCGCTATCACGTCATGCAACTGCCGGCCGCCGACAAAGATAATCACAATGACTGTGTCTACGTCATTGTATTTGGAAGTATTTACTATTGTATTGTAATGGAGGAAACAGATGTCTTGCAGAGATAGGAAATAAGACACATAAACATACTCGTGTGCGCCTACACGCCTACTGTCAGGTTCAAATGGTGCTGAGTGACGTGTGCAATAGTGCGAAACCTTTGTGTCAGTGAATGGACCTCTTGCCCACACAGTCAGTGTTAAACGTCGGTTTAAGTGCATAACCTTTTGATCAGTGCGGGGGACACTTGTCGTGACAATCACACAGTCACTGGTGACGTCAAACACACTCAGTGCACCACGGGAGACACTCTAGTAGTATGTCCTTCATTCATATGCAAGCTGATAGCCAGTATATTTCCGTCAAATCTGTTAGCCCAGTGTTATTGTCCATGCCTCGTCTACGCGAGCATGTATATGTACGTGGTGGGGGATTAGAACACAATTCGAATACTATGGAGATTGGATATAGCAACACTCCTTCGGGAGAAGACAAAATGTCGCTATATTCGATCTGTCACAAAACCCGATCTTCACATTTTGTAGTTTTGCAGATATGCATGTCCATAATAATGTTCTAACGCATAATGTAACTTGGATGGTGAGTCAATTAAATAATTGTGAAAAGAAGAAGGACAAACTGTTAGAAGTTACTGTATGACTAACTGTCCACAAACGTAACCAGATCTTATACAGTCAGCGAGTGCGACAGAATGGCCTATTGGACCTTTCCGAACCTGAGCCTTCCAAGTTGGAAGGTTGTTGGTTTGCGCCTTGGAAAAGTGTTGGAGCTAGGTGTCTGGTCGCCGAATCTCTCAGTACTCCTTGTCAGTTTTGTATGTATGTGCATGGATTTTGGTGGACTTAGCCTTTCGCATTCAAATCAGCTTCAGGCTTTTGACTTGGAGGGATTTTAATGCGAAAGTTACCAGGCATAACCACGGGGAGGTGCCACCGTCTATGCCCGAGTGTTTTTACACGGAGTTTGCTCTCCGGCATTGTTCTTGGAGTATGCTCTCCCTTACAAGTACGCGGCATGGTCGACTGAGGCACCAGTCACGTCGTTTCATCTCTGTCATTAAACTCATGGTCTGATATGTCGTCGAAAACAACGAAAAAACATTCGACATTGCGAATGCTCCGTGATCTCAGGTCCTTCTCGAGACATTTGCTCGAGGGAAATGTTTCTTGCGTATGACGGGTTGACGTATTCTCTTCTCCTCCTTCATTCTCGTCTCGTCCTCCTTTTGTCTCCTAGCAGCCGCCCGGTATTCCTTCTGCAACTGCCTCTGATAATCACTACTTGGACAACGACAAAAATCAGACGAGGTACGATCGGTGCCTCTAAAGTCGTTCATCTCTGAACTGATATAAACGCACTGAGCTGAATACGACACTGGTTTGTGCTTTGAAAGAATCCTGAGATAATGATTTGCGATGTTTCCACTGCAACGACATTGATAACAAGAGGGTTTGCTTGTATATTGCGAGCGCTTTTGTACTCTGCAGATAATGCAGCTCATAGACTACCTGGCAAACAGCCTCCCTCCGCTAGGGCCGATGTTCGCATAACTGCCCGGGCGCGCGCACCCATCTTCAGTTCAGGGCAAGGATAAGTATAACTACTTACGTGCTGGTCACGTGCTCTCTCTCTCTCTTTCCCTCTCTCTCTCTCCCATCCCCGTCTCCCTCTCCCTCTGCCACGTGTACTCCCGCACACGCCATAGCTATTATAATGGTTGCTCGCGTTGACATCACCAAGCCAGCTCGGCTAGTCTTCGCATAAGCCAAATTAACAAAAGAAATGAGGAACGAGCGAGCTGGTAAGAGTGCAGTGACATCAGAGTAGAACCATTATTTTCGATTACGTGTTCAAGTAACGTACAAGTACACGTGTAATGTAGACACAGAAAGTGGGGCAAGGACGTGGTGAGCAGCTGTGTGTGGATGTTGTAGGCAGAAGGCTATACAGCTAGCAGTGTGATATTAGCGCAGTGTACATATAATTATTATTGTGTAATATAAAAGAGAACCAGCTAGCCAGAACACCATCATTCTACGACGTGCCCTGGCAAAGTCAGTAGCTGGTGGCAGAGAGTTCGGGTTAGAGTCACTCGTACTCCCGCGTACTATTGCTAGTAGTACTACATAGTTCTACAGTAGCTTTGTGTATAGATAATTTAAATGACTTCAACCACTAGGCAGTTTACAATTGTAAGACAGGTTAGTTTTGGAGATGTTTCGTTTCTTCTCAACATGTAAACATTACTTTTGTGATGCATGGTGCGCATTGGCTCGATAAAATCTATATGTACGTGTACATACCCATTGTTGAGGCGCATCATGTGTCACAAGAAAACGGATGCAGTCAGCTCTACAAGGATTCTTACTTAGTAAGATACCTGGTAGAGTTGACTCCATCCGCTTTGTTCAGGAATCATGTTCTGGTCCAGGAGTTCCTTGGTTTTTGCCGTCACCGCGACTCAAGGACGATAATACAATTGTAGCTGAGTCGGTGTCGTAGAACGGATGGAGTCAGCTTTCATCAAGGTTACTAGCTGGCTGACGAATGGATTTGCTGGCCCGAGGAGGAGAGATACGGACTAGGAGAGAGACGCCGATATAGTGTGCAGCACATGTATATTGCGTGAGGTGAGAAGTTGTAGAACAGCAGTACGGTCCGTCAGTGTCGCGCAATGTTATGGCATGAGCTGATTGGTTTAAAGTAACTGATTGTGGTAGTAAACATTATAGCGTACCATAATGTCCACTATACTATTCCATGCTGTACATTAATCCTTGGCTCTCCATCAGAGAGACAGGTAGCGCTAGGAGAGTCAGTGGTTAACATGTTGATCGTTTGAGAGCATTTTACAAGGCGGAGGACGCACAGTGTTGAAAACAGTGCTTCTTACTACAACTAGAACCTTCATCGGTGTGTAACAACTATAACATACTGTGACCCGATCGACATGTTATTAATCAACCAACCAAGGTTTAGAATTACCTGTACTTGAGAATCAGTGGAAAACAGACCTGTACAGGTGTTATGATTTATGACCAGGGAGTTATGTAAACGCACTAACCTGAATACGACACTGGTTTGTGTTTTGAAAGAATCCTGAGATAATGATTTGCGATGTGTACGCTGCAACGACACTGATAACGAGCGCGTTTGCTTATATTTTGCGAGCGCTTTTTGAAATCTGCAGATTCAGGGTAAAACTGGAGTTTAGGTACTTATGTATCTACTGAAAAAGGATGAGCTACTTCTGGACAGCCCGGCATCGGCTGGCCTGTCAAACTGCACGGATAAGCCCTGTGACCATTGATTTGACTGTCTCGGCCAGCACTATAATAAATTATGGTACGGTATCTGTGCACCGTATGTGCCGGATACGGTGTGGATATGGAGATTACATGTTAGCCATCTGGCTGGTTTTAACGGTCATTGTTTTCGCCAGGTTTGCTTTGAATTTTTGGCATTTTATATGATTTTTTCGGTTAGATAGATTTCGGTAGATCTTCCAGGTTTCGTGATATTTTCAAAACTTTACTTCAAAATTGATGGATTTTTTTCTGTAAAAATTCCCGATATTTTGCTTAGAGAATTACCGGCAAACTTTGCCTACAAGTCATGATTCAGGCTGTTTTCCCTAGGAAAGGTAGCGAGTATTTTGAAGTACACTGTAAACTAAGTACTTGGGCTATTTTGAAGTATTTTCTATTCTTCTTTCGATTACAATGATTCTTGCTTTTAGTTGCACTAAGTTTTAGATTGCTCAGGAGAACAAGCGAAGAAAAGACTTTGTGACTTGGTTTTACCATTCTTCATCAATCTCAAAGTAACCCCAAATCTATTAAAAGCAAAGATCATGCTCTTCCCGCGACGGCCGGAATTCCCAACTAACTTCCCGCGGCCAATCGCCGGATATTTGACAAAAAGGATGTCCATCCATTCCCGTGGGAACTCATGCACCAGCACACCCAAAGAAAGAGTAGCAAAATGAACAGCAACAACAACTCCGTAAAAAAAGATAATGTCAAATAAAAACAGTGAAAAACACAGAGACGCAAAGGACATGTGGATAATGAGCGAACACGACTTTATAAACATGAAATTCACATTCAAATTTGGAAATAAATCCGAAAAAAATCATATAAAATGCCAAAATTCAGAGTAAACCAGGCGAAAATAACGGCCGTTAAATCCAGCCAGATGGCTCCGGCGTACATGTATGGAATCTCCATATCCACACCGTATCCGGCACATACGCGTATATACGGTGCACAGATACCGTACCACATAGAGTGCTGGCCGAGACAGTCAAATCAATGGTCACAGGGCTTATCCGTGCAGTTTGACAGGCCAGCCGATGCCCGGCTGTCCAGAAGTAGCTCATCCTTTTTCAGTAGATACACAAGTACCCAAACTCCAGTTTTACCAGAGAGACAGTACTATGTGTTATCCATCAGAGTGGGTGCAATAACACGGGAGAAACAGCGATGAATACTAAAAGTGCAGCTGTGCGTAGGCCTCTGCACGATTCCACAGCGCGTGGACATAGGCTATAGCTTTCGCTACGCGTCCATTATCGAGAGAGTACAAGCACTACGCGTGGGCCTGCACGATTCCACAGCGCGTGGGTCGTGGTTATAGCTTTCGCTACGCGTCCATTATCGAGAGAGTACAAGCACTACGCGTGGGCCTCTGCACGATTCCACAGCGCGTGGGTCGTGGCTATAGCTTTCGCTACGCGTCCATTATCGAGAGAGTACAAGCACTACGCGTGGGCCTGCACGATTCCACAGCGCGTGGGTCGTGGTTATAGCTTTCGCTACGCGTCCATTATCGAGAGAGTACAAGCACTAGCTTGCTTCAGGATCAGAGCTACATAATTATACAATAACGTATTGTACATGTCCATGTACGTACAATAGTAATGAACATGGACATGTAGGTCACGTGGTCACATGCAGTGTCCATGCCAATGATAGGTATATGCATGTACATGTATGTTCCGCTGTGTGTAACCATGGACACCATTCGCGAGCACTTACGCGTGGGTGGTTCTGTGCTACGCCTCCAAAACCAGGTAAGTATCGAGTACAGCCTCATGGACGTGCAAAATAAACACAATGAATATTTTCCCAAGTGTTCAAAAAACTTCAACTCAAAGTTCTAGAAAGAAAGAAAAAACACTCAAAAAACAAAAACACAACAGCATAGTACTGTAGTATCCCTGCCCGACCATTACAGAAGTAGTAAGGAACTAATACGGAGCTTTGCCTGATGTATATTTAGTGTATCTCCGTATGGAAGCTATTGGTCGGGCAGGGATACTACAATACCCCCGGTAATGTATATACAGGTACCTACTTAGGTAAACAGCAGCAAGAAAATAAGTAAGTAAGTATCGAGTTCTTGCTTTGCGTTACGTTATGTCCGTGCTGGCGGGTAATTTCTGTGGCGTGGTTTCCAGAATTAATAATTTTTAAATAGCCGTGGTTGGATATAAAAACCCTGCCATCGCTACGCAACGCGGTCATTGGCTACCCCAGCCATGTTTTGCTAGGAATGAAACCAAAACAAACAATGATCTGGTTCTTCGAGCACACGTGTCGTGTGGCTACTGGGCCTGATCAGCTAAGAACCGAACTACGTTATGGCTGCCCATTGCCAAAATTAATCATAAAAGCTGTGCCTACGTGTTGAAAGTGGGTTGGAGCGAAACGTGCGTCCTTCTCGTGGACTTCAATACACTGAAGTAATAGCGTGCAAGCGCCTGGCTAGGGAGTAGGGTGCTGCTAGGAGATTGGCATTGTAAGTTTTGCATGCTCGTACATACAATGTAGTAGCTGCAGGCATCACTCGTAGCGTGGATCAAACTAGGGTCACTGGTAGGTATCACCACTGTGCTCCACAGCTTGGTGCTCACTGTGGGATAGTTATTGAAGGTCTTCCCTCATTCGGCTTTTGTTTGTTGTTATCGCCTTTCACCGGGGGATGCTCTCTTCATCAAGGCAGCGATAAAGTTTGCGAACATCGCGAATCCGTGCAACCTCACGCATGTAGTTGTAGCAAGCGTGAGGTGACTGACAGCCATCCATCTCACCCTTCCATTTAAACCAGCCGCGTGTGCTGTATATCGTCACTACTCGTTTCCTTTCGGATGGCGAAAGGTAGTTGGCATCTATTCTCTTCTTGCGTTACAGGACACGTAGTTCAAGCTGTAGCGATGCATCTTTCTAAAATGGCCACATCTGAGAACAGGTCCAGCTTGGAGAACCCATACCGCTGCGATATATGCAGCGAGGCTTTCGCCAGGACTGACGAGCGGACCCGACACCGAAGGATTCACCCTCGAGAGCAGAGTATGTCGCCATACAGTGCTGCTGCCCTTTCAGATTGAGAGCTTCCTGCGTATGTTGTGGCTTCGGATTTACACCACCCTGTATCAGCGCAAGTTCAGGCTGAGTTGTACAACGAATTAATGCAAGGAAGTGCACAAACCATACAGGCAAGCGCCTCCGCATTATGGTACTTGTAAAGGTTGTACTACCGCCAGCAATGTTCCCGCTCCAGTGCCTATGGGTTTGTCGCAAGCAAGCGCCTAGGCATTTGGTAATACTGCCAGCAATGTTCCCGCTCCAGTACCTATGGGTTTGTTGCAATTAAGCGCTTCGGCATTTGGTAATACCGCCAACAATTTTCCCGCTCCAGTACCTATGGGTTTGTCGCAAGCAAGCGCCTCAGCATTTGGTAATACCGCCAGCAATGTTCCCGCACCAGTACCTATGGGTGTGTCGCAAGTAAGCGCATCAGCATTTGGTAATACCGCCAGCAATGTTCCCGCTCCAGTACCTATGGTTGTGTCGCAAGCAAGTGCCTTAGCATTTGGTAATACCGCCAGCAATGTTCCCGCTCCAGTACCTATGGGTGTGTCGCAAGCAAGTGCCTCAGCATTTGGTAATACCGCCAGTGATGTTCCCGCACCAGTACCTATGGGTGTGTCGCAAGCAAGTGCCTCAGCATTTGGTAATACCGCCAGCAATGTTGCCGATCCAGTACCTATGGGTGTGTCGCAAGCAAGTGCCTCAGCATTTGGTAATACCGCCAGCAATGTTCCCGCTCCAGTACCTATGGGTATGTAGCAAGCAAGCGCCTCAGCATTTGGTAATACCGCCAGCAATGTTCCCGCTCCAGTACCTATGGGTGTGTCGCAAGCAAGTGCCTCAGCATTTGGTAATACCGCCAGTAATATTCATTCTGATATAGGTACTTGTAACTGTAACTTCCCTCGCTAAGCAAATGAGATCAAGACTACAATGTACGGTATTGATTTTGGTGAATGTAGCCTTACGCATTCAAATCTGCTTCAAGGTTTTGACATGAAGCGAACTGAATGCAAACGTTACCAGGCATCACCGCTTGGAGGTGGCACCATCTATGCCCGCGTGGAGGTCAACAGCTCCTTCACCAGGAAGGAACTATCGTCATCCCATCCAAGCGCATCTTCACGGAGTTGTCTCTCCAGCATTGTTCTTGGAGTATGCTCTCCCTTACAAGGACGCGGCATTGTCGATTGAGTCACCAGTCATGTCGTTCCATCACTGTCATCATCCTCAGGGTCTGATATGTCGTCGAAAACAACGTAATGTTCATCATCTGGTGCGAATGTGGGTTTGTCGCTGAGCTTTGCTGTCTCTGGCAACTGTCCAAAGGCCCTCAGCTTCCTTGCCTCCTCATCATATGAGCTGTACTTGATAATGACATCTGCTCTAGAATCCTAGTAGTCCCTGAGGCCAATCAGGATGATGTCGCCTAGCTTTCCCTGAATTTGGCAAATCCGCGTTCTAACAATATAGCAGAAAACCTCGAGCTGACAACAGCTTAGTAAATTCAGCGTGTGTCACGTCCGCCCCAAGCGTTTGTTGACGGATTTGTCTCTCCGGCATTCGACATTGAGAGTGCTCCGGGATCACGGATCCTTCTCGAAACATTTTCTCGCGGGAAATGTCTCTTGCGTATGACGAGTTGATGTGTTCTCTTCTCCTCCTTCAATCTCATCTCGTCCTCCTTTTGTCTCCGAGCAGCCTCCCGGTACTGCTTCTGCAACTGACACTTACAATTCCTAGTTGGATAACAGCAAACGCTCTGCTCTGTCTTCTAAAACCGGCACACGATTCGCAGGCTGCACAAAAGTTACCAGGCATAACCGGGGGGAGGTGCCACCATCTATGCCCGCTTGGAGGGGCGGACGACACCTCGTCGATTTGCATGAGTTTGTCACGTCCGCTCCAAGCGTTTGTTGACGGAGTTGTCTCTCCGGCATTCGACATGGAGAATCCTTTGGGATCTCAGATCCTTCTTGAAACATTTGCTCGCGGGAAATATTTCTTGCGTATGACGAGTTGCGTGTTCTCTTCTCCTCCTTCATTCTCATTTCGTCCTCCTTTTGTCTCCGAGCAGCCTCCCGGTACTCCTTCTGCAACTGCCACTGACAATTCCTAGTTGGACAACGTCAAACGCTCTGCTCTTTCTTCTAAAACCGTTACAGGATTCGCTAGCTGAACAGATGTTATACTTCTGACGAGATACGATCGGTATCTCTAACCACGGCCATCACTGAACTAATATAAACGCACAAGCTGAATACGACACTGGCTTGTGCTTAGAGAATCCTGAGATAATGATTTGCGATGTTTGCTACGACTGTACTGATAACAACAGAAGCTTGCCTGTATCATGCAAGTGCGTTTGTACTCAGCTGATTCTCCAGCACATTATGTGGGCAAAGCCGCCCCAGCCTGGGCTAATGTTTGTAAAACTGCATAGGCGGGAGCGCTAGCAATTCAAGATAAAAAAATATATATAATATCTGTGCTGCGCTGACGAGTCCACAAAGGACGAAACAGTTCTGTCCGCAGATTGAGTATTTCGCTCCTGCTCTTGTAGCAGTTGTGTACTCTTGCGTGGGGTAGTGCCTTTGCTGTTTGCGTTATGCAGAGCTCACTGACTTGTCAGTTTGAGCACTCTGGCAAGGTACGTTCGGGCCTGATTGGAAATTTTTATTTCCATTGCTATCAGGTTCGGCCTCATTTCCTCTGTGCTGCGCTGACGAGTCCACAAAGGACGAAACAGTTCTGTCCGCAGATTGAGTATTTCGCTCCTGCTCTTGCAGCAGTTGAGCACTCTGGCGCATTCAATTGACCGTAAGTTTGGTGGCTCTCAATGGATTTGAGTGACATCTTCACCACACTTTCCTGCCACTATGATGGCCCTCTGAACATGATTCAAAAAGGTTCTTGCGCCTCACTGACAGGCTATCCAGGCCGGAAAACCTCAAAATTCCGGCAGATTTCCACGGTGTGCGAGTCACAAAGGAATCAAAAAAACATTTACAATTTTTTCACATTTTCACCAAATGCCTGGAAGTGGAAATGCTTGCAATTGGCTTCAATTTAAGAATTTTTCCCTGGGTAGTGTAGTGAAGAATCCTTGCTCCCGTTCGTAGCGTTTTCTTGGTTTGTTGCAAAATCAAAAACTTACACCGAGTCTTTCATTGTAATTGGACTGAAATGGCACCAAATGACCGGAAATGCTTGCAATTCACTTGGAATTTGCTTCAATTTTTGAAATATTTTTCCTTGGGAGGGTGCGTTTCATGGCCGCCCCATCTCCAAAGTCGGTGCGGCGGTCCTGGAGAAAAACTTGTACATGTACATGCAAAGCTTACCGTGTGCTTCACATTTCTTCTTCGTTCGATCTTGATATACTTATATACAAGTACATACAAAACTGACAAAGAGTACTGAGAGATTCGGCGACCTGACACCTAGCTCCAATACTTCTCCAAGGCGCAAACCAACAACCTTCCAACTTGGAAGGCTCAGGTTCGGAAAGGTCCAATAAGCAATAGGCCATTCTGTCGCACTCGCTGACTGTATAAGATCTGGTTACGTTGGTGGACAGTTAGTCATAACTCGTAACAGTTTGTCCTTCTTCTTTTCACAATTATTTAATTGACTCACCATCCGAGTTACATTATGCATTAGAACATTATTATGCACATGCATATCTGCAAAACTAGTACATTTCTGTCATTTTGATATACATGTACATATTACATACTATTAAAGTGTGAAGATCGGGTTTAGTGACAGATCGAATGCAGCGACATCTTGAATTGTGTTCTAATCCCCCGTCGCATACATGTACATGTACATGCTCGCGTTGACGAGGCAAGGACAATAACACTGGGCTAACAGATTTGCAGACGGAAATATACTGGCTATTAGCTTGCATATGAATGAAGGACATACTAGAGTGTCTCCCGTGGTGCACTGAGTGTGTTTGACGTCACCAGTGGCTGTGTGATTGTAACGACAAGTGTCCCCCGCACTGATCAAAAGGTTATGCACTTAAACCGACGTTTAACACTGACTGTGTGGGCAAGACGTCCATTCACTGACACAAAGGTTTCGCACTATTGCACACGTCACTTAGCACCATTTCAACCTGACAGTAGGCGTGTAGGCATACACCAGAATGTTTATGTGTCTTATTTCCTATCTCTGCAAGACATCTGTTTCCTCCATTACAATACAATACTTCGAAGTACAATGACGTAGACACAGTCATTGTGATTATCTTTGTCGGCGGCCGGCAGTTGCATGACGTGTAAGCCGACGTCCCTCGCCGCCAAGATCCAACCACTTGACTGTAGATGCACGTGCTAGTCATTTGCGTAGGCCTGTGCATTATCGGAAGGCGGCTGTGGCCACGTAATCTATGAGCTGCAGAATCTGCAGAGTACAAAAAGCGCTTGCAATATACAAGCAACCTTTCTTGTTATCAATGTTCTTGCAGCGCAAGCATCGCAAATCATTGTCTCAGGATTCTTTCCAAGCACAAACCAGTGTCGTATTCAGCTTAGTGCGTCTATCAGTGTCGTTGTAGTCAACATCGGAAATCATTATCCCAGGTGTCTCTAAGCACAGACCAGTCTCGGATTCATCTTTGTGAATTTGCCTTCAATTATGGATGAGGTGGTACTTCAAGTGGATGCCAGTGCTACCGTGTTGACCGAACCAGTTCCCTCCAGACGTGCCTGGTGCCGCTTTCTTCAGTGCGCTTTAAATTGGAATCAGCTATCTGGAGGCGGAGATGAACAGCTTCAGCCCAAGCTATCCCTTTTCTTCGACTGGGCGTTTGCCAACCCGGATGAAGCGGACCTCACAGATTACGACAAGATCGCTCATCGTTATCACACTCAGAGCAGTTCACAGCAGTCAAAGAAGGCTTCTCTGGCGGCTGCACGCAGCCAACGAAAGCAGGACAAGAGAAAGAAGAAGGAGGAAAGGCGCGAAGCCGCTGCTCGGAAGAAAACAGTGATGGAACGACGTGACTGGTGACTTTATCGACAATGCCGCGTACTTGTAAGGGAGAGCATACTCCAAGAACAATGCCGGAGAGCAAACTCCGTGTAAAAACACTCGGGCATAGACGGTGGCACCTCCCCGTGGTTATGCCTGGTAACTTTCGCATTAAAATCCCTCCAAGTCAAAAGCCTGAAGCTGATTTGAATGCGAAAGGCTAAGTCCACCAAAATCCATGCACATAGTTAGATTTGAACTAAGTTAGTGAACTAAGGAAATACACTGATAAATGTACAATTTGTACCTGTATCAAGATTTGTTTGAGTTGGGTAACTCCGCTCTTCTTCCTCGCTCACGGGAGGAATTGTAGTCTCCTCGCGCAACTGGGGAGCAGTTTTCATTGGACATTAGTGACGGGACGATGCGACGGGAATCAAAGGTACGAGCTGATGAGCGAACGCTTTACGGAGGAAAAGAAAAATTTACTGTCGGAACTTTCAATGTGCGGGGCCTCATGTCGGCCGTCAAGAGGAACTCCTTGTGTCGAGACGTCTGCTTCTACGGCATAGACGTCTTTACCCTTCAAGAAACCAAGTTACCTGCAGGGCTTGACGAGCAGGGAAACGGTTAAAGAGGGATTGGTGCGGCATGTTAGAGCACGCGGACGGCCAGTTTCATTGTGGAGTCGCGACTTGCAGCTGTTGTTCGGCTTGTTAGTCACCCGGAGCTCCGTCAACGCGGGCATGGAGATTATGCGAGCGCGTGGCCGAGGTTGCGCGGACTGGTTGGCGGCGGCTAGCCGAGCTCGACGACTTGTACTATGGCCTCAGTAACGGAGCTGCCACCCAACACCTGAAACGCAACGGCTGCAGAATCTTGGAATGTTCGAGTCTGTCTTGTTCGTTCTGCCTATGTGTCATGCAAGTAATGTCTTCTCCCTGAATGTTCGGAACGTTTTTGCAAATTGTCGGAACATGTGGAAATGTGTTGCCCATCTTGTGTAGCTTTCCACTTCGTAGTTCGACACTGTAGTTTTTTTGGTGGGAGATCTGCGCCAAGCCAATACTGGATTGCTCAATAGTAGACGCTCTGCAGAGCATGGCGAGATCTATGGATGAGGGTCTGTGCATTGTGATATTCCGACAGATCCTGAAACAGTTAAACTCAGGAAATAGCACTATCATTATCACTCAAGCTGCAATAGACATACATGTATTCATAAGTGACATATCTTCAATACCCATGAGCTACACTGTATATATTATGTAATTATCATAATTATTATTATCATCGTTTTTCTTCAGACTTTTCCCGTTTGTCTCTTTCCCTCAAAAGCAGTTAATATCATCGTACTAGCTCATTTTTTCCCCTGTCATAGTCCTGTTTATCATGTTCAGCATAAGCGAAGTTAGTTGTGGATCATGCTTGCATGGTTGACTCCAACGCGTACATGCAAGTAATAATAATAAAAATTAATAATCAAGATGGAACGAATAAAAAAAGTGAGCCATACGTTATGCTTTACATGTACATGACATGTTCAAAGCCACTAATGCACTATGTACCTCGTACTTTCTAAATGTACATGTTTATGGAAGCGTAGTGTCGAACCACGCCTGAATCATACATGAGCCCCGAAGGGCAGATCATGTGACAGATCATGTGCTGGAAGGACAAGGTCGTGATAATATCCCATTTTCACGCAATGTTTTAATCTTTTCAGTATTTGAATTGTGCTCTAATCCCCACCATGTTCCCTAGCATGTTGTATTTGTTTCGCGCATAAAGGAGGCACAGAGCCACGCACGCGTCATGATACGTAGGTACAAACTTGCGTGTGGCGAGTGGTATCCACGGCTAGCCCACCCACAGCCGCAATTTCGTGTACCTATCATTGCCATGAACATTGGCTAATGGGCCAGTAACCACGTGACCTACATTGTACATGTACATGTATGCATGTAGTATTACCTCCCTGATACCGGGGAACGGAAGCAAAGCAAATACAAGTAGGTATACTATCTGGATAGTGGAGACGTAGTTATAGCTATAAGCTAGACCCACGCGATGTCGAATCGTGCAAAGGCCCACGCACAGCTGCATGGTTGTCTTTTATAATTATCATTGCCCTGATCTGAAGATGGCCTTTGCGTCGGTCTACGTGACGACGTCATCAAGCATGCAGTGACACCTGATTGTATAGACAGTGCTCGCGCCCGGGCAGTTTTACGAACATTGGCCCAAGCCGAGAGCGGCTTTGACCACGTATTCTATGAGTATGAGCTGCTGAATCTGCAGAATACAAAAGCATTCGCAAAATACAAGCAAACGCTCTTGTTATCAGTGCTGTTGCAGCGTAAACATCGCAAATCATTATCTCAGGATCTTTCAAAACACAAACCGGTGTCGTATTCAGGTTAGTGCGCTTATATAACTCCCTGGTCATAAATCATAACACCTGTACAGGTCTGTTTCCCACTCACTCTCAAGTACAGGTAATTCTAAACCTTGGTTGGTTGATTAATAACATGTCGGTCGGTTCACAGTATGTTATAGTTGTTACACACTGATGAAGGTTCTAGTTGTAGGTAGAAGCACTGTTTTCAACACAGTGCCGCCTTGTAAAATGCTCTACAACGATCAACATGTTAACCACTGACTCTCCTAGCGCCTTGGACGCGCTAGATTTCGTCCAGTATCTGGCGCTACCAGTCTCTCTGATGGAGAGCCAAGGATTAATGTACAGCACAGGAATAGTATAGTGGACATTATGGTACGCTATAATGTTTACTACCACAATCAGTTACTTTAATTAAAACAATCAGCTCGTCCCATAACATTGCGCGACACTGACCGACGGTACTGCCGTTCTACAACTTCTTACCTTTCACAATATGCATGTGCTGCATACTATGTCGGCGTCTTTACCCTAGTCAATATCTCTACTCCTCGGGCCAGTAAATCCATTCGTCAGCCAGCTAGTAACCTTGATGAAAGCTGACTCCATCCGTTATACGACACTGACTTAGCTACAATGTATTATCGTCCTTGAGTCGCGGTGACGGGAAGAACGAAGGAACTCCTGGACCAGAACATGATTCCTGAACAAAGCGGATGGAGTCAACTCTACCAGGTATTTTTTTTTTTTTTTTACGAGAAACCACGAACCTCGAGAACAGAATACTGCATGGTAGAGGTGGCTGCAGACGCAACTGTGGTGGTGAAAACTGGAGCATCTCCGCCGACCTGAGGTCTCGGCTTCAGCGTATCTTACTAAGTAAGAATCCTTGTAGAGCTGACTGCATCCGTTTCCTTGTGATACATGATGCGCCTCAACAATGGTTATGTACACGTACATATAGATCCTATCGAGCCAATGCGCACCATGCATCACAAATGTTTACATGTTGAGAAGAAACGAAACATCTCCAAAGCTCACCTGTCTTATCATTGTAAACTGCCCCGTGGCTGAAGTCATTAAAATTATCTATACACAAAGCTAATGTAGAACTATGTAGTACTACTAGTACGCGGGAGTGACTCTAACCTGAACTCTGCGCCACCAGCAACTGACTTTGCCCGGGCACGTCGTAAAATGATGCTGTTTTGGCTAGCTGGTTCTCTTTTATATTACACGATAGATATAAACACTGCGCTAATATCACACTGCTAGCCATAGGCTTCTGCCTACAACATCCACACCCAGCTGCTCACCTCGTGCTACCCACACCAGCCACACATTCTGTGGCTACATTACACTTGTACTTGTACGTGACGTGAACACGTAATCGAAGTGGCTCTACTCTGACGTCAGTCGTACCCGCTCACTCGTTCCTCATTTCTTTTGTAAATTTGGCTCATACGAAGATTAGCCAAGCTGGCGTGGTGATGTCAACGCGAGCAAGCATAATAATAATAGCTATCATAGTAAAGAAGTACAAATGGCGTGTGCGCCTGGGGTACAAGTGGCAGAGGGAGAGGGAGACGGGGAGGGGAGATAGAGAGAGAGAGAGAGATAGAGAGAGGCAGGGGCACAAGCAATGTCACTTGGCTTATAGTCGCAACACAAACAGGCGATGACGTCGCAGTGGAGGGGTAGCTATAGCTATAGCCTAGACCCACGCGCTGTCGAATGGTGGTGTGGCCCACGCACAGCTGCACGTAAGTCTTATAATTATATCATTGCTCTGGACTGAAGATGGCCATGGCGTCGGCCGACGCGATCATTTGATCTCTGCATGCAGATACACCTGATTGTATAGACAGTGCGCGCGCCCGGGCAGTTATACGAACATTGGCCCTAGCGGAGGGCGGCTGTTTGCCACGAAGTCTATGAGCTGCAGAATCTGCAGAGTACAAAAGCGCTCGCAATATACAAGCAAACCCTCTTGTTATCAGTGTCGTTGCCGCGTAAGCATCGCAAATCATCATCTCAGGATTCCTTCAAAGCACAAACCATTGTCGTAATCAGCTTAGTGCGTTTATATCCGTTCAAAGATGGCCGAGTTTAGAGATACCAATCGTACCTCGTCAGAAGTATCACATCTGTTCAGCCTGCGTATCGTGTGCACGTTTGAGAAGACCGAGCAGAGCGTTTGCCCTTGTCCAACTACGAATTGTCAATGGCAGTTGCAGAAGAAGTACTGGGAGGCTGCTCGGAGACAAAAGGAGGACGAGACGAGAATGAAGGAGGAGAAGAGAATACGTCAACCCGTCATACGCAAGAAACATTTCCCGCGAGCAAATTTTTCGAGAAGGACCTGAGATCCCGCAGCATTCTCGATGTAGAATGCCGGAGAGACAACTCCGTCAACAAACGCTTGGAGCGGACGTGACACACTCATGCAAATCGATGAGGTGTCCTCCGTCCCTCCAAGCGGGCATAGATGGTGACACCTCCCCGCGGTTATGCCTGGTAACTTTCGCATTAAAATCGCTCCAAGTCAAAAAAACCTGAAGCAGAATTAAATGCGAAAGGCTAAGTTCACCAAAATCCATGCACATAGTTAGATACTCAGTTAGTGAACAAAGGAAATCCGTACAATGTAAAATTTGTTCCTGTGTCAAGATTGAACGAAGAAGAAATGTGAAGCACACGTTAAGCTCTACATGTACACGTAGCTGGTTCTTTTTCAGGTCCGTCTCACCGACTTTGCAGGTGGGACGGCCATGAAAGACACCCTCCCAAGGAAATAAAAGGTTCTAAAATCGAAGCGAATTCCAAGTGAATTGCAAGCAGTTCCGGTCATTTGTTGCCATTTCAGTCCAATTACAATGAAAGACTCGGTGTAAGTTTTTGATTTTGCAACAAACCAAGAAAACGCTACGAACGGGAGCAAGGATTCTTCACTACTCTACCCAGGGCAAAAATTCTAAAATTGAAGCCAATTGCAAGCATTTCCTCTTCCAGGTATTTGGTGCCACTTTAGTGTAACTGCAATGAAAGACTTTTTGATTCGGCAACAAACTACGATCGGGGACAGGGATTCTTTATTTTCCACGTTCACTTTGAGCTGCGATCATCGCGCATTGTTGAAGTGTGCTAAAAAAACGACCGAAAATTGACTGTGAAGGCCTTGTTTAAAATAATTAATAATTATTCGATATGCAGTCAGCACTACCTGTCGCAGACGTCGGCTGCTGTGGCTGGGCCATGTTGTTCGCGAAGGACGTAACTCAGCGTCCTTCGAAGCACTGGAGGTGGCATTTTATACCTGGGACATCAAGCGCCCAAGTGGCCGACTTCATCTCAGATGGATTGACAATATTAAAAATGATCTAAAGCACGCCAATATTGATATTTCTGACTGTTTTGAACTGGCTCTAGACAAGAAAAAATGGCTGATGCTTGTGGAAAAATGTGCTGCGCTTGCGTAGTTGCTCTTACTGCGATACGTTCTAACAATAATGAGATGCCTCTTTTTGTTGGCTCTTCTACCTGGATTTCGTTGATAGATGCGTTAAGCCCATGGATTCCTCCATGAGTGACATGCGAACTGTAACTATTATTATGCAGGCGTAGCGTCGAACCACGCGTGAATCACCTGTGAGCCCGAAACACAGATCACGCTGTGCTGTAAGAACACGTTCATGTGCGCGAAGGACAATATCATGTGCGCGAAGGACAAGATCGTGATAATATCCCATTTATTCACAACACAAATAGTGCGAAACCACGAAGTAAGAGTCACAGAGAGCGCAATGAAGAGTGAAGTGTTATGTTCCTGTTAGTCTTGTCCCGCCAAAGGTTAGCACGGTTTCCCGCCGAACCACAGCGTGATACGTAGCCGAACAGAAATCCCGCCGTGCACCACTTCTAACTAGGTTTGAATGCTTGTATTGAACTGCTGACAGAGCAAGGCATAGTTGCATGGGTGAGATCTAAGCCCTGCAATTACATCAGCACCTATCCAAGAGGGAAAGACTGATTGGAGAGTTAGCACTCATCGAGCCTGGTGTAGGTCTAATAGTAGCTACTCGTGCTTGCGTGGCTCTAACGTGCATAACCGCAGCCTTTGTAGATGAGCGTTTGTTATTAAAAGGTGTAGGAGTGGGTGGAGACCACACCACAGGCATTGCCAGCTAAACTAACGTCGGCATGTACTTTCAAAGCCAGCACCGGGTACTTACTCCTTAGAGGGGTAGAGTAGAACCTCGCACATGTAACTGCTGGCAAGAAGTGTCCACATAATGCATTGCAGCGGTCTACCTGACCCGGTGACCTGTGCATACAGCTACGATCTGTATCGCCAGCGCTCGCGCCCGGCGCATTGGCTCCCTCGCCCTGCTACAGCTGGCTGGCCTACGCGCACTTCGAAAGGAGGGTATAACTATAAAATACGACGGTATTGCTTGTTGTCAGTGCATTTTGTGGAGTGTACGATAGAGTTTTGTTCAACAGAATTTCTTAGGTCGCTACCAGTGCATCGTGAAGCTACGAAGGTAGGATTCAGTTGTTCGCATTGCTCCTCGTGATCGGGAAAATTATTTCTTTTATTCCGTGTTTCTTTCGTATTGGTGACAGCCATGGGGCCAAATGAAGGAAAATGAGAAAAGAGTCGTCGTCGGAGACCGACCGACAGCACCAACAGCTATTACTACATGCGAGAGTCAGTATTCAGAGAGAATGACCAAGAATACGCACAAGTTACTAAGCTGTTTGGCTGTTGTCGGCTCGATGATTTCTGCTATGATGGCAGAACGCGGATTTGCCACATTCGGGGAAAGCTACGGAAGGAAGGAGGTCTGGATCAAGCAAGGCGACATCATCTTGATTGGCCTCAGGTAGGGATCTCAGCGCATGCAGTGCGCAGGGTGTTTGCGCATACATTGAGTCATCGAGTTTTGAGTGCAGCTCGCGGACACAGCAGAAAATGGCGAGGGTCGATTTTCGACACTAGCGGACGCGGTGGACCCTAGCGGAATCGTCATCTTCATCGTCGTTCGAACATACTTTGTGATTCCCACCGAAGAACAGCGTGGCCAAGGCGATATCGACCCGGTCGATTTTCCTATAATTTGCCATGCGGCAAGAACCCACTTCAGAGAGGATTCAGTCAAAAATTAAGAGGTTTTCTCCGGTTAGATTGTCCTAACTTAGATTTTCAGTGCATCAGCCATCGCGAACATCGCTGCCATGATCACTCAGAGAGAAGACATCGCGCTCAGTAGAAGAGGTGTTCACGCTTCGTCCAAGAGTGAAATATTGTGCTCTTTGACCCTCCATAGTTCCTCTGAGAGAGCGTCTGCGAGATTGGTAGCTTGGAGATGGCCGTAGAACGTGCTTTCCTGGACGCAACATTCAGCCATTTCTACAGTCTTCTTCAACTTGATTTACTGGACGCGTTTTGGGATCGAAATCTCACCTGCGCAGACTGGCTGCGCAGTTCACGCGCTGAGATCCCTACCTCAGGGACTTCCAGGATTCTTGAGCAGATGTCATTATGAAGTACAGCCATAAAGAGGCAAGGACGCTAAAGACCTATGGAGAGTTGCCAGAGACAGCAAAGCTCAGCGACAGGACCACATTCGCACCAGATGATGAACATTACGTTGTTTTCGACGACATAATTATCAGACCCTGAGGATGATGACAGTGATGCAACGACGTGACTGGTGACTAAATCGACAATGTCGCGTAGGTTGTAAGGGAGAGCATACTCCAAGAACAATGTCGGAGAGACAACTCCGTGATGAAAGGCTTGGATGGGATGACGATAGTTTCTTCCTGGTGAAGGAGCCGTTGACCTCCGCGCGGGCATAGATGGTGGCACCTAAACGCGGTTATGCCTGGTAACTGTTGCGTTCAGTTCGCTGCAAGTCCAAACCTTGAAGCAGAGTTGAACGCTAAAGGCTAAGACCACCAAAATTCATACATATATTGTAGTCTTGATCTCATTTGGTTAGCAAAGGAAGTGCATAGTATATCAGGATGAGCCATGGATACGTGACCCACGCATACCGATATACATGTATCGCCAGCGCTCACGCCCGGGCTCGAACAGTGAACAGTCGATAAATCTTACACTCTGTGAAATGTCTTTTGGTGAAACGTCGTTCTGTGAATGGTCGTTCTGTGAACGAGTTTTCGGTGAACCGTCGGGATACAGCCTTTCCCCACTCCGTCATCCCAATTTGGAATCTGAAACAGTTGCATACACTCTCCGTGACTGGCGCTTCAGGTCCGACCAAGCAGAGGCGCAATGAACACCTCGATACTGAATGCGCAGGCTCCAACTTTCTTTCCGTGTAGATTGCGCCATCCGAAAGCACCTTTCAGAGACAGGGGAGGACTGAGTGGTGACGCTAAGCTGAAAGTTCTACTGATAAGCATCAGGAGCCTTCGAAACAAGATTAATGACCTAGCACAACTCACCCGCCAGCATTGTCCTGATGTTGTCGGTGTGAACGAGACATGGCTGGATAGTACAATTACTGATGGAGAAATCACGTTGGCAGGTTACTATGTTTTGCGTGCTGATCGAGAGGATCAAGTTGGTGGAGGTGTCTGCTTATATTCCCGAACATCCTTTTCTCTCAAGCCGAGTTGCGATGTAGCTGCTGCTGGGGTTGAGAGTTGTTGGGGCGAGATTCCCTGCAATGGTGGGAGTTGCTTGATAGGCACAATCTATCGTCTTCCCTCTGAACCTATTGGCAACTGGGATCGCCTTGATGGTCTTCTACACTCAGATATCACTCCGGGCAGGAACGTTATACTGTGCGGTGGGAATGTGGATCCATCAACGGCTCCAGATCACCAGCTCCATTTCCTGTCTGATCTAACGGCAAGCTACAGTCTCCACCAGGGCGTTCATCAGCGGACACGGTTTGCATCTAATTCCACAGCCACCACATTGGATCTGTTCTTCAATACGTTTGACCAGCACAATGTGGCAACGATCCATCCCGTGGCTTTCAGCGACCACGCAGCGGTCATAAGTGAATTCTACCTAGACCCGACACGGAGTCCCGAGACATCAATGTTGTGCCGGAACTACCGAAGGATAAATCATGAACGCTTCAAAGCTGACTTGATTCAGCAGTATTTTTGCAGCATCGAAGGCAGCCCAACAGACATGTGGACGGAGTGTAATAATCGCTTCCTGCAGGTGCTTGACACTCATGCCCCTCTTAGATCTTGTAAGCAGCACAAGCGACAATCGGTACCGTGGATGGACAGCCAGCTCTTGCACCTTTTGAGTAAGCGCAACCTGCTTCATAGAAAGTGGCTGTCAGACAGATCTGAGCAAAGGTACGCCACATTCAAAGCGGTGAGAAGGGAGGCCACTACCTGTAACCGGAAGCTGAAAGAAGCGTACCACAGTACAAAATTTCAGCTTGTGACTTGTGATGTAAAACAAACCTGGCGAATCATCAACCAGTTGACGGGGAAACAAAGAAAATCGGCACCGCTGCAGTGCTCAGCTGAGGCAATTCGAAGTGCTTTCGCCAAGATCGTGGAAGATCCCAGCCGCCCAGTTCATCTTCACCTACCCCAAGGGCCACGAACGGCAACTAGTTTTGTGAAATTTGTTCCTGTATCTATTGCAAAAGTCCGGAAGCTTCTAGAGCAACAGAATCCGACGAAGGCAACTGGCAGTGACGGCATCCCTGCAGCCCTTCTTAGAGCTCACGCAGATGTTCTTGCGCCGTTATTGTCCTTACTGTTCAACAAATCCATGAGGGAGGGACATTTCCCAGCTCCTATGAAGGTGGCCAGCATTTCACCTCTGTTTGAAGGTGGTGATCCCAGCATAGCAAAGAATTACAGACCTGTGTCTCTAATGTCGATAGTTTCAAAGCTTTTGGAACGAGTCATCCATGATCAGCTCACTCAGTACTTGTGCCGACATGATCTATTTCCACCAACTCAGTTCGGCTATCGTTCACATCATTCCACATGTGATGCCCTTGTATTAGCCGTTGAGGGCATATGCCAAGCCCAGACAAAAAAGTACTTCACGGGGATTGCTTTCGTAGATATGTCAAAAGAATCTGATAAGGTGAAGCACCAAACCCTTATTCAGGACCTATTAGAGGTCGGAATTGGTGGAACGGTGCTGCAATGGCTTGCAGACTACCTCTCAGATCGGACACAGTATGTCAAAGTCGGTCAGGTACAGAGCTCACCATACACCAGCTTCTCCGGAGTACCACAGGGGTCAGTTCTCGGGCCCCTGTTGTTAGTTCTCTACGTCCGTGACATTACGAAAGAGCTGTCCCCTTACAACGTTGCGATCCTGCAATTTGCGGACGATATCCCAATTAGATCCAGCGACATGAGCACGGATGAGGTGTCCCAAAATCTCTCAAGTGCTGTCCAGCAAATCGCCGATTGGCTTAGGAACCGCGGTCTCATATTGAATAAAACGAAGACACAGATCATGTCGATATCGCCAGTACGATCTCAAACATTTGACTTGCAAGTGCAATGTAATGGACTGCCTCTGCCAACTGTTCGCTTTGCGAAATATTTAGGTCTCCACTTTGATGCGGACATGAGCTGGAACACCATGGTCGACCACGTCGCACAGGGCGTCGCGTCGAAAGTTGGCGTGCTCAGACGATACGCTACATTCCTGCTTTTTCAATGTCGCATAGCCTAATTTTGTTCTTTCATTTTATCACACTTTATGTATGCCGCTTCTGCTTACTTACCATTTCTCACGGCGTATCAAAGTCGACGGCTTAATGGGCTCTTCAAGCGTGCTGTACGCACAGTCTGTTGGGTACCTCCCGGGACACCCACAAGAAATATTCTTACACGCATGAACATCCAAACATTGACCACATGCGCCAACATGCACCTTCTGGTTTTCATCTGGCGTTGTCTCCATGACTCCTCTAACATCAGCATGTTGTTCGCTAACTTTTTCAGCCGCAGTAATTCCACTCAAACTCGTGGTGGGCACAGCAATTTACTGATTGTCTCAGCCAGCCCAACTGCATTTTCTCCCTATGCAAGTCGCAACTCCTGTTTTGAGTTGTTTTTCTTCTCTCTTTTTCTTTCCCTACTAGTTGCTGTTATACTCGCTGATCGTTATGCACAGATATACAGCACTCCCTCACTAGTGGGACCATTTTTATTAGGATAGGGCCTGTTTTGGACTTCCCACTCTGAATAAAGAATACAAACAAACAAACAACCAGCTGCCTTCCTCTGTCATTCCCCACCCATTTCACCAAAAGAACATCCAAAAGTTAAAGACAGCAGCTCATCACCACCTCCTCAGAACGAACTGGCACTGGGCCACTCATAGCATACGCGAGTAAGAGGGTACAGTGTCCTACCCTGCTTGGACATACATGTGATCTCTCATCACAAACAGTCTCCTCTTGAATTAATTTAAAAGTCTAACAGCGTTCACATCAATACTCAACTTACTCTTTTGCTCACTGAGCAATACAATCTTTCCATTTTCTTTCTTCTGTTTTCTTTTTCAATTTAATCCTCCCTACCCAATCTCCCTTTGGTGCGTCCATCGAGCTATGAAGCCGAGACCTCTGGTCGGCGGAGCTTAATGGGCCCCACCACCACACTCTATCATTCGCCCCAGTGTCTGAAGATATGTGGATTTTGTAGAAAAAATACAGCTAGCTGGCTGGTGAATGCCTACGCGCACTTCGAAAGTAGGGTATAAAATACGACATGGCAACCACATTTTGAATGTCCGTTGAGTTGTCGCCTTAGACAGGTTTCACTGTCCTAAGTTGACCATCAAGTATTCACAACAACTTCATTAGACCGTCCGATTCTACACCACTGCCAAATCAGGTCTGCAACAATCTGCCCACGGAGCTGCGGAGCATATGGTGGAGATGCTGGCTGTATGGGATTTTGTGTTCGTACCTCTTGTCAATTTTGCACGTCCGACTTCTCACGATCTGGCCTTGTTGCTGAACTCTTGAACGTAACCTGTGGGAAAGTTTTTTAATCGTGATACATGTACATGATTATTATTATTATTTTTTTTTACTATTGACAAAGCCCTAAAAGCAAGGAAGGTGACAAAACATACGGGATGTAGGGACGACGTGATAATTCCTGTGCTCAACAACTGAGTTAAAATCAATCTATTTCAAACTACTTGCACATGAATGTGTACGTATGTTGATGGACTTAGCCTTTCGCATTCAAATCAGCTTAATGTTCTTGACTTGGAGCGAACTGAATGCAAACGTTACCAGGCATAACCGCATGGAGGTGCTCCAATCTATGCCCGCTGTCGCTGAGCTTGGCTGGCTCTGGAAACTCTTCATAGGCCTTCAGCCTCCTTGCCTCTTCATGGCTGCACTTCATAATGACGCCTGCTCTAGAATCATGGAAGTCCACGACGCCAGTCAGGATGATGTCGCCTTGCTTGATCCAGACTTTGTTCCTCCTTAGCGTTACTCGAATTTGGCAAATCCGCGTTCTGCCATCATAGCAGAAAGCCTCGAGCTGACAACAGCCAAACAGCATAGTAACCTGAGCGTATTCTGGGTCATCCTCTCTGAATACCAACTCTCCATTGTAGTAATGGCTGTCGGTGCTGTCAGTCTTTCGTCCACGACGATTCTTTCTTCCTTTCTAGACCGGCAGCCAAATTTGAGAAATCGCTCGTATCAACAGGCGTGCTTCCTTTTTCTGCTGACAACCTGCAATTTCTACAGTGCATTGACTATACTTGTAGGAAGCTGAATCATTTAGTTGGCCATGCTAGAGCTGTGCAGAAACAGACATACCGAGAGATTTTCTGCACTGGAATTTCACAAATCTCCGGCCATTGAAGCACCTTCTTCAAGCACTCAAGACCCTGAAAAATTCAAAAATTCAAGACGTTGCCGGTTCAAACCCCACATCGGGCGACTTTTTTTTCTTTTGTTTGGAACTGAATTGCAGTGTTCTCGTGGTATTTAGCCAGTAATTTTAGCAGTATGTCAAGCCGATCGTAATTAACTTCTTCACAGAAGTAAGAAAATTCACTGAATCCCCATCAGGACCATCAATCCCGAAGCGTTTGTAAGAGCAAGCATGTTCAGGCTTTCCGTCTTCTTGCGAGAATAAAGTAAAGACAAGACAATACAAAAGAAATGTGAATTAGAGTGCCAACTGCCAGCACAAAGGATCACTAGCGAATCATCTGCCAGGCATATGTAATGGCCAGCTGTATTGATGTTTACACCTAGTCAGACATCAAAAACAGCAACAACTAAATCGACAACAACAACAACAATAGCAGCAGCAGCAGCACACACACGTTTGACAACCCCACCCATACATGCACAAACATACACACACATTAACACTACTACTACTATTACTACTATACAGCTGCAATTGCTGGCCGCGCCGCTCCCAAGATGTGGGAGACGACGTCACGGAAGAAGTTCATCAATGACACCGAGTGGCTGATGCCGTCCCAGATCCTGGGGACGCCGAAATTGCCTGTTGCAGCGTGGGCACTCATGGCGGAAACACACACACACACACACACACACACACACACACACACACACACACACACACACACACACACCTATCCCCTGTCCCGTCCTGTCCCGTTGACCCATTCATTGCGCGAAATCACGCGACACCTGTACATTTTCGATCTGCGGGATGAAGATGACGACGTCCATGCATCAGGTATAAGGGGGTAGTAAGATACTGGTATATTACTACTCCACGCCTCAAATTGTGCTGTCAAGCGTATGCGGGGGAGTGTAGCATGCCATCCCTTACACTTTCCAGCTCAGGGTTACCCTCGCTACCAATGGACGAAATTTCAGGGTCACAGCTTGCGCAACGGCTTTGTCCTGTGCGAATGGCCACTCGACATACTCAGCACAAATTTTATATTGCATGCATGTACAAAATGTTCAACTTTCGTATTTTTGGCGACTTTACCACCGTCGTGGAGGCTGGTTGGTGAGGAGCAGGTAGCCATCCCTTGTGGAATCAAACACATGGTTCCACAGTGTGGCTGATTCCGCAAGAGCCAGGTCCATACGAGGAACATTCGCTTTGTCTTTTGCCATCGAAGTAAGTCACTTTTCTTGTTCTCAGTGTTTTTTACGTTCAACGTTTCTGAGATTTTTGAATTATTCACTTTTCATTCTTTCATACTTTATTTCTTCATGTTCACTGCCTCACTTGCCTTCTGATCTGGAGAATGTGACGGAGGTGACTGTTGGTTACTGCCTGGTATAACGGTTGTCGTGCTGTTGCTGTATTTTCGTCCTGCTCGCGACGTTGTAGATCACAAACAATTTGAAATCACATGTACTTACCGTCGTGCGTGCGGTATTAGGAAACACTGTGCAGATTAGATCGTCGCAATGTATCTATATGTGTGTCTGGTCATCCTGTGCCACGCAAGAACTCCAACCAGACGCATTCGTCCTCGGCCCTGTTGATCGATTGTCCACTTGTCTTTCCTTGAAGAACGATCGATCAAAAAAAATCGAGCTCGAGGACTTTTTGCAAAAAAACGGCTGAAAAAAGGAAGAAAAAAGGGTGCTCAGAATGAGATTCGAGTACACAGCCATGGTCCCAGCAGTTTATGTGGATGTCGCTCATAGATGCGCGATTTCGCGCAATGCGGGCGTTAACGGATACTTCGTCCATCCGGGTAGGAGAGATGATGGACAATGTTTCCGATGGTGAGTCTGGTCTTGGATGTGTCGAAATAGTCAACTGAAGATGTATACACACATGCACACAGCCGCACACACACGCACACGCACATGTGCACACACACTTAGGTACATCAAACATGTCTTCCATTAAATTTTTATGCTGAAGTCAATTTCACACGATCTGACAGTTTACAACGGCCTGGTATAGCAGCGAATGCTATGCTCAAGAAATGAACCCATCCAGAAAATTGTACACGCACCTGCGTAGACTGTAGTAGTAATGATGACAGGCTCGTCATGTGGCCGCATCATTCTGATCAGCGGGCTCAGGATCACTGTCAGATCCACAGTCACTGGAATCGGAGGAATCCTCCACAGACTCCGAAGTGATGGTGCTGCTTGTAAGGTGGCTGGAACCAGGTTTGGTGGAGCAAGTTCGACAGCCACATACATCTGTGCAAGGCAACATGGACTTGTGGCATGCACACCTCTGCCTCTGGCTGGAGGTGTGCATGCCACAAGTTCATGGGACTGCAAAGGCAAAGGCAGTCCGGGCTGTTTGTTCAAGAGCTTCAAAACTAACAAATTTAAATTACAAAATAAACTCACCTGCGTTCTCCTCATTTCCTCGTCGTGTTGGCTCGCATAAAACCAGAATGCTACTGCTGGGTGAGGGGTCCGCACAGTCCTCGTCCTCGGTGCTGCTCTCCTCACTCTCCATTCTACCTCAATACACCTGACGATAACTAAAAACTGTCGTGCGGTCGAAAGGCAAGGACAATTGTCATCTACTTCGAGTGTTGAGAATTGAATTCAAATTTTCCCGGGGGCCGGCGTCGTCATTCACATCACCTGCTCAGGTATTCAAATTTGTGCGGCTTTGAGCAGCGCATGGGGTGCGTATTGTTCGAACCTCGAAATCAAAAGTCGACGATTTCGCGAGGTTGTGCACAGCTCCGCGATGGCCAACTACGCCAGGTACAATCCCAAAGGGGCTGCCTACCAGCATACAAACTTTCAGCTTCTCAGCAAAAAAGGAAACGTAAAACAGGCTTTTGAAAATCGGCAGTCAGACTATTCCCTTCATTCGGCCGCATGGCTGTCAACAATACGAATGAAACAAGGAATTAAAAAAGTATGTTCTCGATCACGAGGAGCAATGCGAACAACAAAATCCCGCCTTCGTAGCTTCACGATACACTGGTAGCGCTAAGAAACTCTGTCAAACAAAACTCTATCGTACACTCCAGTCAACTAAGGAAAATGCACTGATAACAAGCTATACCGTTGCCAGGTGGCCTCCTCATCTACTAGGGTCATTTGACTGGAAATACCATCCCTTGGTCCTGCTTGCAATAGTCTTCTGGGACAGGTGGTCACCTTATCAGAGTGGTCGCTTTGACAGGTTTCACTGTATCTTCAAGGGCAAGGTAAGAGACCGACGTCAATTACATCAGCACGCATCCAAGAGGGAATTTCTACGTGGAGGCTCACCAGAGATTGAGCACATAGGACGCCAGTGATCTGTGCAGTCTTAACGCACTCCACCATCAATGCGTAGGCATCTCGAGACACCAGGAATGGGATGATTGAGTCACTTCTACAGCATTGGCGAAGACCCACGGAATCGACTCGGACATCGGCGGGATCATCCACGAGCATCGGCTACGATGGCTCGGCCATATTGGCCGCATGGACGATGACCGTCTGCCCAAGCGTATTCTGTTTGGGGAGCTCCCCGCAACTCGACCTCTGCACGGCCCACGGAAGTGTTGGCAGGATGTGGTTGTGGATGATGTCAACTGCATGAATCCACCTGTACTGGAGAAGGAAGGGCTCGACACTGCCCAGAATTGCTCGGCGTGGAAGTAATCCACCGTCGTCCTCAGCCGCGTGATGTCTCCGCCGAGCCAGAATATCGTTGTGCATTCGGGAAGACGCGCCGCCGGCCCCCGCGAGATCAAGCGCGACGAACCTTTCTGCCGGTTGCCTCCGAATTAGTCCTTCGCTATCTTCGCCTATGGCAATGAGCAAGTTCAAGGTTCAAGTAATAGTTGTGTGCAGAAGAAGGTTTCTCTGACGGCTGAAGATTTGATTGATTGATTTTATTTTATTTCGCAAGTTCAAACGGATTCCTGGCCCAGTTATATGAAAGCGAAGGGTAGAATTTGCCAAAATCCTAATGAGCAACAGCATCGGCAATATTTATCATAGAAGTGGAGTACTATGCGAGCGAGAATACTGAGAAGAAAGGAACATGTCAAAGCCTGACGAAACACAACCTATTTCAGGCATACATAAGGAAGGCAGGCTAGCTTAAAATCTTGCAATCTGGATACAGTGCGCACCTCTCTAGGCAAACTGTTCCACAGCAATGCTCCTGCGGTGGCGAATCTCGTTTGGCCACACCGACTGCGAGCTGGCTGGCTGAGCAGACCATTGGCATGCTGATGGCGCGTACTTCTGCCGCTGCATGCTGCTGGTTTGAGAAGCTGGGCTAGAGCAAGGCTAGTGGAGTCATTTAGACAACGCCAGATGAAGATCAGGAGCTTTTGTTTAAAAAGTTCAGTGACGCGGTAAATCGAGTTGGCAGCCAGGAGGGGCTGCATCGCGGAACATGGCGGGCTGCCATCAATGCATCGGATCGCCCGGTTTTGCATGGCTTGCAGACGCTGAAGTTGGGTCACGCGGAGGGCTGCAGAGAAGCTGCAGGCACCATATATCATATCCGGCATGACAATAGCCTTTACATATATCTTGCGCGAGCTGCGGGAGAGGCATCGACGGGCTCGCCACAAGGCGCCTATCTTCCTTGCAACTTTGGTCACTATGGCGCTGACGTGTACATCCCAACTCAGGCGGTTGTCAAGAAAGACACCAAGATACCGCGCAGACTTCACTATCGGTAGAGAGGTATCGCAGCACACGATAGAGACCTCAGGCCCGGCATGTTGCGGTGAGATAGTCATTACCTGGCTTTTGGAGGCATTTAAAATTAGGCCGCGTGACTTAAGCCATATGGCGAGATCAGTGACAGCTGAAGAGACGGATTTGGAGACTTCCCCAGCGGAAGCTTTTGAATCATACAGAGCAATGTCGTCTGCGAATTGCACGCTGGGTATTGGCGATGAGACCGATTTCACATCACGGGTGTAGACGTTAAAGAGAACAGGCCCCAAGACGGAGCCTTGGGGCACACCACAGGTGCAGTCAAGAGCACGACTTGTGGCCGAAGCGACTGTAACTTGCTGCCTGCGATCTGTCAGGTAATTCGCGCACCACTTCAGGGCGACACCAGAGATACCAACGTCAAAAAGGTCTTGGATGAGGATACCATGCCGGACTTTGTCAAAAGCCTTGGACATGTCGAGGAGGCACAGCCCTGTTACCAGACCACTGTCCTTCGCCTTCTGCAAGCTGTCCGTGAGAACACAGAGGGCATCCTCAGTGGAGCACTTCTTCCTGAAAGGAAACTGAGAATCAGGTAGGGCATTACTCAAGTCTAGATGGCGAACTAGCTGACGCTGCACCACTCTCTCCAACAGCTTTGAGACAACTGGAAGGAGGGAAACAGGACGATAATTGGTGGGGACTGATGGGTCCCCGGTCTTGTAAAGCGGTACAACGGTCGCCAGCTTGAACGGCAAAGGAACCGTGCCAGTGCGGAGGGAAGTGCAAAACAGTACTGCTAAAGAGTATGCCAATAAATCGGAACACTGCCGCAATAGCGAACCAGGTATGCCGTCACTTCCCGTAGCTTTGCGAGCATCTACCTGCTGAAGGAGACGTTGAACGTCCGATGGAGTTACAGGGGATAACTCGGTTAGGGAGACAGGCCCGTTGGGGCCACACGGAACGCCGAGATGGTCGGGTCGGTTTGTGTCTGTAAAAATAGAGTGGAACGTGTTGCTGATCTCATGGACGTCGCAGCACGGATCCTGACGGCACCGTGAGCGCCCTGTCACGGCATTGAGAATTTCCCAGGACTTTCTTGGGTTACCAGCATTCTCTTTGCACTGGGTGGCGAAGTACGCATTTTTCTTTTGCCGAGAAGCGTTACGAGAAATGCTACGTGCTCGTTTGAACTCAGTGTAAAGATTTCCAATCGTTTTGTCCTGTCTCCAACGTTTATGAATGCGACGTTTTCGCTGCATTAGCCTGTGTAGTTCTGCGTCTACCCACCGTGGTGTGGACTGTCTGGGAGGCTTTGAGTTGCATAGGGGGGCATGCTTATCCATAACGTGCATAAACTTGGCATGCCATTCTCTCCACATGATATTTACATCATTGAAGTCAGAAAAGTCATGTAGGTTGGCCTCACAGATATCATGACGGAACGCGGTACTGTCTATCTTATAGATTCTTCGCATGTGCCTTGGGGCCTGCCGTGTAGTCCGGGGAACATCGACCTGGATATTGCACTCCACGGCACTGTGATCACTGATATCAAGAGGTACGACAGTAGCTACAGTTGCATGGGTAGGGTCAGCCAGAATGAGATCAATTATAGTACCATTCGGACAGCGGGGAGTTTCACGAGTGGGTTCTCTAACGATGTTCTTGAGGCCATAGGCGGCACAGAGGTCACCGAGATAGTGATGCTGGGGACCAGGCTGTTTTGGGTCCATGTTGACGTTGAAGTCACCAACCATTGTAATGGAGGCCGATTGCAGCTTGGCACGCAGGATCACCGCTTCTAGGTCTGTCCAGTAAGATACTGATTCCCCGGGGGGACGGTAGATACAACCAATCAAGTGGCAGCCAAGCGGACCTTTTATTTCCAACCAAGCAGACTCGATCTTGTCGGAATGAAGGTCAGGACGGGCTCGAATAGGAAGGTCTTGGTGGTAATAAAAGCAGACCCCCTCACCCATCCGGCCGTGCCTGTCATTACGGTGTAAATTGTAACCATAGATACTAAGTTCTCCGTCTGCAATTTCGGGACTCCGCCACGTCTCCGAGATACCCAAGACATCGTAGCTGCGGTCGCGGATGAGGGCAGCTACTTCTGCACGCTTGTACCGTAGGCTACATATGTTTAGGGCGCCGATCTTGAGAGGCGCAGCGGTCTGGGTAGGTGGAGGGTGTACTGAGGGTGACTGTGCATGCGGAGTGGCAGGATTCCTAGGGGAGAAGGGTTTGGCAAGAGGGTTCAGCAGCATGAGTGTTCAGGAGGAGATAATTTACAGAAGAAAACGGTATATACAAATAGAGCAATAGATGGGCTGGGTTCATAGAATGTGGACAGTTTTCAACGAGTACTTACTCAGTGGCTTCCTCTGCGGGCAGCTTCAACTCTCTCTGCCAGCTTCTTGCGCTCACGGTTTGAATACTCCTTAGCCCACGCAATTTGCGGGTCGTTCAAGGCAGAGGCAGGTGGTTCAGTGCGCCCGGATAGGACAGTGGCGGAGAAGGTGTGTTTGCCTGCTGCACATCTGAAGCCTTCTTCATCAGGAGAGGGGGTTGTCCCGTTGCTCTTTTCTTTGTCTCCAGGTTGGCTGAAAGCCGGCACATGGTTACTGGTATCAGTTGTGCCAGTGCTTGTCCCATTGGCTAAAAGTGCCTGGCGATAGCTGTTGACTGAGGCAGTGTTCAGCCCTGCGTTGCTAGCTGCACCTGTCTCCACACTGACGACAGCTGGCTCTGCAGCGGCTTCTGGGGGCTGGGTAGTCACCGTACCAGTATTAGTGGCTATACTGACGCTGGGAGGGTTTGTACTCGTACCGGTTGTGTTGCGGTGCTGCGTTTGTGGAGGCCGGGAAGCTGTAGACTGTGCCCCATGGTTGGGGCATGCTTTAGCCTCGTGGCCACTGTTGTTGCAGCGCCAACATGTTTGCTGTTGGCTACGGTGCCATAGGCGCAGTTTCAACTGACCTACGGTAACCGTAGATGGAACTGGTGATCTGAGGACCAGGCTGAGAACACGGGTGCCAGTACTTATTTCCAATCCCTCAAACAATACTTTTTTCTGTTGAGGCGACCCAACAATTCGGCCGAATTGGCCCAGCGCAGCACCAAATTTACTGTTTTGAAGCCCGACAGGGCACCCAAACACATGCAGATGGGTTAAGTCCACCCCGGAAATCTCGCAGAGCACCTGCTTACCGGAAATCCGGATTCCTGCGTCCAGTATCTTTTCCCGCTCAGCAGAACTGTTCACTGTAACTACGCAATGTCCAGGCTTGCCCTGAAGGTCCACCTGGCAGACCTGACTTATATCTACCTTACTCTGCTTGAGCGCCTTGGCCTAAACAAGTGGTATGAAGACCAGTCCTTCTCAATCCTAAAAGAAAAGGCGGCCGGAGCAGGAGCTCCAAAACTGCCAACCATCTCCATCGTACTCAAAGTACACGCGACGGAGAATGGAAGGACGAGAAGGAACAAAGGAAGGAGCGGAGCAATGCCTTTATGATCAAGAAAATACTGTTCAAAGAAGCGTGTGCTCGTACAAGATGTGCTCCCAAGACCAATATCCTGCAGGTCAGCTGAAAATAACATTGACATACTAGCAACATGTACATGTACTGGCATGTTCAAGCAGTCCCAAGCTCTAAGATATCTTTACTGGTGGGATACAAATTCTGACGGCTCCTGTCAATTACCATTTTACTTAAAAAAAACGTTGTGCCCATTGCAGCGTACGACATTTTCTACATGACACTCAAGAATTGACGCGGCTGGTATACGATGCTGCGACGAATTGAACAACGTCGATCTTGTGACACGATGAGTGACAATCGATGCTGAGACGCGATGACGGACAGTTGATCTTTTGATCCAATGCATAGAGACCATCAATGCTGAGATGCGATGAGAGACAATCGATCTTGCGACATGCAGAGCGACAGTCAATGCTGAAATGTGCTAATAGAGAGTTGGATTGGAATGAGCGGAGTGTAATTGTAGCTACCTGCATGGATCAAATCTAAACTCTTTTCGAGTCTTGTACCATCATCCTTCAATGCGTCGGACCCCACGATAGGCGGTCAGCCTTAGGGTTAGCCTTATGCAGTTTTCATTATAATTTAAGTCAATTTAACCCTTTGAGAGCCGCCCATACTTGAATGTGTAGAATTCTACACACTCGACTGTGAGATTTCAACAGGCCGTAACTCGATCAAAACTAGCTCGAATTCAACGATCCAAATATCTTAGTCGAAGAGAAAACTCTCAGCGTACCGTAGAATCCATCCGCGAAGCGCTGCGATCAACGGTTCCTGAGATAAATTGCTCGTAACTTCAGCCGCGATCGCGGCAACTTGAAAAGCGTGAAGTGCAACGCGAAACTTGAGAATTTTGAGACCTTTCCTCGCGCTGAGTTACTCAAATTTGCGTGGGTTTCACTACTAATATTTCCAAGTGTACACATCGAAAAAATCGAAAATCTGCGATCGAGAAAAATGAAATCGCTGGAGCAGGACGAAATTGCACGCATTAGAAGCAGTTTTCGCTATTTCGCTGCTCTCCGGCGCTGGAGATATGGCGTCCTGGTCATCATGCGTGATCTCAGTCTCTTCCGCTCGGGGAGACCTTTCCAGGAAGCCCAAGATTGTGAAGATTGAGTGAGCAGAACTGAAGTTACGTCCCAAACAACATGAACATTATGCAGAATTTTGAAATTTCCAATCGGCTCTCATTAACGTGCATACCCCCCATAGGGATTTGGACCTGCTGTTTGTGTGATCAACATTGAACCGTAATTACATCATAATTTCTGTACGCACTGAGGACGTCGGCCAATCGGTCAATTTACCGGACGTTCATGTCCACGTCAGTAGTTCTCCTCCTCTTCAGCTGGATGTTTGCACCCCACGTCATACTTTCACGGAGTTCGCTGCCGGCTCCTCGTCTAGCTTGCGTCGCATCACAAGCGTCATTGCTAACGCAATTCCGGCTAGCACACTGTACTCATCGCCATTCTTGAGTGCGAACACATTACTAGGCTGTACTTGCTTTCGACCCACTAAACTTATGTCCATCTGCATATGCTGACACTATGCCTAACTCCATACGTAATGCAGAACCCCCCAATTGCTATCGTCAGGTATTGTCTCGAACAGCGGTCGCATTGACCAGAGTGTTCACGCAGACACTTGTACTTTTGAGAACGGTTTTATTTACAACACAAATAGCGTGAAACCACGAAGTAAGAGTCACAGTAACAGACACTTGTACTTGTACTCACACACACACACACACACACACACACACACACACACACACACACACACACACACACACACACACACACACACACACACACACACACACACACACACACACACACACACACATCCACCAAGTACTTGAAGTACTTGTCGGTCAATGTAACCCGATTTGACCTTTCCTCTTTCTTGCACTTTCTTTCTCTTTCTTCCTCTTTCTTTCTGATTGGTAGCACTGCCGCGGTGTGCTTATAAAAGAGATTGCATATTCTTGCTTCGAGAATAAATGTTTCAGTTCAGAACAGAGAGTTTTATATCAAAACTCGGGTGTGTGCTACCGGAGTGAGCAAACTTCTTGCATCGACTTTATTGCCTTTTAACTCGTCTGTGCGGGAGAACATTCGAATATAGTTATTTCCTTGGCCTCATTGGTGTGTGCCTCCTTAGTATTTCACCACTCGGCTACCACTGCACTAGGGTTACGGCCGACAATTCCTTGCAGCCGAACCGTCTTTCGTAAAGCCAGTAAGTAGAACATTTCCGTAAGTATCTGCTGCTAGCTAGTAGTGCATGCGTGTCTGTGTGTTTGTGTGCCGGGGATATGCGAATATACTTATTTCCTTGTCTCATTCGTGTTCGTATTCTTATCAACCAACACACCATACCGCCGCGCTCTCCGGCCGACCTCAACGTGTTGCCACAGCACACCATCAGCAAAACGACACTTCCGTTGGCACTCTGCTCCTTCAGACAGCATTTGTTTCGATCATCAGGATCTCGTCAGTGAGGGTTGATAATGTAGAATGGCTAACAGATAGTGAACTTCTCCCTTTTGTTGCAAAAAAAAAACATAGTGGCGCAACTTAGGCGCAAAAAGGGGAAACATAATGGCACATCTCAAGCGCGAAGATTAAGGGTCGAAAATTAAGGCTAAGCAAAAGAGTGCTACATCAGTTGAAAGAGCATGACCAGCTGCAAATTCTCTGAAAATTTTGTCTCGATCTAACCATCCGCTCAAGGGTTATGGCAGAAAATGTGCCCTTGCAAGGAAAGATTTTTTAGTTCCACGCTGTCATTTGTCGGCAGCACTGTATTTGAATGTGCAGACCTTGCGCAACTTGTCGAATCATGGAAACACGCGAAAGTGTGAAACATTTTGCTCCAAGTCCAAAAATAACGTTTTTTAGCCACGAATTGGGCTGCACGGCTTTTGCCAGCACCCTCGTGACGTTGCAGATATGTGGCTTGATTATTGTAGTTGACGTTGATTTAGTGACTTTGGCAAGTTTGAGTCGTGTCGAGAAGTCAGGTAGGATTCAGTACTAGGCAGTAGTGGAACGTGAGTGGTAGTCTTTGCCGATCTTTGAGGGTATCCTGGATTCGGTTTGCAGCGCTGTGGAAATGGCTTGCTGTGTACGTCCCAGCACTGGATGTTGTATCAAGGTACGACCTTATAGCACGCCCTTAACCTAAAACAATTCAAAACTTGACTTGGGTCTGTGGGAGTCTATGGGAGAACGCCCACTCGTGCCCCTTGTGACAGATTCCAGGGCCACGTTGAGAGGCACTATCCCTTTCATGGCTGCTTGTGGACATATTTTAGGTTTGGATCCCACGCACGGACAGAATGGGCAAGAAAATGTGAAAAATTGTAAATGCATAAATTTGGCTCCTGGGTGACTTTGCACACTGTGGCACTATTCCGGAATTTTGAGTTTTTCCGGCCTGGAAAGCCTGTCAGTGAGGTGCAAGAACCTTTAAATCACGACGAGAGGGCCAGGATAGAGGCAGGAGTTTGTGGTGATATTGTCACTAAAATCCACTGAGAGACACCAAACTTACGGTCTTTTGAATGCCATATGAAATTTACGACCAAGCTGCTACCTTAATCTTCGCGCCTTAATCTTCGCGCCTAAGATGAGCCATTATGTTTCCCCTTTTTCGCAACAAAAGGGTGAAGTTCACTATCTGTTAGCCATTCTACATTATCAACCTTCACTGACGAGATGCTGGTGATCGTAACAGCTGCTGTCTGAAGGAGCAGAGTAGCAACTGAAGTGTCGTTTTGCTGATGGTGTGCTGTGGCAACGTGTTGAGGTCGGTCGGAGAGCGTAGCGGTGTGGTGTAGTGGTTGATAAGAATCTGGCTCAGGCTGAATGCTGCTATTAACCCCTCTTGATCCTTCGTGTTCAAGCCTCCTTAATAACGACTCCTGCTCCCAACAGGTGAAGCGCTGAAAGGCGATGTGTATGGTGCAGGAGTGCAGACTGCAAGAACAATGCCGGAGAGACAACTCCGTGAAGAAACGCTTGGATGGGATGACGACAATTCCTTCCTGGTGAAGGAACTGTGGACCTCCAAGTGGGCATAGATGGTGGCACCTCCCCGCGGTTATGCCTGGTAACTTTCCCATTAAAATCGCTCCAAGTCCAAACCTTGAAGCAGATTTGAATGCGAAAGGCTAAGTTCACCAAAATCCATACATACATTGTATTCTATTCATCTCATTTCGTTAGCAAAGGAAGTACATAATTATATATCAAGGTACGTTCGGGCCTGATTGGAAATTTTTATTTCCATTGCTATCAGGTTCGGCCTCATTTCCTCTGTGCTGCGCTGACGAGTCCACAAAGGACGAAACAGTTCTGTCCGCAGATTGAGTAGTTCGCTCCTGCTCTTGTAGCAGTTGAGCATTCTTGCGTGGGGTAGTGCCTTTGCTATTTGCGTTATGCAGAACTCACTGACTTGTCAGTTTGAGCACTCTGGCAAGGTACGTTCGGGCCTGACTGGAATTATTTATTTCCATTGCTATCAGATTGGGCCTCATTTCCTCTGTGCTGCGCTGACGAGTCCACAAAGGACGAAACAGTTCTGTCCGCAGATTGAGTATTTCGCTCCTGCTCTTGTAGCAGTTGAGCACTATCGCGTGGGGTAGTGCCTTTGCTGTTTGCGTTATGCAGAGCTCACTGACTTGTCAGTTTGAGCACTCTGGCAAGGTACGTTCGGGCCTGATTGGAAATTTTTATTTCCATTGCTATCAGGTTCGGAATCATTTCCTCTGTGCTGCGCTGACGAGTCCACAAAGGACGAAACAGTTCTGACCGCAGTTAGAGTATTTCGCTCCTGCTCTTGTAGCAGTTGAGCACTCTTTCTTTTTTTTTCTTTTTTTACAGGTCGATGATCCAGGGTAGGTTGTCGTACGCTTCGAACGCCTTTTATCCGTCACTTCAAATTGGCAACATTGAGCCCCTCACATGTCTAACGAAGTGCGCTATCCGCGGCTTCTTCGGTCTGCCACCGTGGTCGCGCACGAGCCCGATCTTTGAACAGCTCCGCCTCATCACCCTGGAGGACATGTTTAACATTAAGCTTCTCATCTTTGTCCGTCGTTGTCTGTTCTCCCGAGCTAGCTCCCTCTTCACCAGCTTCTTCGTGAGAGTTACTGGTGACCGCACTCGGGGAGCAGCACATCACCTCGTTCGAGTACCATTTTGGCCCGGTCCTGCGGGTCGAGCGACCATGCAGTTCATCGGCGCAGTCCTGTGGAACCAGCTCCCGCCTGATCTCCGTTCCGAGCCCAGCCACCTTCAGTTCTGTGCCCTGCTAAAAGCGCATCATGGCTCCGTTTAAAGGCTTTTCGGCTAGTGTGTTTCTGTGGTATAGCGGACTGAAGAATAGTAAACGTGTTTTGCAATATATGTATGAAGCTATTTTTTATATAGTATGTTCCCATTCCATTTTTGCTTTGGTGTAGCCCTGAGGTTGATTGCTTATTTATTTCTACCCTTCCTCTCTCCATACTTCTGTCCCCCCCCCTCTCTCTCATTCCTTCTGTCGTCCACATGTATCAAAGGAGGCGAAATCGCCTGTTTGTGGTGCGACGTTAAATAAACTTCTACAACAACAACACTCTTGCGTGGGGTAGCGCCTTTGCCGTTTGCGTTATGCAGAGCTCACTGACTTGTCAGTTTGAGCACTCTGGCAAGGTACGTTCGGGCCTGATTGGAAATTTTTATTTTCATTGCTATCAGGTTCGGCCTCATTTCCTCTGCGCTGCGCTGATGAGTCCACAAAGGACGAAACAGTTCTGTCCGCAGATTGAGTAGTTCGCTCCTGCTCTTGTAGCAGTTGAGCACTCTTGCGTGAGGTAGTGCCTTTGCTGTTTGCGTTATGCAGAGCTCACTGACTTGTCAGATTGAGCACTCTGGCAAGGTACGTTCGGGCCTGATTGGAATTTTTTATTTCCATTGCTATCAGGTTCGGCCTAATTTCCTCTGTGCTGCGCTGACGAGTCCACAAAGGACGAAACAGTTCTGTCCGCAGATTGAGTATTTCGCTCCTGCTCTTGTAGCAGTTGAGCACTCTTGCGTGGGGTAGTGCCTTTGCTGTTTGCGTTATGCAGAGCTCACTGACTTGTCAGTTTGAGCACTCTGGCAAGGTACGTTCGGGCCTGATTGGAAATTTTTATTTCCATTGCTATCAGGTTCGGCCTCATTTCCTCTGCGCTGCGCTGACGAGTCCACAAAGGACGAAACAGTTCTGTCCGCAGATTGAGTATTTCGCTCCTGCTCTTGTAGCAGTTGAGCACTCTTGCGTGAGGTAGTGCCTTTGCTGTTTGCGTTATGCAGAGCTCACTGACTTGTCAGATTGAGCACTCTGGCAAGGTTCGGGCCTGATTGGAATTTTTTATTTCCATTGCTATCAGGTTCGGCCTAATTTCCTCTGTGCTGCGCTGACGAGTCCACAAAGGACGAAACAGTTCTGTCCGCAGATTGAGTATTTCGTTCCTGCTCTTGTTGCAGTTGAGCACTCTTGCGTGGGGTAGTGCCTTTGCTGTTTGCGTTATGCAGAGCTCACTGACTTGTCAGATTGAGCACTCTGGCAAGGTACGTTCGGGCCTGATTGGAATTTTTTATTTCCATTGCTATCAGGTTCGGCCTCATTTCCTCTGTGCTGCGCTGACGAGTCCACAAAGGACGAAACAGTTCTGTCCGCAGATTGAGTATTTCGCTCCTGCTCTTGTTGCAGTTGAGCACTCTTGCGTGGGGTAGTGCCTTTGCTGTTTGCGTTGTGCAGAGCTCACTGACATGTCAATTTGAGAACTCTGGCAAGGTACGTTCCGGCCTGATTGGACATTTTTATTTTCATTGCTATCAGGTTCGGCCTCATTTCCTCTGTGCTGCGCTGACGAGTCCACAAAGGACGAAACAGTTCTGTCCGCAGATTGAGTAGTTATATATCAGGATGAACACGAGGAAAACTAGAGAGCATAGGTTACGAGTTAGAGTTCACCAACTAGACCAGATTGTGAGAAGTCGGACTTGCACAGCGAATCACATGCAACACCGACAAGAGGCACCGACTAGTGATGTGAGGAATATTTGAATTATTCGAATATTCAAGAAAGAATATTCGAATGCAGGCAGCATTATTCGAGAAAATCAGCGCTTTTGGTTGTGTTATTTATTATTTGTAAGAAATGGTTTGCTCCCCACACCGGAGCTCGCGCTATTCCGCCGACTTTACTTGACACTTGACTGACTCACGACTGCCATCCAGAGCACACGAGAAGTCCATCGAACCTTCGACTCGGCAAACCTGCAAGAAAGCACCACTCCCTGCTCAATACACAGTGTTTCGGGGAATTCACCCCTCATCAGTTGAGCTTGAGTAGGCTGAGGAAGATTGTGCCTGAAGAGCACCACTTATATAGTGCTCTCCAGGCACAAACATCACCAGGGATACAAACTTACAGAGACGCTCCGTTTCAAGCGCGACAAACACCTCGTGAACACCAGATAGCAGCGTGAGTCAGTGTCGCTCCTGGACGGTGAGACAGACGTCGAGGACCCTCGGTCATTCGCAACGCTGTCACCTCCAAACCAACTAGTCGCAAGCCCGCGCTGGGCACAACAGTACGAAGTAGTGGTTGCGACTTCGGCGATGATTTGTAAGAAATGGTTTGCTCCCCACACCGGAGCTCGCGCTATTCCGCCGACTTTACTTGACACTTGACTGACTCACGACTGCCATCCAGAGCACACGAGAAGTCCATCGAACCTTCGACTCGGCAAACCTGCAAGAAAGCACCACTCCCTGCTCAATACACAGTGTTTCGGGGAATTCACCCCTCATCAGTTGAGCTTGAGTAGGCTGAGGAAGATTGTGCCTGAAGAGCACCACTTATATAGTGCTCTCCAGGCACAAACATCACCAGGGATACAAACTTACAGAGACGCTCCGTTTCAAGCGCGACAAACACCTCGTGAACACCAGATAGCAGCGTGAGTCAGTGTCGCTCCTGGACGGTGAGACAGACGTCGAGGACCCTCGGTCATTCGCAACGCTGTCACCTCCAAACCAACTAGTCGCAAGCCCGCGCTGGGCACAACAGTACGAAGTAGTGGTTGCGACTTCGGCGATGATTTGTAAGAAATGGTTTGCTCCCCACACCGGAGCTCGCGCTATTCCGCCGACTTTACTTGACACTTGACTGACTCACGACTGCCATCCAGAGCACACGAGAAGTCCATCGAACCTTCGACTCGGCAAACCTGCAAGAAAGCACCACTCCCTGCTCAATACACAGTGTTTCGGGGAATTCACCCCTCATCAGTTGAGCTTGAATAGGCTGAGGAAGATTGTGCCTGAAGAGCACCACTTATATAGTGCTCTCCAGGCACAAACATCACCAGCGATACAAACTTACAGAGATGCTCCGTTTCAAGCGCGACAAACACCTCGTGAACACCAGATAGCAGCGTGAGTCAGTGTCGCTCCTGGACGGTGAGACAGACGTCGAGGACCCTCGGTCATTCGCAACGCTGTCACCTCCAAACCAACTAGTCGCAAGCCCGCGCTGGGCACAACAGTACGAAGTAGTGGTTGCGACTTCGGCGATGATTTGTAAGAAATGGTTTGCTCCCCACACCGGAGCTCGCGCTATTCCGCCGACTTTACTTCACACTTGACTGACTCACGACTGCCATCCAGAGCACACGAGAAGTCCATCGAACCTTCGACTCGGCAAACCTGCAAGAAAGCACCACTCCCTGCTCAATACACAGTGTTTCGGGGAATTCACCCCTCATCAGTTGAGCTTGAGTAGGCTGAGGAAGATTGTGCCTGAAGAGCACCACTTATATAGTGCTCTCCAGGCACAAACATCACCAGGGATACAAACTTACAGAGACGCTCCGTTTCAAGCGCGACAAACACCTCGTGAACACCAGATAGCAGCGTGAGTCAGTGTCGCTCCTGGACGGTGAGACAGACGTGTTCACGAGGTGAGGTGAGACAGACGTGTTCACGAGGTGAGGTGAGACAGACGTGTTCACGAGGTGTTTGTCGCGCTTGAAACGGAGCGTCTCTGTAAGTTTGTATCCCTGGTGATGTTTGTGCCTGGAGAGCACTATATAAGTGGTGCTCTTCAGGCACAATCTTCCTCAGCCTACTCAAGCTCAACTGATGAGGGGTGAATTCCCCGAAACACTGTGTATTGAGCAGGGAGTGGTGCTTTCTTGCAGGTTTGAAGAGTCGAAGGTTCGATGGACTTCTCGTCTGCTCTGGATGGCAGTCGTGAGTCAGTCAAGTGTGAAGTAAAGTCGGCGGAATAGCGCGAGCTCCGGTGTGGGGAGCAAACCATTTCTTACAAATCATCGCCGAAGTCGCAACCACTACTTCGTACTGTTGTGCCCAGCGCGGGCTTGCGACTAGTTGGTTTGGAGGTGACAGCGTTGCGAATGACCGAGGGTCCTCGACGTCTGTCTCACCGTCCAGGAGCGACACTGACTCACGCTGCTATCTGGTGTTCACGAGGTGTTTGTCGCGCTTGAAACGGAGCGTCTCTGTAAGTTTGTATCCCTGGTGATGTTTGTGCCTGGAGAGCACTATATAAGTGGTGCTCTTCAGGCACAATCTTCCTCAGCCTACTCAAGCTCAACTGATGAGGGGTGAATTCCCCGAAACACTGTGTATTGAGCAGGGAGTGGTGCTTTCTTGCAGGTTTGCCGAGTCGAAGGTTCGATGGACTTCTCGTGTGCTCTGGATGGCAGTCGTGAGTCAGTCAAGTGTCAAGTAAAGTCGGCGGAATAGCGCGAGCTCCGGTGTGGGGAGCAAACCATTTCTTTCAAATCATCGCCGAAGTCGCAACCACTACTTCGTACTGTTGTGCCCAGCGCGGGCTTGCGACTAGTTGGTTTGGAGGTGACAGCGTTGCGAATGACCGAGGGTCCTCGACGTCTGTCTCACCGTCCAGGAGCGACACTGACTCACGCTGCTATCTGGTGTTCACGAGGTGTTTGTCGCGCTTGAAACGGAGCGTCTCTGTAAGTTTGTATCCCTGGTGATGTTTGTGCCTGGAGAGCACTATATAAGTGGTGCTCTTCAGGCACAATCTTCCTCAGCCTACTCAAGCTCAACTGATGAGGGGTGAATTCCCCGAAACACTGTGTATTGAGCAGGGAGTGGTGCTTTCTTGCAGGTTTGCCGAGTCGAAGGTTCGATGGACTTCTCGTGTGCTCTGGATGGCAGTCGTGAGTCAGTCAAGTGTCAAGTAAAGTCGGCGGAATAGCGCGAGCTCCGGTGTGGGGAGCAAACCATTTCTTACAAATCATCGCCGAAGTCGCAACCACTACTTCGTACTGTTGTGCCCAGCGCGGGCTTGCGACTAGTTGGTTTGGAGGTGACAGCGTTGCGAATGACCGAGGGTCCTCGACGTCTGTCTCACCGTCCAGGAGCGACACTGACTCACGCTGCTATCTGGTGTTCACGAGGTGTTTGTCGCGCTTGAAACGGAGCGTCTCTGTAAGTTTGTATCCCTGGTGA
This sequence comes from Sycon ciliatum, assembly GCF_964019385.1. Lineage (NCBI taxonomy): Eukaryota > Metazoa > Porifera > Calcarea > Leucosolenida > Sycettidae > Sycon > Sycon ciliatum. The sequence continues at coordinate 15,921,972 of NC_088654.1, read as the reverse complement.
TGTTTGTGCCTGGAGAGCACTATATAAGTGGTGCTCTTCAGGCACAATCTTCCTCAGCCTACTCAAGCTCAACTGATGAGGGGTGAATTCCCCGAAACACTGTGTATTGAGCAGGGAGTGGTGCTTTCTTGCAGGTTTGCCGAGTCGAAGGTTCGATGGACTTCTCGTGTGCTCTGGATGGCAGTCGTGAGTCAGTCAAGTGTCAAGTAAAGTCGGCGGAATAGCGCGAGCTCCGGTGTGGGGAGCAAACCATTTCTTACAAATCATCGCCGAAGTCGCAACCACTACTTCGTACTGTTGTGCCCAGCGCGGGCTTGCGACTAGTTGGTTTGGAGGTGACAGCGTTGCGAATGACCGAGGGTCCTCGACGGCTGTCTCACCGTCCAGGAGCGACACTGACTCACGCTGCTATCTGGTGTTCACGAGGTGTTTGTCGCGCTTGAAACAGAGCGTCTCTGTAAGTTTGTATCCCTGGTGATGTTTGTGCCTGGAGAGCACTATATAAGTGGTGCTCTTCAGGCACAATCTTCCTCAGCCTACTCAAGCTCAACTGATGAGGGGTGAATTCCCCGAAACACTGTGTATTGAGCAGGGAGTGGTGCTTTCTTGCAGGTTTGCCGAGTCGAAGGTTCGATGGACTTCTCGTGTGCTCTGGATGGCAGTCGTAAGTCAGTCAAGTGTCAAGTAAAGTCGGCGGAATAGCGCGAGCTCCGGTGTGGGGAGCAAACCATTTCTTACAAATCATCGCCGAAGTCGCAACCACTACTTCGTTATTTATTATTGTTATTATTATTATTATTAGACACAATCTCATAGCATGTGACAAGCATAGCTAATGCAGGGACAGAACCCCCTGAGACAAGGGCGTTGAGCCAGCCACAGCAATAGTAAGCTAAGAAAACAAAGCAAATATGAATTAAAGCAGAAATGAATGGAAAATTACAAAGAAAAACAATTAACGGAAGTGATTTTTTAGCTCAAACCGTGATATCCTGAACAGTATTGATGATGACAGTATCAAAAATATTATATTCTGAGAGCTGTGAAGCTTGTTCTTGGAGAAAATCTGCCCTATAACCCGTGGGAATGTGATCTGTATGCAACATGAATGTTGGGTCTGATGGAATGAAGTGATCGACGCACATCACAAGAATAATAGAATATTCGGCCGTTCGTCAACGCAATATTCGGGAGAATATTCGTTCCAAGAAAACACCATTCGTTAAATCACTAGTACCGACACAAAGTCAGTGACTGCAGTAAATCCTATAAGGTCAGTGGACAGATTATGCACGCTTGATGGTGTATCTGTGCGCTGTATCGTAAGGAGTTATGACGATAGGAAGAATTTGGAAGTAAACTGACTCTAGCCAAAGGTAGGAGAGTGACTTGAAGACGCTCGTACCTTGGCCACAAGAACAACATGGGTGGCGATTCTCACCCAGTACCGGTAGTTCGGCCATACCCATCCCAGAACACATGCTTTGGAAAGCTGAAGCCGTGCATCGTCAGGGAACACTTGGCAAATTCCATGACTTGACAGAGACTATTGGTTGTACTGGCAGTCCAAGCCAGAATATTAATTTTCACATTTTGCGTTTGGCGAGACTCTATTTGTATTTACATGATTGTATATACATTTTATTTGAACTCGCAAATGCAAACGAGCACAAATGCTCAAAGACAAGGCATTGAATAATAATGTTATTGTGTTACAGGGAAGGAGAGTTGGTGAGAAAATAAGGAGTGAATGGGAGAAAGCTCAATGAAGAGCGAAGTGTTCCTCTTTGTCCAAACCCGGAGCAAAGTCTGGCCAAGGTTTGCTACAGTATTTGTATTAAAATTTTGTATTTGTATTTGCATTTTGTGGATTCTCGACAGGCCTTAGCCTAAATCGAGGGCGTCTCCAGTGTAACCGAGTGACGTGTAAAAAAAGAGAGCTACATGTCGACGTCAGCGTTACAACCGGACAGACAGTTCTTTTGAGAATCACAGCCAGCTTGACGCATTGCCGGTTAGAAATCCCGTCATGCACCCACTTCAAGCTACAGGTCAATTACTTGATCTGCCGACAGAGCATTATTTCATTGGTGAGATCATATGCCATGCAATTGTGTCAGTACGTATCGATGAGGGAACATCTTGCTGTTACCCATATTCTTTTGCCCTGTATTTATGTATAATTATTATTTTTATTCGCAAATCAAAACGAGCACAAATGCGTAATGACAAGGTAGTGAATATTTTACCTGTATTCTGTTACGAGAAAGGAGACTCGGTGAGAAAATAATAAGAAAGAACAAAGAATAGGAGAGAGCTCAATGAAGAGTGAAGTGCTATGTTCCTGTCAGTCTTGTCCCGCCAAAGGTTAGCACGGTTTGCCGCCGAACCACAGCGTGATGGGTAGCCAAACAGAAATCCCGCCGTGCACCACTTCTAACTAGGTTTGAATGATTGTATTGAACTGCCGACAGAGCAAGGCATAGTTGCAAGGGTGAGATCTAAGCCATGCAAGTACATCAGCACCTATCCAAGACGGAAATACTGCGTGGAGATTTAGCACTAATCGAGCCTAGTGTAGGTCGGTGTCCCGACAGTGTAGGTCAGTGTCCCGACAGTGTAGGTCTAATAGTAGCTACTCGTATTTGCGTAGATCTTACGTGCATAACCCCAGGCGTTGTAGATGAGCGTTTGTTATTAAAAGGTGCAGGAGTGGGTGCAGACCACACCATAGGCATTGCCAGCTAAACTAGCGTCGGCATGTCCTTTCAAAGCAAGCACCGGGTACTTACTCCTTAGAGGGGTAGAGTAGAACCTCGCACACGTAACTGCTGGCAAGAAGTGTCCACATAATGCATTGCAGCGGTCTACCTGACCCCGTGACCTGTGCATACAGATACGACCTGTATAGCCAGCGCTGGCGCCCGGAGCATTGGCTCGCTCGTCCTGCTACAGCTGGCCAATGCCTACGCGCACTTCGAAAGGAGGGTATAAAATACCACGGTATAGCTTGTTGTCAGTCCATTTTCTGGAGTGTAAGATAGAGGTTTGTTTGACAGAATTTCTTAGATCGCTACCAGTGCATCGTGAAGCTACGAAGGTAGGATTTAGTTGTTCGCATTGCTCCTCGTGATTGGGAACATTATTTTCACTTATTCCGTGTTTTTTTCGTAACGTTAACAGCCATGCGGCCGAATAAAGAGAAAGGAGGGAAGAATCGTCGTTGGGGAAAGATCGACAGTCATTACTACAATGGAGAGTTAGTATTCAGAGAGGACCGCCACGAATACGCACAAGTTACTAAGCTGTTTGGCTGTTGTCGGCGCGAGGCTTTCTGCTATGATGGCAGAACCCGGATTTGCCAAATTCGGGGAAAGCTACGGAAGAAGGTCTGGATCAAGCACGGCAACATCATCCTGATTGGCCTCGGGGACTTCCAGGATTCTAGAGCGGACGTGATTCTGAAGTACAGCGATGAGGAGGCAAGGAAGCTGAAGGCCTATGGAGAGTTGCCAGAGACAGCCAAGCTCACCGACAGTACCACGGTCGCACCAGATGATGAACATTACGTTGTTTTCGACGACATATCAGACCCTGAGGATGATGACAGTGATGCAACGACGTGACCAGTGACTCAATCGACAACGCCACGTAAGTTGTAAGGGAGAGCATACTCCAAGAACAATGTCGGAGAGACAACTCCGTGAAGAAACGCTTGCATGTGATGACGACTGCTCCTTAATTCCTGGTGAAGGAGCTGTTGACCTCCACGCGGGCATAGATGGTGGCACCTCCACGCGGTTATGCCTGGTAACTTTTGCGTTCATTTCGCTCTAAGTCCAAACCTTGAAGCAGATTTGAATGCGAAAGGCTAAAACCACAAAAATCCATACATTTCATTTGGTTAGCAAAGGAAGTGCATAATGAACAATGGATATGTAAAAGTACGCATACAGATACACAAGTTATGTATCGCCAGCGCTCGCGCCCGGGCTCGCTCGCTCTGCTAGCTGGCTGGTGAACGCCTACGTGCACTTCGAAAGGAGGGTATAAAATACGACATGGAAACCACATTTTGAATGTCCGTTGAGTTGTCGGCTTAGACAGGTTTCACAACAACTGAGTTAACCCTTTAAGGTGGCAGACTACCCAAAAATTCTCTGAAAAATCGAATTTGTAAATTCATATTGAGTGCTACGTCAGTTGAAAGAGCATGAATAGCTGCAAATGCTCTGAAAAATGTGCCCTTGGAAGGAAAGATTTTTTTGTTGCACGCTGTCATTTGTTGGCAGCACTGTATTTGAATGTGAGCAGACCGTGCGCAACTTGTCGTATCATGAAAACACGCGAAAGTGTGCAGAATTTTGCTCCAAGTCCAAAAATCACGTTAAAAACCACGTATTGGGCTGCACGGCGGCGGACGCCGTGCAGCAGGACTTTTGCCAGCACCCTCGTGACGTTGCAGATATGTGGCTTGATTATTGAAGTTGACGTTGATTTAGTGGCTTTGGCAAGTTTGAGTCGTGTCAAGAAGTCAGGTAGGATTCAGTACTAGGCACTAGTGGAACGTGAGTGGTATCCTTTGCCGGTTTCTGAGGGTATCCTGGATTTGGTGTGCAGCGCTGTGGAAATGGCTTGCGGTGGAGGTGCCAGCACTGGATGTTGTATCAAAGGTACGACCTCGTAGCACGTGCTAAACCTAAAAAAATCAAAAATTGACTTGGGTCTGTGGGAGTCTGTGAAATAACGCCCACTCGTTCCGTTGTGACAGATTCCAGGGCCACGTTGAGGGGCCCTACCCCACCACCCATGGCTGCTCCTGGATTTGTTTTAGGTTTGGGTCTCGCGCACGGACAGAATGGGCACGAAAATGTGAAACAATTGTACTTGAAGTAAATGCATTTGTTTGGCTCCTGGGTGGCTCGCACACCGTGGCACTTTGCGGGAAATTTGAGTTTTTCCGGCCTCGTGCCCGGGCTCGCTCGCTCTGCTAGCTGGCTGTTGAACGCCTACGTGCACCTTGAAAGGAGTGTATAAAATACGACATGGAGACCACATTTTGAATGTCCGTTGAGTTGTCGCCTTAGACAGGTTTCGCTATACTAAGTTACCCATCAAGTATTCACAACTACTTCATTAGACACTACTATTCTACACAACTACTTCATTAGACACTACTATTCTACACAACTACTTCATTAGACACTACGATTCTACACAATTGCTCAATCAAGTCTGCAACAATCTGCCCACGGAGCCTATGGTGGAGATACTACCTGTATGGGATTTTGTGTGGGTAGCTCTTGTCATTTTGCACGTCCGACTGCTCAGGATCTGGCCTAGTTGCTGAACTCTAAACCGTAACCTGTGGGAAAGTTTTTAATCTTGATATGCACATGATTAATTCCTGTGCTCAACAACTGAGTTAAAATCAATCTACTTCAAACTACTTGTACATGAATGTGTACCGATGCTGGTGGACTAAGCCTTTCGCAATCAAATCTGCCTCACGTTCTTGACTTAGAGCGGACTGAATGCAAACGTTACCAGGCATAACCGCGTGGAGGTGGCCCAATCTATGCTCGCTGTCGCTGAGCTTGGCTGGCTCTGGAAACCCTTCATAGGCCTACAGCTTCCTTCCCTCTTCATGGATGTACTTCATAATGACATCTGCTCTAGAATCTTGGAAGTCCATGACGGCAATCAGGATGATGTCGCCTTGCTTTATCCAGACTTTGTTCCTCCTTAGCTTTCCTTGAATTTTTGCAAATCCGCGTTCTGCCATCATAGCAGAAAGCCTCGAGCTGACAACAACCAAACAACATAGTAACCTGAGCGTATTCTGGGTCATCCTCTCTGAATACCAACTCTCGATTGTAGTAATGGCTGTCGGTGCTGTCAGTCTTTCGTCCACGACGATTCTTTCTTCCTTTCCCTTCATTCGGTCGCATGGCTGTGACTTTTGCATTCAGTTCACTCCAAGTCCAAACCTTGACGCAGATTTGAATGCGAAAGGCTAAGACCGCCAAAATCCATACATACACTGTAGTCTTGATCTCATTTGGTTAGGATTATTCCTGCCGAACTCAGAGCCAACCTATGCATTCACTCTTCCCGGATTCCTCACAGGCCTCACAGTGGTAAAACAACACAAACAACTTGGTTTGGTCATTGACTCAGATTTATCGTTTAGTAGACATGTCGACTATATCTGTAGCAAAGTCAGTAAAGCTGTTGGCTACCTCGTGTCTCACTGCTCCCACCTACCGCTTGAATGCATTCGCCTTTTTTATCATTGCTATATTCTCCCCATTTTTCTCTATTGCTCAACCGCCTGGTCATCCCTACTAAGTAAATCGTTAATGAGTACCCTGGAAGTCCACCATAAGAGGATACTCAAAGTCCTTTTCCGCAAACCATCATACTTTCCTTCTGCCGAGCTGTATGATATGTTTAACACCTTCCCTATCTCTAGTCAAGCGGATCGAAAACTGTGTATTGTTGTTCATTCTATTCGTCTTGACGAAGCCCCCCCCCATACTTGCGTAAATATAACTGGTTTCTTCCCACTCGTCCTACGCGCAATCCCTGCACTTTACCTAAAGCCCGAACCTCAGCTTATACCAGATCTCCGTTTTTCGTTGCCTATTCTCTCTGGCTGGCCCTGCTTCTATCAGTAAAATCGTCTTGTACGCTAAAGGATTTCAAGGCCAACATGAAGCTCGTGTTTTAATAACTGCTAATTCTTCATCCAGATTTGTTTCTCTTTGCCTCCAGTAATGTGTAATATTTATTAATTTTTGCTTTGTTTATGGTTACTGCCATGGCTGGCTACCGCCCCCCTCCCTCCATATTGGCCTATATTCTCTGGCCACGGGAAGGTGAAATAAAAAAATAAAAATAAATAAATAGGATGTGCATATATCAGGCGGAGATGCTCCAGTTTCACCACCACAGTTGCGTCTGCAACCACCTCTATCATGCAGTATTCTGTTCTCGTAAAAAAATCAGAATGAGCCATGAATACGTGACCTACGCATACAGATACACATGTATCGCCAGCGCTCACGTCCGGGCTCGAACAGTGAACAGTCGCTAAATCTCACATTTTGTGAAATGTCTTTTGGTGAAACGTCGTTCTGTGCATGGTCGTTCTGTGAACGCGTTTTCGGTGAACCGTCGGGATACCACTAGCTGACTGGTGAACGCCTCCCCGTAGATCTACTACCAAAAAAAATTTAAAAAAAATTTCACGGTTCGCGTAGTAGTAGTAGTAGTAGTAGTAGTAGATTTTATTATTTTACTAGGGGAGTCCCAACAGGCGTTGCCTTTTTACTGGGAACCCTAGGTGAATTTTTACCATGTTTACATACAGAGTAAGAGACGGGGCCTGACGGCAGTCAGTGGGAAGAGCATTCCATCTGTCTGCCGCCAGGAAAGAAATAGAACGCATGCCATATTGCGTAGAAACAGGCGGAAGAACTAATGCGCGCTATGCCTGGCCGCGCGTGCGAGCCTGGTGTCCAGGCACAGCAGCCCTAAGCTGGAACAAGGATTGGAGAAGGGGACTAGCAAGATGTGGGGTCAAGCAGCGGTACACGAAAACATAGAGTTTAAGATTTGTGCGCTGTTCAAAAGAATAGAGATGATATTTGCGGAGAACAATTTCAGTAGACATCATACGGTCAAACCCAAAAACTTTCTTCATTGCTATGTGACTGACCGTCACGATTTTATTGAACAGGGTGGCGCTGAGACAGTGCAGATAAGCGTTACTGGCATAGTCGAGAGTCGATTGCACAATGGATAAATAGAACGTCCTCTTCGCTTCAGGTGTTAGGTTTTTTCGGCCATGTCTGAAGGCGGCAATCTTGCCGAACACCGCACCGCAGACCTTCTCGACTTGCGGCTGGAAGGTGAGATGCTCGTCGATGAGTAGTCCGAGATACTTCACGGTGGCTGCAGGGGTGAGGGGCTTGCCTTTACAAACTAGGGGGATTGGTAGATGCGGCACAGGTTGGCGTGGGCGCCGAAGGACCAGGAACTGCGTCTTGTCAGGGTTCATGAGAAGTCCTTTGTCATCAAGGTAGAGCTCCAGAGCGCTAAGGTCATCCTGAAGCTTTCGCAGCATGACAGAGAGGTCCGTTCCAATGACGAAAAAGGCGATGTCATCGGCATAGAGCTGAGAAATACTGTTCCGAACAATCTGTGGAACCTTGCGGATGTAGACGCAAAAGAGGAGGGGGCCAAGGACGGACCCTTGCGGAACTCCCCTGGTGCAGGGCACAGTCCCACCACGCTCCCCATTGACCACGACTTGTTGACTTCTGGAGGACAGATAGTCCGCGAACCACTTCAGCACCGAGCCGCCTAGCCCTACGTCAGCCAGCTCGTTGACCAGTTGTTGATGCTGTACACGGTCGAAAGCCTTGCTCATATCTGCGAACAGTATCGCGCATCGCTGGCCATTGTCCAGTGCTCTTGTCCACCTGTCTATGGAAACAGCGAGGGCATCTTCGCAACTGTGCTTTGGACGGTACGCAAACTGCTCCAGCGGCAAGGCGGACAGCTCTGGGTGGTCACGGAAGAATTCAGTAATCTGTCGGTGGACAACCTTCTCCAATATCTTGGAGGCAACGGGCAGCAGAGATATTGGCCGGTAGTTGGTGGCTGCAAGTTTGTCCCCGGACTTGAAGAGTGGGCACACGTGTGCATGCTTGTAAGAGGCTGGAAAAACGCCAGAAAGTAGGGACTGATTGATTATGGATGTTAGTGAGGCCGTGATATTTGCTTTGCATGACTTTAAGATGCAGGGAGGAATGCCATCCGAACCCGCGGCCTTGTGGGAGTTTAGAGTAGTCAGTAGAGCCTCAACTGTTTCAGTGTTGACCAAGGTGAAGTCAGTCAGGGTGCTAGGTGCTGTCGGATCCCTGTCGGCTGGTATCTGCAACACTCCTGGCCTGGCTGGGTCGTGGACAACTGCCGCAAATGTTGCAGTGAGTGCTGGAAGTGGCGCTGCAGGGGTGGATTTCGTGGTGGCTCGACCAGAGAGCTTGTTTAAGAGACACCACTGGCCTCTGGGGTCACGCTTCATGTTTCTGAACTGTTGCATTAGGAACTCCGACTTCAGGCGCCTGTTCAGAAGTGTCCCTTCCCTTCTCACTGCCCGGTACCGTTGCATTAGTTGTTGATCAGAGGTACGTGACCGAACCTTTCTGTGCAAATGCTTACGCTGCTGTAAAAGATATCGCAGGTGAGGAGTCAGCCAGGGTTGAGGTTTGGGTTTGCTGAAGGATGGTACGCAGATGCGACGGACGGGGCAAAGTTTGTCGTAAGTTGACGTGAGGACGGCTGTTAGGCTGTTCGCCAAGATATTTACATCTGTTGCAAGGGGGAATGACGTCAGTTGTTCGTCCACGGTTCGGCATAGAGCGTCCCGGTCTATTTCTGTGGCGCTCGGCTTCCTGATATTGGTGTAGAGTGGACAGGTAGACATGGTTGGATATGTTAGGTGGGTTATAACTAGGTCGTGGTCGCTGATACCGTCCACAGGGTGCACTGCTGTCTGTGTAAGCTGGACTCCAGTGGAAACAAGTACCAAATCGATGCAAGTCTGCCCATGACGAGTGGGAGCAGTGACAACATTCCTGAGATCAAACTCGCAGCACATATTCCGGAGATGTTTGTAGTGTCCACTGCGAGGCTGCAGAACATCCGTGTTCAGGTCACCGAGGACAATAATGTTCGAAAACTGACGTAGAATGTTGTCGAGTTGAAGGCTGAAGAGTTCCCAGAACTCGACCTTTGCGTTGGGTGGACGGTACACGCTGCACACAACCAGCTCGTTGGATTTGGGTTTGGAAGACGGTATGCGAACACGTACAAATATGCACTCCACTCCCGGTATACATTGCGTTGGGGCAGGAGAGGAAACAAGAGACGCGTGCACATACATGCATACTCCTCCGCCATGTAGATCTCTGTCTTGTCGATACAATGTGTAGCCAGGAACGTGTAAAAGAGAATCGGGAATGCTGCTGTCCAGGTGTGTCTCGTTAATGGATAGAATGTGAATTTTATGATCGTGCAAGAGTTTGTGAATATCCTGAACCTTATTTCTGAGACTACAAATATTTATAAGAGCTAAAGTGACATTACGACAAGTATTAGTGTGAGCAATGATCCGGTGGCTTACCGACGAGGTGGTAGGATTTGAGGGACTCCCAGGACGATCCTATTGCGTGCCCGGATGTTCCAGTGCACCCCTGTCAGCAGAGCCTCGTTCCTGCAGGAGGTGTGTGATCTGCTGGGGGGTGTACGGTTTGTACGTTTCGTCGAGAATATCGTCGTACGGCATTGAGCACTTCACGCCTCTACGTCGAAGCTCCTTGTAGCTCGTCACGTTGTTCTTCCTGGCTGTCTGTTGCTGTCGTGTCAGGTCATTGGCCATATATATGGGAGTTCCATCTTGTAGTTTGAGGTTGAATCGTGTACGGTATACGGCAGACTTGCTGGCTTGGCTTTTGAATTTGATCCGTACAGGACGGGGACCTCGAGACCGCTCAGTTCCAATCCGTTCTGCGTGCGCGACTTCATAGGAGTCTATCTTCAGGATCCGGATGCAGTCGTCAAATAGGCTGTCGTCCGCTTCCGGGATGCCGCGAACAATGGCGTTGTTGCAGCGCTGTTGACGGTCAACTTCTTCCTGCACCAAAGCAGCAAAGTTGACGACGTTGCACGTGCCAACAACCCCTTCCGGGGGCGGCATGTCCTTTTCACCGTTCGTACGGTACGCTGCCGTACATGTACTCTCAAGACGAGTAAGGCGAGCCTCGAAGATGTCCAGCTTCTCCTTCAATGCCCGATTTTCGGCCATTACAGCATCGATCTTGGCCGAAAATTCCAATGACATGACATCGAAGCGCTCCGTAAGAGCACGTTGCTCCCGCAGGATGTCAGAGAGGAGACTCTGAACACTGTCCTCTCCCTTGGCATTGCTATCGGTCTCCAGGGACACTTGCGCGCGAATCACGTCAGGTGGTGTGCTGGCTTGCGTTTTTCGGCTTGTTGCTGACAGCTTGGATGGCGTGGACTCAAGGCTGGGACTGCGCCTCGCTGGAACCTTTGCGGCAGCCTTTGCGGCAGCACTTCTATAGGTTTGGGACATGACAGAACAGACGTGGAGTCAAAATCACGCCTGGTTCGCAAAAAATTCCGGAGCTTCAAAAAATGCAACCAGTCGGCATTTGGGAAAAAAAAAAAAAAAAAAAAAAAAAAAAAAGCGTGAGACTCGGCCAAAGGCCCAGTTTTCCGCATCCGCAGGAACGCCACCACCCTCTTGGATCAAGGCGCAGATGCAGCTCCTAAGCGGTGGGAGGTGAGTAGATCAGACCCACCACAAAGTAGTCAAAGACCGAAATCCCATTCACTGCATCCATGTTTCCCTCGTGCTACTACCAAAGAAGGGTATAAAATACGACATGGAAGCCACATTTTGAATGTCCGTTGAGTTGTCGCCTTAGACAGGTTTCGCTGTACTAAGTTGCCCATCAAGTATTCACAACTACTTCATTAGACACTACGATTCTACACAACTACTTCATTAGACACTACGATTCTACACAATTGCCCAATCAAGTCTGCAACAATCTGCCCACGGAGCGTATGGTGGAGATACTAGCTGTATGGGATTTTGTGTAGGTAGCTCTTGTCATTTTGCACGTCCGACTGCTCACGATCTGGCCCAGTTGCTGAACTCTAAACCGTAATCTGTGGGAAAGTTTTTAATCTTGATATGCACATGATTAATTCCTGTGCTCAACAACTGAGTTAAAATCAATCTACTTCAAACTACTTGTACATGAATGTGTACGTATGTTGGTGGACTTAGCCTTTCGCATTCAAATCTGCTTCAAGTTCTTGACTTGGAGCGAACTGAATGCAAACGTTACGAGGCCTAACCGCGTGGAGGTGCTCCAATCTATGCCCGCTGAGCATGGCTGTCTCTGGAAACTCTTCATAGGCCTTCAGCCTCCTTGCCTCTTCATGGCTGTACTTCATAATGACGTCTGCTCTAGAATCCTGGAAGTCCATGACGCCAATCAGGATGATGTCGCCTTGCTTTATCCAGACTTTGTTCCTCCTTAGCGTTCCTCGAATTTGGCAAATCCGCGTTCTGCCATAATAGCAGAAAGCCTCGAGCTGACAACAGCCAAACAGCATAGTAACCTGAGCGTATTCTGGGTCATCCTCTCTGAATACCAACTCTCGATTGTAGTAATGGCTGTCGGTGCTGTCAGTCTTTCGTCCACGACGATTCTTTCTTCATTTCCCTTCATTCGGTCGCATGGCTGTCAACAATACGAATGAAAATTTAATAAGGAATTAAAGAAGTATGTTCTCGATCACGAGGAGCAATGCGAACAACAAAATCCCGCCTTCGTAGCTTCACGATACACTGCTTGCAATACTGAGTTTTTGGGACAGGTGGTCGCCTTATCAGAGTGGTTGCCTTGACAGGTTTTACTGTATCTTCAAAGGCAAGTCAAGAGACCGACGTCAATTACATCAGCACGCATCCAAGAGGGAAATTCTACGTGGAGGCTCGCCAGAGATTGAGCACATGGGACGCCAGTGATCTGTGCAGTCTTAACGCACTCCACCATCAATGCGTCGGCATCTCGAGACACCAGGAATGGGATGATTGAGTCACTTCTACAACATTGGCGAAGACCCACGAAATCGACTCGGACATCGGCGAGATCATCCACGAGCTTCGGCTACGATGGCTCGGCCATATTGGCGGCATGGACGATGACCGTCTGCCCAAACTTATCCTGTTTGGGGAGCTCCCAGCAACTCGACCTCAGCACGGCCCACGCAAGTGTTGGCAGGATGTGGTTGTGGACGATTTCAACTGCATTCATCCACCTGTACTGGAGAAGGAAGGGCTCGACACTGCCCAAAATTGCTCGGCGTGAAAGTAATCCACCGTCGTCCTCAGCCGCGTGATGTCTCCGCGGAGCCAGAATATCGTTGTGCATTCGGGAAGACATGCCGCCGGCCCCGCGAGATCAAGCGCCACGAACCTTTCTGCCGGTTGCCTCCGAATTTGTCCTTCGCTATCATCGCCTATGGCAATGAGCAAGTTCAAGGTTCAAGTTGCGTGTAGAAGAAGGTTTCTCTGACGGCTGAAGACGGAGAATGGAAGTACGAGAAGGAACGAAGGAAGGAGCGGAGCAATGCCTTTATGATCAAGAAAATACTGTTCAAAGAAGCGTGTGCTCGTACAAGATGTGTTCCCAAGACCAATATCCTGCAGGTCAGCTGAAAATAACATTGACATACTGGCAACATGGACATGTAATGGTATGTTCAAGCAGTCCCAAGCTCTAAGATATCTTTACTGGTGGGAAGCAAATTCTGAGGGATCCTGTCAATTACTTTTTTATTTAAAAAAAATTGTGCCCATTGCAGCGTACGACATTTGCTACATGACACTCAAGAACTGACGCGGCTGGTATACGATGCTGCGACGAATTGAACAACGTCGATCTTGTGACACGATGAGTGACAATCGATGCTGAGACGCGATGACGGACAGTTGATCTTTTGATCCAATGCATAGAGACCATAAATGCTGAGATGCGATGAGAGACAATCGATCTTGCGACATGCAGAGCGACAATCAATGCTGAAATGTGCTAATAGAGAGTTGGATTGGAATGAGCGGAGTGTAATTGTAGCTACCTGCATAGATCAAATCTAAACTCTCTTCGAGTCTTGTACCATCATCCTTCAATGCGACGGACCCCACGATAGGCGGTCAGCCTTAGGGTTAGCCTAATGCAGTTTTCATTATAATCTAAGTCAATTTAAGAGAGCATGTCTGAGAAAACCAGAACATATGTGCAAGTCGATCTCTCAGATTTCGCTCAAATTTTGCAGGTAGGTTTGCTTTGGGGTGTAGATCGACATTCCAAAGCCCGCACAAAATCTTTTGAAGGGAACCATGAAATTGGTATACCCCTCAATATTGGCCCATTATTGGCACGATTTATGGGTCAACAAACGAGCCACGGCACAGCGTGCAAGAACAAGCTACGAACAAAACTCCATCAAGCCATCATTACCTCACCTTAGAAGAGTTCTTGGGGCAGCACCACTTAGCCACGCCAGCATCCCAGAAGACGAGGGCAATCATCCCTTGACGCCACAAATGATCGTCTTGAAAATAGCCAAATTACAAGCGCTGATAAAACAGCGAGCTACGTCCTCAATTAGCAAACACTATACACCGGCAGATAGTAGAACACCTCTTCTAGCACTGAGGACATGTCCCCCATCATCCTTTTGGGGTTTTCTTGAAATAAACAATTTTGAATTTTTCCACTCGACCATTCTGAAATACGTCCAAACTCATACCTGCGCAGGAAAGCTCGCCCCTCCGCGACGTCTAGTCAGCAATTTCTACTCCAACACCACTCCCAACGCTGCAGAACAAAGTGTATTGTTGACTCTGACAAGGAAAAGCAGCGGTGATCACTTGTCACTCCAAACGACAAGCTTCTCCTTGCGCCACCAACATTTTTCGTTGCAACAGTTGATGCAAAAGTGACTGAATTTTTGCGTGGTAGTTTTTGGATTTTACTGCAAGAGGAATGAAGAAATCACGTGGATCGTGACGTAGAATAATGCTTTCTGGTACACGACACTATGTACACGATCACGATCGTTCCTGAGGCGCTATTCGAAACGGACCATGAGGGAGGAGGTAAGATGCATTATATTTCTTGCATGCTCTGCTCAGAACATGCAGAAACTATCGTTATAACGCTAGCAGTATTGCATTGGCAAGAATTCTTGGAGATATTTCCTCTTGCAGTAAGAACAGGGAGGAATTTTTTCATACTAACCTCGCTCATCCCGAACATGGTTCAACAGGAACTACGGCTGGTTTACATGCCGATGATCCACGTAGATCTGCAACAGCAGCGTGGTCCATGCCATCAAGGTCGCGCTTGGAGTTGACCAGCGCGCGGCCAACACTGGTTGCATGAAGTACATGTATGCACACATGGCAGATTTCTTACGTCATGAACAACGTGATTTGACCCTACTCGCCCTACACTGTGCTGCATGTTGAGGGAAAGTCCCAGCTGGTAGGCCTACAACACGACATGCGTGCTCTTGAACTGGACATCAAGATGCACTTGATCCGATCTAGATCAACGGGTGATCCACGTAAGTGCAGGAGCGCTTGATCAAGGTGACTCGGAACAACTGCTGAACCGTGATCTACGAGACCTGGCATTCTTGTGTCAGGAGGCACGTGATTTCATCATTCCTCTTGCAGTAAAATCCAAAAACTACACGCAAAAATTCAGTCACTTTTGCATCAACTGTTGCAACGAAAAATGTTGGTGGCGCAAGGAGAAGCTTGTCGTTTGGAGTGACAAGTGAACACCGCTGCTTTTCCTTGTCAGAGTCAACAATACACTTTGTTCTGCAGCGTTGGGAGTGGTGTTGGAGTAGAAATTGCTGACTAGACGTCGCGGAGGGGCGAGCTTTCCTGCGCAGGTATGAGTTTGGACGTATTTCAGAATGGTCGAGTGGAAAAATTCAAAATTGTTTATTTCAAGAAAACCCCAAAAGGATGATGGGGGACATGTCCTCAGTGCTAGAAGAGGTGTTCTACTATCTGCCGGTGTATAGTGTTTGCTAATTGAGGACGTAGCTCGCTGTTTTATCAGCGCTTGTAAATTGGCTATTTTCAAGACGATCATTTGTGGCGTCAATGGATGATTTCCCTCGTCTTCTGGGATGCTGGCGTGGCTAAGTGGTGCTGCCCCAAGAACTCTTCTAAGGTGAGGTAATGATGGCTTGATGGGGTTTTGTTCGTAGCTTGTTCTTGTACGCTGTGCCGTGGCTCGTTTGTAGACCCATAAATCGTGCCAATAATGGGCCAATATTGAGGGGTATGCCAATTTCATGGTTCCCTTCAAAAGATTTTGTGCGGGCTTTGGAATGTCGATCTACACCCCAAAGCAAACCTACCTGCAAAATTTGAGCGAAATCTGAGAGATCGACTTGCACATATGTTCTGGTTTTCTCAGACATGCTCTCTTAACCCTTTGAGAATTCTACACACTCGACTTCAACAGGCTGTAACTCGATCAAAATTAGCTCAAACTCAACGATCCAAATATCTTAGTCGGAGAGAAAACTCTCAGCGTGCCGTAGCATCCATCCGCGAAGCGCTGCGATCAACTGTTCCTGAGATAAATTTCTCTTAACTTCAGCCGCGATCGCGGCAACTTGAAAAGCGTGAAGTGCAACGCGAAACTTGAGAATTTTGAGACTTTTCCTCGCGCTGAGTTACTCAAATTTGCGTGGGTTTCACTACTATTATTTCCAAGTGTACACATCGAAAAAATCGAAACTCTGCGATCGAGAAAAATGAAATTGCTGGAGCAGGACGAAATTGCACGCATTAGAAGCAGTTTTCGCTATTTCGCTGCTCTCCCGCGCTGGAGATATGGCGTCCTGGTCATCATGCGTGATCTCAGTCTCTTCCGCTCGGGGAGACCTTTCCAGGAAGCCCAAGATTGTGAAGATTGAGTGAGCAGAACTGAAGTTACGTCCCAAACAACATGAACTTTATGCAGAATTTTGAAATTTCCAATCGGCTCTCATTAACGTGCATAGCCCCCATAGGGATTTGGACCTGCTGTTTGTGTGATCAACATTGAACCGTAATTACATCATAATTTCTGTACGCACTGAGGACGTCGGCCAATCGGTCAATTTACCGGACGTTCATGTCCACGTCAGTAGTTCTCCTCCTCTTCAGCTGGATGTTTGCACCCCACGTCATACTTTCACGGAGTTCGCTGCCGGCTCCTCGTCTAGCTTGCGTGGCATCACAAGCGTCATTGCTAACGCAATTCCGGCTAGCACACTGTACTCATCGCCATTCTTGAGTGCGAACACATTACTACGCTGTACTTGCTTTCGACCCACTAAACTTATGTCCATCTGCATATGCTGACACTATGCCTAAATGCATAAGTAATGCAGAACCCCCCAATTGCTATCGTCAGGTATTGTCTCGAACAGCGGTCGCATTGACCAGAGTGTTCACGCAGACACTTGTACTTTTGAGAACGGTTTTATTCACAACACAAATAGCGTGAAACCACGAAGTAAGAGTCACAGTAACACACACTTGTACTTGTACTCACCCACACACACACACACACACACACACACACACACACACACACACACACACACAGACACACATCCACCAAGTACTTGAAGTACTTGTCGGTCAATGTAACCCGATTTGACCTTTCCTCTTTCTTGCACTTTCTTTCTCTTTCTTGCTCTTTCTTTCTGATTGGTAGCACTGCCGCGGTGTGCCTATAAAAGCGATTGCATATTCTTGCTTCGAGAATAAATGTTTCAGTTCAGAACAGAGAGTTTTATATCAAAACTCGGGTGTGTGCTACCGGAGTGAGCAAACTTCTTGCATTGACTTTACTGCCTTTTAACTCGTCTGTGCGGGAGAATACTAGAAAATAGTTATTTCCTTGGCCTCATTGGTGTGTGCCTCCTTAGTATTTCACCACTCGGCTACCACTGCACTAGGGTTACGGCCGAGAACTCCTTGCAGCCGAACCGTCTTTCGTAAAGCCAGTAAGTAGAACATTTCCGTAAGTATCTGCTGCTAGCTAGTAGTGCATGCGTGTCTGTGTGTTTGTGTACCGGGGATATGCCAATATAGTTATTTCTTTGCCCCATTCGTGTTCATATTCTTATCAACCACCACACCATACCGCCGCGCCCTCTGGCCGACCTCAACGTGTTGCCACAGCACACCATCAGCAAAACGACACTTCCGTTGGCACTCTGCTCCTTCAGACAGCATTTGTTTCGATCATCAGGATCTCGTCAGTGAGGGTTGATAATGTAGAATGGCTAACAGATAATGAACTTCTCCCTTTTGTAGCAAAAAGAGAAACATAGTGGCGCAACTTAGGCGCAAAAATGGGAAACATAATGGGACATCTTAAGCGCGAAGATTAAAGCGCGAAAATTAAGGCTAAACAAAAGAGTGCTACATCAGTTGAAAGAGCATGACCAGCTGCAAATCTCTGAAAATTTTGTCTCGATCTGACCATCCGTTTAGGGGTTATGGCAGAAAATGTGCCCTTGCAAGGAAAGATTTTTTAGTTCCACGCTGTCATTTGTCGGCAGCACTGTATTTGATTGTGAGCAGACCTTGCGCAACTTGTCGTATCATGGAAACACGCGAAAGTGTGAAACATTTTGCTCCAAGTCCAAAAATAACGTTTTTTAGCCACGTATTGGGCTGCACGGCTTTTGCCAGCACCCTCGTGACGTTGCAGATATGTGGCTTGATTATTGTAGTTGACGTTGATTTAGTGGCTTTGGCAAGTTTGAGTCACGTCAAGAAGTCAGGTAGGATTCAGTACTAAGCAGTAGTGGAACGTGAGTGGTAGTCTTTGCCGATCTTTGAGGGTATCCTGGATTCAGTTTGCAGCGCTGTGGAAATGGCTTGCTGTGTACGACCCAGCACTGGATGTTGTATCAAGGTACGACCTTATAGCACGCCCTAAACCTAAAACAATTCAAAACTTGACTTGGGTCTGTGGGAGTCTATGGGAGAACGCCCACTCGTGCCCCCTTGTGACAGATTCCAGGGCCACGTTGAGGGGCCCTATCCCTTCCATGGCTGCTTGTGGACATATTTTAGGTTTGGATCCCACGCACGGACAGAATGGACAAGAAAATGTTAAAAATTGTAAATGCATAAATTTGGCTCCTGGGTGACTCGCACACTGTGGCACTATGCCGGAATTTTGAGTTTTTCCGACCTGGAAAGCCTTTCAGTGAGGTGCAAGGACTTTTAAATCACGACGAGAGGGCCAACATAGAGGCAGGCGTGTGTGGTGAAATTTTCACTCAATCCACTGAGAGACACCTATCTTACGGTCTATTGAATGCCATATGAAATTTACGACCAGGCTGCTACCTTAATCTTCGCGCCTTAATCTTCGCGCCTAAGATGCGCCATTATGTTTCCCCTTTTTCGCTACAAAAGGGTGAAGTTCACTATCTGTTAGCCATTCTACATTATCAACCTTCACTGAGGAGATCCTGGTGATCGTAACAGCTGCTGTCTGAAGGAGCAGAGTACCAACTGAAGTGTCGTTTTGCTGATGGTGTGCTGTGGCAACGTGTCGAGGTCGGTCAGAGAGCGTAGCGGTGTGGTGTAGTGGTTGATAAGAAACTGGCTCAGGCCGAATGCTGCTATTAACCCCTCTTGATCCTTCGTGTTCAAGCCTCCTTAATAACGACTCCTGCTCCCAACGGGTGAAGCGCTGAAAGGCGATGTGTATGGTGCAGGAGTACAGACTGCAAGAACAATGCCGGAGAGACAACTCCGTGAAGAAACGCTTGGATGGGATGACGACAATTCCTTCCTGGTGAAGGAACTGTTGACCTCCAAGTGGGCATAGATGGTGGCACCTCCCCGCGGTTATGCCTGGTAACTTTCCCATTAAAACCGCTCCAATTCCAAACCTTGAAGCAGATTTGAATGCGAAAGGCTAAGTTCACCAAAATCCATACATACATTGTATTATATTCATCTCATTTCGTTAGCAAAGGAAGTACATAATTATATCAAGGTACGTTCGGGCCTGATTGGAAATTTTTATTTCCATTGCTATCAGGTTCGGCCTCATTTCCTCTGTGCTGCGCTGACAAGTCCACAAAGGACGAAACAGTTCTGTCCGCAGATTGAGTATTTCGCTCCTGCTCTTGTAGCAGTTGAGCACTCTTGCGTGGGGTAGTGCCTTTGCTGTTTGCGTTATGCAGAGCTCACTGACTTGTCAGTTTGAGCACTCTGGCAAGGTACTGTACGTTCGGGCCTGATTTGAAATTTTTATTTACATTGCCATCAGGTTCGGCCTCATTTCCTCTGTGCTGCGCTGACGAGTCCACAAAGGACGAAACAGTTCTGTCCGCAGATTGAGTACTTCGCTCCTGTTCTTGTAGCAGTTGATCACTCTTGCGTGGGGTAGTGCCTTTGCTGTTTGCGTTATGCAGAGCTCACTGACTTGTCAGTTTGAGCACTCTGGCAAGGTACATTCGGGCCTGATTGGAAATTTTTTTCTATTGCTATCAGGTTCGGCCTCATTTTCTCTGTGCTGCGCTGACGATTCCACAAAGGACGAAACAGTTCTGTCCGCAGATTGAGTATTTCGCTCCTGCTCTTGTAGCAGTTGAGCACTCTTGCGTGGGGTAGTGCCTTTGCTGTTTGCGTTATGCAGAGCTCACTGACTTGTCAGTTCGAGCACTCTTGCAAGGTACGTTCGGGCCTGATTGGAATTTTTTATTTCCATTGCTATCAGGCCCGGCCTCATTTCCTCTGTGCTGCGCTGACGAGTTCACAAAGGACGAAACAGTTCTGTCCGCAGATTGAGTATTTCGCTCCTGGTCTTGTAGCAGTTGAGCACTCTTGCGTGGGCTAGTGCCTTTGCTGTTTGCGTTATGCAGAGCTCACTGACTTGTCAATTTGAGCACTCTGGCAAGGTACGTTCAGGCCTGATTGGAAATTTTTATTTCCATTGCTATCAGGTTCGGCCTCATTTCCTCTGTGCTGCGCTGACAAGTCCACAAAGGACGAAACAGTTCTGTCCGCAGATTGAGTATTTCGCTCCTGCTCTTGTAGCAGTTGAGCACTCTTGCGTGGGGTAGTGCCTTTGCTGTTTGCGTTATGCAGAGCTCACTGACTTGTCAGTTTGAGCACTCTGGCAAGGTACGTGCGGGCCTGATTGGAAAATTTGTTTCCATTGCTATCAGGTTCGGCCTCACTTTCTCTGTGCTGCGCTGACGAGTCCACAAAGGACGAAACAGTTCTGTCCGCAGATTGAGTATTTCGCTCCTGCTCTTGTAGCAGTTGAGCACTCTTGCGTGGGGTAGTGCCTTTGCTGTTTGCGTTATGCAGAGCTCACTGACTTGTCAGTTTGAGCACTCTGGCAAGGTACGTTCAGGCCTGATTGGAAATTTTTATTTCCATTGCTATCAGGTTCGGCCTCACTTCCTCTGTGCTGCGCTGACGAGTCCACAAAGGACGAAACAGTTCTGTCCGCAGATTGAGTATTTCGGTCCTGCTCTTGTAGCAGTTGAGCACTCTTGCGTGGGGTAGTGCCTTTGCTGTTTGCGTTATGCAGAGCTCACTGACTTGTCAGTTTGAGCACTCTGGCAAGGTACGTTCGGGCCTGATTGGAATTTTTTATTTCCATTGCTATCAGGTTCGGCCTCATTTTCTCCGTGCTGCGCTGACGAGTCCACAAAGGACGAAACAGTTCTGTCCGCAGATTGAGTATTTCGCTCCTGCTCTTGTAGCAGTTGAGCACTCTTGCGTGGGGTAGTTTGCTGTTTGCGTTATGCAGAGCTCACTGACTTTTCAGTTTGAGCACTCTGGCAAGGTACGTTCAGGCCTGATTGGAAATTTTTATTTCCATTGCTATCAGGTTCGGCCTCATTTCCTCTGTGCTGCGTTGACGAGTCCACAAAGGACGAAACAGCTCTGTCCGCAGATTGAGTATTTCGCTCCTGCTCTTGTAGCAGTTGAGCACTCTTGCGTGGGGTAGTGCCTTTGTGGTTTGCGTTATGCAGAGCCCACTGACTTGTCAGTTTGAGCACTCTGGCAAGGTACGTTCGGGCCTGATTGGAAAATTGTTTCCATTGCTATCAGGTTCGGCCTCATTTCCTCTGTGCTGCGCTGACGAGTCCACAAAGGACGAAACAGTTCTGTCCGCAGATTGAGTATTTCGCTCCTGCTCTTGTAGCAGTTGAGCACTCTTGCGTGGGGTAGTGCCTTTGCTGTTTGCGTTATGCAGAGCTCACTGACTTGTCAGTTTGAGCACTCTGGCAAGGTACGTTCGGGCCTGATTGGAATTTTTTATTTCCATTGCAATCAGGTTCGGCCTCATTTTCTCTGTGCTGCGCTGACGAGTCCACAAAGGACGAAACAGTTCTGTCCGCAGTTTGAGCATTTCGCTCCTGCTCTTGTAGCAGTTGAGCACTCTTGCGTGGGGTAGTTTGCTGTTTGCGTTATGCAGAGATCACTGACTTGTCAGTTTGAGCACTCTGGCAAGGTACGTTCAGGCCTGATTGGAAATTTTTATTTCCATTGCTATCAGGTTCGGCCTCATTTCCTCTGTGCTGCGCTGACGAGTCCACAAAGGACGAAACAGTTCTGTCCGCAGATTGAGTATTTCGCTCCTGCTCTTGTAGCAGTTGAGCACTCTTGCGTGGGGTAGTGCCTTTGCTGTTTGCGTTATGCAGAGCGCACTGACTTGTCAGTTTGAGCACTCCGGCAAGGTACGTTCGGGCCTGATTGGAAAAAATGTTTCCATTGCTATCAGGTTCGGCCTCATTTCCTCTGTGCTGCGCTGACGAGTCCACAAAGGACGAAACAGTTCTCTCCGCAGATTGAGTATTTCGCTCCTGCTCTTGTAGCAGTTGAGCACTCTTGCGTGGGGTAGTGCCTTTGCTGTTTGCGTTATGCAGAGCTCACTGACTTGTCAGTTTGAGCACTCTTGCAAGGTACGTTCGGGCCTGATTGGAATTTTTTATTTCCATTGCTATGAGGTTCTGTCTCATTTCCTCTGTGCTGCGCTGACGAGTCCACAAAGGACGAAACAAGTTCTGTCCGCAGATTGAGTATTTCGCTCCTGCTCTTGTAGCAGTTGAGCACTCTTGCGTGGGGTAGTGCCTTTGCGGTTTGCGTTGTACAGAGCTCACTGACTTGTCAATTTCAGCACTCTGGCAAGGTACGTTCGGGCCTGATTGGAAATTTTTATTTTCATTGCGATCAGGTTCGGCCTCATTTCATCTGTGCTGCGCTGACGAGTCCACAAGGGACGAAACAGTTCTGTCCGCAGATTGAGTATTTCGCTCCTGCTCTTGTAGCAGTTGAGCACTCTCGCGTGGGGTAGTGCCTTTGCTGTTTGCGTTATGCAGAGCTCACTGACTTGTCCGTTTGAGGACTCTGGCAAGGTACGTTCGGACCTGATTGGAAATTTTTATTTCCATTGCTATCAGACTCGGCCTCATTTCCTCTGTGCTGCGCTGACGAGTTCACAAAGGACGAAACAGTTCTGTCCGCAGATTGAGTATTTCGCTCCTGCTCTTGTAGCAGTTGAGCACTCTTGCGTGGGGTAGTGCCTTTGCTGTTTGCGTTATGCAGAGCTCACTGACTTGTCAGTTTGAGCACTCTGGCAAGGTACGTTCAGGCCTGATTGGAAATTTTTATTTCTATTGCTATCAGGTTCGGCGTCATTTCCTCTGCGCTGCGCTGACGAGTCCACAAAGGACGAAACAGTTCTGACCGCAGATTGAGTATTTCGCTCCTGCTCTTGTAGCAGTTGAGCACTCTTGCGTGGGGTAGTGCCTTTGCTGTTTGCGTTATGCAGAGCTCACTGACTTGTCAGTTGGAGCACTCTGACAAGGTATGTTCGGGCCTGATTGGAAATTTTTTTCCATTGCTATCAGGTTCGGCCTCATTTCCTCTGTGCTGCGCTGACGAGTCCACAAAGGACGAAACAGTTCTGTCCGCAGATTGAGTATTTCGCTCCTGCTATTGTAGCAGTTGAGCACTCTTGCGTGGGGTAGTGCCTTTGCTGTTTGCGTTATGCAGAGCCCACTGACTTGTCAGTTTGAGCACTCCGGCAAGGTACGTTCGGGCCTGATTGGAAAATTTTTTTCCATTGCTATCAGGTTCGGCCTCATTTTCTCTGTGCTGCGCTGACGAGTCCACAAAGGACGAAACAGTTCTGTCCGCAGATTGAGTATTTCGCTCCTGCTCTTGAGCAGCTGAGCACTCTTGCGTGGGGTAGTGCCTTTGCTGTTTGCGTTATGCAGAGCTCACTGACTTGTCAGTTTGAGCACTCTGGCAAGGTACGTTCGGGCCTGATTGGAATTTTTTATTTCCATTGCTATCAGGTTCGGCCTTATTTCCTCTGTGCGGCGCTGACGAGTCCACAAAGGACGAAACAGTTCTGTCCGCAGATTGAGTATTTCGCTCCTGCTCTTGTAGCAGTTGAGCACTCTTGCGTGGGGTAGTGCCTTTGCTGTTTGCGTTATGCAGAGCTCACTGACTTTTCAGTTTGAGCACTCTGGCAAGGTACGTTCAGGCCTGATTGGAAATTTTTATTTCCATTGCTATCAGGTTCGGCCTCATTTCCTCTGTGCTGCACTGACGAGTCCACAAAGGACGAAACAGTTCTCTCCGCAGATTGAGTATTTCGCTCCTGCTCTTGTAGCAGTTGAGCACTCTTGCGTGGGGTAGTGCCTAAGCTGTTTGCGTTATGCAGAGCCCACTGACTTGTCAGTTTGAGCACTCTGGCAAGGTATGTTCGGGCCTGATTGGAATTCTATATTTCCATTGCAATCAGGTTTGGCCTCATTTTCTCTGTGCTGCGCTGACGAGTCCACAAAGGACGAAACAGTTCTGTCCGCAGATTGAGTATTTCGCTCCTGCTCTTGTAGCAGTTGAGCACTCTTGCGTGGGGTAGTTTGCTGTTTGCGTTATGCAGAGATCACTGACTTGTCAGTTTGAGCACTCTGGCAAGGTACGTTCAGGCCTGATTGGAAATTTTTATTTCCATTGCTATCAGGTTCGGCCTCATTTCCTCTGTGCTGCGCTGACGAGTCCACAAAGGACGAAACAGTTCTGTCCGCAGATTGAGTATTTCGCTCCTGCTCTTGTAGCAGTTGAGCACTCTTGCGTGGGGTAGTGCCTTTGCTGTTTGCGTTATGCAGAGCGCACTGACTTGTCAGTTTGAGCACTCCGGCAAGGTACGTTCGGGCCTGATTGGAAAAAAATGTTTCCATTGCTATCAGGTTCGGCCTCATTTCCTCTGTGCTGCGCTGACGAGTCCGCAAAGGACGAAACAGTTCTGTCCGCAGATTGAGTATTTCGCTCCTGCTCTTGTAGCAGTTGAGCACTCTTGCGTGGGGTAGTGCCTTTGCGGTTTGCGTTATGCAGAGCTCACTGACTTGTCAGTTTGAGCACTCTGGCAAGGTACGTTCGGGCCTGATTGGAATTTTTTATTTCCATTGCTATCAGGTTCGGCCTCATTACCTCTGTGCTGCGCTGACGAGTCCACAAAGGACGAAACAGTTCTGTCCGCAGATTGAGTATTTCGCTCCTGCTCTTGTAGCAGTTGAGCACTCTTGCGTGGGGTAGTGCCTTTGCTGTTTGCGTTGTACAGAGCTCACTGACTTGTCAATTTGAGCACTCTGGCAAGGTACGTTCGGGCCTTATTGGAAATTTTTATTTTCATTGCTATCAGGTTCGGCCTCATTTCTTCTGTGCTGCGCAGACGAGTCCACAAGGGACGAAACAGTTCTGTCCGCAGATTGAGTATTTCGCTCCTGCTCTTGTAGCAGTTGAGCACTCTCGCGTGGGGTAGTGCCTTTGCTGTTTGCGTTATGCAGAGCTCACTGACTTGTCCGTTTGAGCACTCTGGCAAGGTACGTTCGTGCCTGATTGGAAATTTTTATTTCCATTGCTATCAGGCTCGGCCTCATTTCCTCTGTGCTGCGCTGACGAGATCACAAAGGACGAAACAGTTCTGTCCGCAGATTGAGTATTTGGCTCATGCTCTTGTAGCAGTTGAGCACTCTCTCTCTCCCCCCCCCCCCCCTCAGCCAAATCCTGGACACGCCACTGGACATCCAAGAGTATTCTCAAAGGTAGAATGCCCGAGAGACAACTTCGTCAACAAACGCTTGGAGCGGACGTGACACACTCATGCAAACCGATGAGGTGTCTTCCGTCCCTCCAAGCGAGCATATAGATGGTGACACCTCCCCGCGGTTATGCCTGGTAACTTTCGCATTAAAATCGCTCCAAGTCAAAAAACCTGAAACAGATTTGAATGCGAAAGGCTAAGTTCACCAAAATCCATGCACATAGTTAGATTTGAATTTAAATAGTGAACAAATGTAATCCATACATGTACAATTTGTACCTGTATCAAGATGGAACGAAGAAGAAATGTGAAGCACACGTTAAGCTCGACATGTACATGTACATGGTTCTTTTTCAGGCCCGTCCCACCGACTTTGCAGGTGGGGTGGCCATGAAACGCACCCTACCAAGGAAAAATGTTTCAAAAATTGAAGCAAATTCCAAGTGAATTGCAAGCATTTCCGGTCATTTGGTGCCATTTCAGTCCAATTACAATGAAAGACTCGGTGTAAGTTTTTGATTTTGAAACAAACCAAGAAAACGCTACGAACGGGAGCAAGGATTCTTTACTACTCTACCCAGGGCAAATATTCTAAAATTGAAGCCAATTGCAAGCATTTCCACTTCCAGGTATTTGGGGAAAATGTTAAAAAATTGCAAATGCATTATTGGGCTCCTGTGTGACTCGCACACCGTGGCACTCTGCCGGAATTTTGAGATATTCCGGCCTGGAAAGCCTGTCAATGAGGCGCAAGAACCTTTTAATCATGTTCAGAGGTCCAGCATAGTGGCAGGAGTGTGTGGTGAACTTTTCACTCAAATCCATTGAGAGACACGAAAGTTACGGTCATTTGAATGCCATATGAAATTTACTGCTAGGCTGCTACCATAACAAATTCATTCATCTTGGGCACCCTGTAAGAAGACCTTTGGGTCTGTTGGAAATGCCCAAATAAAATAATAAGATAAAATACAATACAATACGTGACCAATATATCGTGCAAATGTGTAATATTATTATAAAGCTCCTCTCTTATATAATAATATTATTATAATATCTTGAATTGCTAGCGCTCCCGCCTATTCAGTTTTACAAACATTAGCCCAGGCTGGGGCTGCTTTGCCCACATAATGTTCTGGAGAATCAGCTGAGTACGAACGCGCTTGCATGATTCAGGCAAGCTATGTTGTTATCAGTACAGTCGTAGCAAACATGGTAAATCATTATCTCAGGATTTTCTAAGCACAAGCCAGTGTCGTATTCAGCTTAGTGCATTTATATCAGTTCAGTGATGGCCGTGGTTAGAGATACCGATCGTACCTCGTCAGAAGTACAACATCTGTTCAGCCTGCGAATCGTGTGTCGGTTTTAGAAGAAAGTGCAGAGCGTTTGACGTTGTCCAACTACGAATTGCCAGTGACAGTTGCAGAAGGAGTACCGGGGGGCTGCTCGGAGACAAAAGTAAGACGAAATGAAAATGAAGGAGGAGAAGAGAACACGTCAACTCGTCATACGCAAGAAACATTTCCCGCGAGCAAATGTTTCGAGAAGGATCTGAGATCCCGAAGTATTCTCAATGTCGAATGCCGGAGAGACAACTCCGTCAACAAACGCTTGGAGAGGACGCGACACACTCATGCAAATCGACGAGGTGCCTTCCGTCCCTCCAAGCGGGCATAGATGGTGGCACCTCCCCGCGCTTATGCCTGGTAACTTTTATTCAGCCTGCGAACCGTGTGCCGGTTTTAGAAGAAAGAGCAGAGCATACGGCGTTGTCCAACTAGGAATTGTCAGTGGCAGTTGCAGAAGGAGTACCGGGAGGCTGCTCGGAGACAAAAGGAGGACGAGATGAGATTGAAAGAGGAGAAGGGAACAAATCAACTCTTCATACGCAAGAGGCATTTCCCGCGAGAAAATGTTTCGAGAAGGATCTGTGATCCCGGAGCACTCTCAATGTCGAATGCCGGAGAGACAAATCCGTCAACAAACGCTTGGAGCGGACGTGACACACTAATGCAAATCGACGAGGTGTCGTCTGCCCCTCCAAGCAGGTACAGATGGTGACAGCTCCCAGCGGTTATGCCAAGGCTAAGTCCACCAACATCCTTCATCTTGAGCATTCAGAGAGGATGGCTAAGAATACACTGAATTTACTAAGCTGTTTGGCTGTTGTCAGCTTGAGGTTTTCTGCTATAATGGTAGAACGCGGATTTGCCAAATTCACCGAAAGCTAGGGAACAAGGTCTGGATCAAGCAAGGCGACATAATCCTGATTGGCCTCAGGGACTACTAGGATTCTAGAGCAGATGTCATTTTGAAGTACAACCATGAAGAGGCAAGGAAGCTGAAGGCCTATATGGAGAGTTGCCAGAGACAGCCAAGCTCAGCGACAGGACCACATTCGCACCAGATGATGAACATTACGTTGTTTTCGACGACATATCAGACCCTGAGGATGATAACAGTGATGCAACGACGTGACTGGTGACTCTATCGACAACGCCGCGTACTTGTAAGGGAGAGCATACTCTAAGAACAATGCAGGAGAGACAACTCCGTGAAGATACGCTTGGATGGGATGACGATAGTTACTTCCAGGTGAAGGAGCTGTTGACCTCCACGCGGGAATAGATGGTGGCCACTGAAAGCGGTTATGCCTGGTAACGTTTGCATTCAGTTCGCTCCAAGTCAAAACCTTGAAGCAGATTTGAACGCGAAAGGCTACGTTAACCAAAATCAATACCGTACATTGTAGTCTTGATCTCATTTGCTTAGCGAGGGAAGTTACAGTTACAAGTACCTATATCAGAATTAACATTACTGGCGATATTACCAAATGCTAAGGCACTTGCTTGCGACACACCCATAGGTACTGGAGCGGGAACATTGCTGGCGGTATTACCAAATGCTGAGGCACTTGCTTGCGACACAACCATAGGTACTGGAGCGGCAACATTACTGGCGGTGTTACGAAATGCTGAGGCACTTGCTTGCGACACACCCATAGGTACTGGAGCGGCAACATTACTGGCGGTAATACCAAATGCTAAGGCACTTGCTTGCGACACACCCATAGGTACTGGTGAGAGACCATTACTGACGGTATTACCAAATGCCGAGGCACTTGCTTGCGACAAACCCATAGGTACTGGAGCGGGGACCATTTGCTGGCGGTATTACCAAATGCCGAGGCGCTTGCTTGCGACAAACCCATAGGCACTGGAGCGGGAACATTGCTGGTGGTATTACCAAATGCTAAGGCACTTGCTTGCGACACACCCAATGGTACTGGTGAGAGACCATTACTGACGGTATTACCAAATGCTGAGGCGCTTGCTTGCGACACACCCATAGGTACTGGAGCGGCAACATTGCTGGCGGTATTACCAAATGCTGAGGCACTTGCTTGCGACACACCCATAGGTACTGGAGCGGGAACATTACTGGCGGTATTACCAAATGCTGAGGCACTTGCTTGCGACACACCCATAGGTACTGGAGCGGCAACATTGCTGGCGGTATTACCAAATGCTGAGGCACTTGCTTGCGACACACCCATAGGTACTGGAGCGGGAAAATTGTTGGCGGTATTACCAAATGCCGAGGCGCTTACTTGCGACAAGCCCATGTACTGGAGCGGGAACATTTCTGGCGATATTGCCAAATGCTGAGGCACTTACTAGCGACAAACCCATAGGTACTGGTGTGGGAACATTGCTGGCGGTAGTACAACTTTTACAAGTACCATAATGCGGAGGCGCTTGCCTGCATGGTTTGTGCACTTCCTTGCATTAATTCGTTGTACAACTCAGCCTGAACTTGCGCTGATACAGGGTGGTGTAAATCCGAAGCCAGAACATACGCAGGAAGCTCTCAATCTGAAGGGGCAGCAGCACTGTATGGCGACATACTCTGCTGTCGAGGGTGAATCCTTCGGTGTGGGGTCCGCTCGTCAGTCCTGGCTAAAGCCTCGCTGCATATATCGCAGCGGTATGGGTTCTTGAAGCTAGACCTGTTTTCAGGTGTGGCCATTTTAGAAAGACGCATCGCTACAGCTTCAACTACGTGTCCTGTAACGCAAGAAGAGAATAGATGCCAACTAACGTTCGCCATCCGAAAGGAAACGAGTAGTGACGATACAGAGCACACGCGGCTGGTTTAAATGGAAGAGGGAGATGGATGGCTGTCAGTCACCTCACGCTTGCTACAACTACATGCGTGGGGTTGAACGGATTCGCGACGTTCGCAAACTTTATCGCTGCCTTGATGAAGAGAGCATCCCCGGTGAAAGGCGATAACAACAAACAAAAGCCGAATGACGGAAGATCTTCAAGAATTATCACACAGTGAGTACCAAGCTGTGGAGCACAGTTGTGATACCTTCCAGTGACCCCATGCCCAGTTTGATCCACGCTACGAGTGATGCTTGCACATACTACATTGTATGTACTACCATGCAAAACTACTCACAATGCGGCCAATCTCCTAGCAGCACCCTACTCCCTAGCCAGCCGCTTGAACCCTCTATACCTCAGTGTATTGAAGCCCACGAGAATGACGCACGTTTCACTTCAACCCACTTTTCATGATTCAACACGTAGGCACAGCTTTTATGATTTGGCAGTGGGAAGCCATGCAGTTCAGTTCTTAGCTGAGCAGGTCAAGTACTACTGAAGTAGCCACAAAATAAGGCAGAACAATTGGCGCGATCTGGTACTCTTTCTGGTATGTTTCATGCTTTTTCAGTATTTGAATTGTGCTCAAATCCTCGAATCCACCATGGCAAATTGTATATTGTTCGCCCGTAAAAAGAGATTTAGCACATTTGTGCTCGAAGGACTAGATCATAGTTTAGGTTTATTCCAAGCAATACATGTTCATGGCGATGAACCACGCACACGTAAGTGCTCGCGTATGGTGTCCATGGTTACACACAGCGCGGCGCATAAATGCATGTACATGTACCTATCGACGGCTATCGTTGGCATGGAAACTGCCGGTGACCACGTGATCTACATGTACATGTACATATACATGATTGTTATAATTATTATAGCCCTGATCCTGATCAAAAGTGCGTGTACTCTCTCGATAATGGACGCGTAGCGAAAGCTATAGCCACGACCCACGCGCTGTGGAATCGTGCAGAGGCCCACGCACAGCTGCACTTTTAGTATTCATCATTGCCCTGAACTGAAGTCCAAGATGGCGCTTGCGCCCGTCTACATGTACGTGACCACGTGATCTCAGATGCATATACATGTACTATGTACATGCATAGACACACATGTCTTTACAGCGCTCGCGCCCGGGCAGTTTTACGAACATTGGCCCAAGCCGAGAACGGCTGTGACCACGTAATCTATAGTATTAGCTGCTCAATCTGCAGAGTACAAAAGCGCTAGCAATATACAAGCAAACGCTCTTGTTATCATTGTCGTTGCAGCGTAAACATCGCAAATCATTATCTATGGATTCTTTCAAATCACAAACCAGTGTCGTATTCAGGTTAGTGCGTTTATATAACTCCCTGGTCATAAACCATAACACCTGTACAGGTCTGTTTCCCACTAACTCTCAAGTAGAGGTAATTCTAAACCTTGGTTGGTTGATTAATAACATGTTGGTCGGTTCGCAGTATGTTATAGTTATTACACACTGATGAAGGTTCTAGTTGTAGTAAGAAGCACTGTTTTCAACACAGTGCGTCATCCACCTTGTAAAATGCTCTCAACCGATCAACATGTTAACCACTGACTCTCCTAGCGTCTTGGACGCGCTAGATTTCTTCCAGTATCTGGCGCAACCAGTCTCTCTGATGGAGAGCCAAGGATTAATGTACAGCACAGGAATAGTTTATTGGACATTATGATACGCTATAATGTTTACTACCACAATCAGTTATTTTAAAACAATCAGCTAATGCCATAACATTGCGCGACACTGACCGGCGGTACTGCCGTTCTACAACATCATACCTTTCGCAGTATGCATGTGCTGCATACTATGTCGGCGTCTCTCCCCTAGTCCATCTCTCCTCCGCAGGCCAGTAAATCCATTCGTCAGCCAGCTAGTAACCTTGATGAAAGCTGACTCCATCCGTTATACGACACTGACTTAGCTACAATGTATTATCGTCCTTGAGTCGCGGTGACGGCAAGAACCAAGGAACTCCTGGACCAGAACATGATTCCTGAACAAAGCGGATGGAGTCAACTCTACCAGGTATCTTACTAAGTAAGAATCCTTGTAGAGCTGACTGCATCCGTTTTCTTGTGATACATGATGCGCCTCAACAATGGTTATGTACACGTACATATAGATTCTATCGAGCCAATGCGCATCATGCATCACAAATGTTTACATGTTGAGAAGAAATTAAACATCTCCAAAACTAACCTGTCTTACAATTGTAAACTGCCCCGTGGCTGAAGTCATTAAAATTATCTATACACAAAGCTAATGTAGAACTATGTACTAGTACTACTAGTAAGCGGGAGTGACTCTAACCTGAACTCTCCGCCACCAGCAAATGACTTTGCCAGGGCGCGTCGTAGAGTGATGGTGTTCTGGCTAGCTGGTTCTCTTTTATATTGCACGATAATTATATGTACACTGCGCTAATATCTCACTGCTAGCTGTATAGCCGTCCGACTACAACATCCACACACAGCTGCTCACCACGTCCTTGCCCCACTTTCTGTGGCTACATTACACGTGTACTGGTACGTGACTTGAACACGTAATCGAAAATTATGGTTCTACTCTGATGTCACTGCACTCTTACCAGCTCACTCGTTCCTCATTTCTTTTGTTAATTTTGCTTATGCGAAGACTAGCCAAGCTGGCTTGGTGATGTCAACGCGAGCAACAATTATAATAGCTATGGCGTGTGCGACAGGAGTACACGTGGCAGAGGGAGAGGGAGACGGGGAGGAGAGAGAGAGAGAGAGAAACAGAGAAAGAGAGAGAGCACGTAAGCTGCACGTAAGTAGTTATACTTATTCTTGCCCTGAACTGAAGATGGGTGCGTGCGCCCGGGCAGGTATAGGAACATCGGCGCTAGCGGGGCCGGGGGCGGCTGTTTGCCACGTAGTCTTTGAGCTGCAAAATCTACAGAGTACAAAGGCGCGCGCAGTATACAAGCAAACCCTCTTGTTATCCATGTCGTCGCAGTGGAAACATCGCAAATCATTATCTCAGGATTCTTTCAAAGCACAAACCAGTGTCGTATTCAGCTCAGTGCGTTTATATCAGTTCTGAGATGGCCGACTTTAGAGATACCGATCGTACCTCGTCTGAGTTTTGTCGTTGTCCAAGTGGGAAATGTCAGTGGCAGTTACAGAAGGAATACCGTGCGGCCGCTAGGAGACAAAAGGAGGACGAGACGAGAATTAAGGAGGAGAAGAGAATACGTCAACCCGTCATACGCAAGAAACATTTCCCGCGAGCAAATGTCTCGAGAAGGACCTGAGATCACGGAGCATTCGCAATGTCGAATGTTTTTCGACCACATATCAGACCATGAGTTTAATGACAGTGATGGAACGACGTGGCTGGTGCCTCAGTCGACCATGCCGCGTACTTGTAAGGGAGAGCATACTCCAAGAACAATGCCGGAGAGCAAACTCCGTGTAAAAACACACGGGCATAGACGGTGGCACCTCCCCGTGGTTATGCCTGGTAACTTTCGCATTAAAATCCCTCCAAGTCAAAAGCCTGAAGCTGATTTGAATGCGGAAGGCTAAGTCCACCAAAATCCATGCAAATAACGTTACATACAAAACTGACAAAGAGTACTGAGAGATTCGGCGACCTGACACCTAGCTCCAACACTTTTCCAAGGCGCAAACCAACAACCTTCCAACTTGGAAGGCTCAGGTTCGGAAAGGTCCAATAAGCAATAGGCCATTCTGTCGCACTCGCTGACTGTATAAGATCTGGTTACGTTGGTGGACAGTTAGTCATAACTCGTAACAGTTTGTCCTTCTTCTTTTCACCATTATTTAATTGACTCACCATCCGAGTTACATTATGCATTAGAACATTATTATGCACATGCATATCTGCAAAACTAGTACATTTCTGTCATTTTGATATTCATGTACATATTACATACTATTAAAGTGTGAAGATCGGGTTTAGTGACAGATCGAATATAGCGACATTTTGAATTGTGTTCTAATCCCCCGTCGCATACATGTACATGTACATGCTCGCGTAGACGAGGCAAGGACAATAACACTGGGCTAACAGATTTGCAGACGGAAATATACTGGCTATTAGCTTGCATATGAATGAAGGACATACTAGAGTGTCTCCCGTGGTGCACTGAGTGTGTTTGACGTCACCAGTGACTGTGTGATTGTCACGACAAGTGTCCCCCGCACTGATCAAAAGGTTATGCACTTAAACCGACGTTTAACACTGACTGTGTGGGCAAGAGGTCCATTCACTGACACACTTGTCCTGTCTTTATAAATAACATGTTATTGCATATGTTCTTGGTTTAGTTTTTGGCCTTTTTTGTGCTTTGGAGTTGATAACATTTTCCTCACAAAAAAAAAAAATCACTGACACAAAGGTTTCGCACAATTGCACACGTCACTCAGCACCATTTTGAACCTGACAGTAGGCGTGTAGGCATACACCAGAATGTTTATGTGTCTTATTTCCTATCTCTGCAAGACATCTGTTTCCTCCATTACAATACAATACTTCGAAGTACAATGACGTAGACACAGTCATTGTGATTATCTTTGTCGGCGGCCGGCAGTTCCATGACGTGTTAGCCGACTTCACTCGCGGCCAAGATCCAACCACTTGACTGTAGATGCACGTAGTAGTCATTTGCGTAGGCCTGTGCATTATCGGAAGGCGGCTGTGGCCACGTAATCTATGAGCTGCAGAATCTGCAGAGTACAAAAAGCGCTTGCAATATACAAGCAACCTTTCTTGTTATCAATGTTCTTGCAGCGCAAGCATCGCAAATCATTGTCTCAGGATTCTTTCCAAGCACAAACCAGTGTCGTATTCAGCTTAGTGCGTCTATCAGTGTCGTTGTAGTCAACATCGGAAATCATTATCCCAAGTGTTTTAAGCACAGACCAGTCTCGGATTCATCTTTGTGAATTTGCCTTCAATTATGGATGAGGTGGTACTTCAAGTGGATACCAGTGCTACCGTGTTGACCGAACCAGCTGCCTCCAGACTGGCCTGGTGCCGCTTTCTTCAGCGCGCTTTAAATTGGAATCAGCTATCTGGAGGCGATGATGAACAGCTTCAGCCCAAGCTATCCCTCTTCTTCGACTGGGCATTTTCCAACCCGGATGAAGCGGACCTCACAGATTACGACAAGATCGCTCATCGTTATCACACTCAGAGCAGTTCACAGCAGTCAAAGAAGGCTTCTCTGGCGGCTGCACGCAGCCAACGAAAGCAGGACAAGAGAAGCAAGAAGGAAGAAAGGCGCGAAGCCGCTGCGCGCAAGAAAAAAGTTCCTGGAGAAAGTGTGTCCAAGACGTTCTGAGTTTTCAAAGCTAACATCCTGCCTGTCAGCGCCTACAAAACACGCCAGGATAGACATCCAAGAGTATTCTCAATGGTAGAATGCCGGAGAGACAACTCCGTCAACAAACGCTTGGAGCGGACGTGACACACTCATGCAAACCGACGAGGTGTCTTCCGTCCCTCCAAGCGGGCATAGATGGTGACACCTCCCTGCGGTTATGCCTGGTAACTTTCGCATTAAAATCGCTCGAAGTCAAAAAATCTGAAGCAGACTTGAATGCGAAAGGCTAAGTTCACCAAAATCCATGCACATAGTTAGATTTGAATTGAGATAGTGAACAAATGTATTCCATACATGTACAATTTGTACCTACTTGTATGTGCATGGATTTTGGTGGACTTAGCCTTTCGCATTCAAATCAGCTTCAGCCTTTTGACTTGGAGGGATTTTAATGCGAAAGTTACCAAGCATAACCACGGGGAGGTGCCACCGTCTATGCCCGAGTGTTTTTACACGGAGTTTGCTCTCCGGCATTGTTCTTGGAGTATGCTCTCCCTTACAAGTACGCTGCATGGTAGACTGAGGCACCAGCCACGTCGTTCCATCACTGTCATTAAACTAATGGTCTGATATGTGGTCGAAAAAACATTCGACATTGCGAATGCTCCGTGATCTCAGGTCCTTCTCGAGACATTTGCTCGAGGGAAATGTTTCTTGCGTATGACGGGTTGACGTATTCTCTTCTCCTCCTTCATTCTCGTCTCGTCCTCCTTTTGTCTCCTAGCAGCCGCCCGGTATTCCTTCTGCAACTGCCTCTGATAATCACTACTTGGACAACGACAAAAATCAGACGAGGTACGATCGGTGCCTCTAAAGTCGTTCATCTCTGAACTGATATAAACGCACTGAGCTGAATACGACACTGGTTTGTGCTTTGAAAAAATCCTGAGATATTGATTTGCGATGCTTACGCTGCAACAACGTTGATAACAAGAGGGTTTGCTTGTATATTGTGAGCGCTTTTGTACTCTGCAGATTCTGCAGCTCCTACTACGTGGCAAACAGCCGCCCCCCGCTAGCGCCGATGTTCGTATAACTGCCTGGGCGCACGCACTGTCTATACAATCAGGTACATCTGCATGCATAGAACAAAGATCACGTAAGCCTACGCAATGGCCATCTTCAGTTTGGGGCAATGGTATAATTATTTTAAGACTTACGTGCAGCTGTGCGTGGGCCGAACCACCATTCGACAGCGCGTGGGTCTAGGCAATAGCTATAGCTACGCCTCCACTGCGACGTCATCGCCTGTTTGTGTTGCGACTATAAGCCGATTGACGTTGCTTGTGCCCCTGCCTCTCTCTATCTCTCTCTCTATCTCCCCTCCCCGTCTCCCTCTCCCTCGGCCACTTGTACCCAAGGCGCACACGCCATTTGTACTCCTTTACTATGATAGCTATTATTATTATGCTTGCTCGCGTTGACATTACCAAGCCAGCTTGGCTAGTCTTCGCATCAGCCAAATTAAAAAAGGAAATGAGGAACGAGCGAGCTGGTACGACTGACATCAGAGTAGAGCCACTTCGATTACGTGTTCAAGTCACGGACAAGTACACGTGTAATGTGGCCATAGAATGTGTGGCTGGTGTAGGTAGGACGAGGTAAGCAGCTGTGTGTGGATGTTGTAGGCAGAAGGCTATAGAGCTAGCAGTATGATATTAGCGCAGTGTACATATATCGTTTAATATAAAAGAGAACCAGCTAGCCAAAACACCATCATTCTACGACGTGCCCAGGCAAAGTCAGTAAGTTGCTGGTGGTGGACGGTTCAGGTTAGAGTCACTCCCGGGTACTAGTAGTACTACATAGTTCTACAGTAGCTTTGTGTTTAGATAATTTTAATGACTTCAGCCACAGGGCAGTTTAAAACTGTAAGACAGGTTAGTTTTGGAGATGTTTCGTTTCTTCTCCACATGTAAACAT
Organism: Sycon ciliatum; assembly: GCF_964019385.1. Lineage (NCBI taxonomy): Eukaryota > Metazoa > Porifera > Calcarea > Leucosolenida > Sycettidae > Sycon > Sycon ciliatum. The sequence continues at coordinate 15,884,679 of NC_088654.1, read as the reverse complement.
TTGTAATGCATGGTGCGCATTGGCTCGATAGAATCTATATGTACGTGTACATAACCATTGTTGAGGCGCATCATGTATCACAAGAAAACGGATGCAGTCAGCTCTACAAGAATTCTTACTTAGTAAGATCCCTGGTAGAGTTGACTCCATCCGCTTTGTTCAGGAATCATGTTCTGGTCCAGGAGTTCCTTGGTTCTTGCCGCCACCGCCACTCAAGGACGATAATACATTGCAGCTAAGTCAGTGTCGTATAACATATAGAGTCAGCTTTCATCAAGGTTACTAGCTGGCTGACGAAGGGATTTACTGGCTCGAGGAGGAGAGATATGGACTAGGGGAGAGACGCCGACATAGTATGCAGCACATGCATATTGCGAAAGGTAAGAAGTTGTAGAACAGCAGTACGGTCGGTCAGTGTCGCGCAATGTTATGGCATGAGCTGATTGGTTTAAAGTAACTGATTGTGGTAGTAAACATTATAGCGTACCATAATGTCCACTTTACTATTCCTGTGCTGTACAATAATCCTTGGCTCCCCATCAGAGAGACTGCTAGCGCCAGATACTGGGAGAAATCTAGCGCGTCCAAGACGCTAGGAGAGTCAGTGGTTAACATGTTGATCGTTTGAGAGCATTTTCCAAGGCGGAGGACGCACTGTGTTGAAAACAGTGCTTCTTACTACAACTAGAACCTTCATCGGTGTGTAACAACTATAACATACTGTGAACCGATCGACATGTTATTAATCAACCAACCAAGGTTTAGAAATACCTGTACTTGAGAGTGAGTGGGAAACAGACCTGTACAGGTGTTCTGAGTTATGACCAGGGAGTTATATAAACGCACTAACCTGAATACGACACCGGTTTGTGTTTTGAAAGAATCCTGAGATAATGATTTGCGATGTTGACGCTGCAACGACACTGATAACAAGAGCGTTTGCTTGTATTTTGCGAGCGCTTTTGTACTCTGCAGATTCAGCAGCTCATACTCATAGATTACGTGGTCACAGCCGCTCTCGGCTTGGGCCAATGTTCGTAAAACTGCCCGGGCACGAGCACTGTCCATACAATCAGGTGTCATTGCATGCTTGATGACGTCGTCACGTAGACCGACGCAAAGACCATCTTGAGTTCAGGGCAATGATATAAAAAAGACAAACATGCAGCTGTGCGTGGGCCTTTGCACGATTCGACAGCGCGTGGGTCTAGCTTATAGCTATAACTACGTCTCCACTATCCAGATAGTATACCTACTTGTATTTGCTTTGCTTCCGTTCCCCGGTATCAGGGAGGTAATACTACATGCATACATGTACATGTACAATGTAGGTCACGTGGTTACTGGCCCATTAGCCAATGTTCATGGCAATGATAGGTACATGAAATTTCGGCTGTGTGGCCTAGCCGTGGATACCACTCGCCACACGCAAGTATGTACCTACGTATCATGGCGCGTGCGTTGCTCTATGGCTATGCCCCCCCCCCCTCATGCGCGAAACAAATACAACATGCCATGGAACATGGTGGGGATTGGAGCACAATTCAAATACTGAAAAGATTAAGGAGGCAGCCTACCCATAATGTTCATATGGCATTCAATTGACCGTAACTTTGGTGTTTCTCAATGGATTTGAGTGAAATTTTGACCACACACTCCTGCCACTATGCTGGCCCTCAGGACATGATTTACAAGTTCTTGCGCCTCACTGACAGGCTTTTCAGGCCGGAAAAACTCAAATTTCCGGCATAGTGCCACGGTGTGCGAGCCACCCAGGAGCCAAACAAATGCATTTACAATTTTTTCACATTTTCGTGCTCATTCTGTCCGTGCGCGGGACCCAAACCTAGAACAAGTCCAGAAGCAGCCATGGGTGATGGGGTAGGGCCCCTCAACGAGGCCCTGGAATCTGTCACAACGGAACGAGTGGGCGTTCTCTCACACACTCACACAGACCCAAGTCAATTTTTGATTTTTTTTAGGTTTAGCACGTGCTACGAGGTCGTACCTTTGATTCGACATCCAGTGCTGGGACCTCCACTGCAAGCCATTTCCGCAGCGCTGCACACAGGAGTGTGTGGTCAAAATTTCGCTCAAATCCATTGAGAAACACCAAAGTTACGGTCCATTGAATGCCATATGAAATTTATGGGTAGGCTGCCTCCTTCAGGTGGCAGACTACCCAAAAATTCGCTGAAAAATCGAATTTGTAAATTCATATTGAGCGCTACGTCAGTTGAAAGAGCATGAATAGCTGCAAATTCTCTGAAAATTGTGTCCCGATCTGACCGGCCGTTCAAGAGTTATGGCCGAAAATGTGCCCTTGCAAGGAAAGATTTTTTTGTTGCACGCTGTCATTTGTTGGCAGCACTGTATTTGAATGTGAGCAGACCGTGCGCAACTTGTCGTATCATGGAAACACGTGAAAGTGTGCAGAATTTTGCTCCAAGTCCAAAAAATCAGTTTTTTGAGCCACGTATTGGGCTGCACGGCGGCGGGCGAAGCCCGCCGCCGTGCAGCAGGACTTTTGCCAGCACCCTCGTGACGTTGCAGATATGTGGCTTGATTATTGTAGTTGACATTGATTTAGTGACTTTGGCAAGTTTGAGTCGTGTCAAGAAGTCAGGTAGGATTCAGGTAGGATTCAGTACTAGGCAGTAGTGAAACTACCCCATCACCCATGGCTGCTTCTGGACTTGTTCTAGGTTTGAGTCCCGCGCACGAACAGAATGAGCACGAAAATGTGAAAACAATTGTAAATGCATTTGTTTGGCTCCTGGGTGGCTCGCACACCGTGGCACTATGCCGGAAATTTGAGTTTTTCCGGCCTGAAAAGCCTGTCAGTGAGGCGCAAGAACTTGTAAATCATGTCCTGAGGGCCAGCATAGTGGCAGGAGTGTGTGGTCAAAATTTCACTCAAATCCATTGAGAAACACCAAAGTTACGGTCCATTGAATGCCATATGAAATTTATGGGTAGGCTGCCCCCTTAAGGGGGCACATCACCCAAAAATTCGCTGAAAAATCGAATTTGTAAATTCATATTGAGTGCTACGTCACTTGAAAGAGCTAGAATAGCTGCAAATTCTCTGAAAATTGTGTCCCTATCTGACCAGCCGTTCAAGAGTTATGGCCGAAAATGTGCCCTTGCAAGGAAAGATTTTTTTGTTGCATGCTGTCATTTGTTAGCAGCACTGTATTTGAATGTGAGCAGACCGTGCGCAACTTGTCGTATTATGGAAACACGCGAAAGTGTGCAGAATTTTGCCCGAAGTCCAAAAAGGTCCAAAAAATCACGTTAAAAAACCACGTATTGGGCTTTTCAGGATTAGGATTCAGTACTAGGCAGTAGTGAAACGTGAGTGGCAGTCTTTGCCGGTTTCTGAGGGCATCCTGGATTTGGTGTGCAGCGCTGTGGAAATGGCTTGCTGTGGAGGTCCCAGCACTGGATGTTGTATCAAAGGTACGACCTCGTAGCACGTGCTAAACCTAAAAAAAATCAAAAATTGACTTGGGTCTGTGTGAGTGTGTGAGAGAACGCCCACTCGTTCCGTTGTAACAGATTCCAGGGCCACGTTGAGGGGCCCTAGCCCACCACCCATGGCTGCTTCTGGACTTGTTTTAGGTTTGGGTCCCGCGCACGGACAGAATGGGCACGAAAATGTGAAAAAAATGTAAATGCATTATTTTGTTTGGCTCCTGGGTGGCTCGCACACCGTAGCACTATGCCGGAAATTTGAGTTTTTCCGGCCTGGAAAGCCTGTCAGTGACTCGCAAGAACTTGTAAATCATGTCCTGAGGGCCAGCATAGTGGCAGGAGTGTGTGGTCAAAATTTCACTCAAATCCACTCAGAAACACCAAAGTTACGGTCAATTGAATGCCATATGAAATTTTTGGGTGATGTGCCCCAGGTGGCAGACTACCCAAAAATTCGCTTAAAAATCGAATTTGTAAATTCATATTGAGTGCTACGTCAGTTGAAAGAGCATGAATAGCTGCAAATTCTCTGAAAATTGTCTCCCGATCTGACCGGCCGTTCAAGAGTTATGGCCGAAAATCTGCCCTTGCAAGGAAAGATATTTTTGTTGCACGCTGTCATTTGTTGGCAGCACTGTATTTGAATGTGAGCAGACCATGCGCAACTTGTCGTATCATGGAAACACGTGAAAGTGTGCAGAATTTTGCGCAAAGTCCAAAAAATCAGGTTTTTGAGCCACGTATTGGGCTGCACGGCGGCGGGCTTCACCCGCCGCCGTGCAGCAGGACTTTTGCCAGCACCCTCGTGACGTTGCAGATATGTGGCTTGATTATTGTTGTTGAAGTTGATTTAGTGACTTTGCAAGTTTGAGTCGTGTCAAGAAGTCAGGCAGGATCCAGTACTAGGCAGTAGTGAAACGTGAGTGGTAGTCTTTGCCGGTTTCTGAGGGTATTCTGGATTTGGTGTGCAGCGCTGCGGAAATGGCTTGCAGTGGAGGTCCCAGCACTGAATGTTGTATCAAAGGTACGACCTCGTAGCACGTGCTAAACCTAAAAAAAATCTAAAATTGACTTGGGACCACACACTCCTGCCACTATGCTGGCCCTCAGGACATGATTTACAAGTTCTTGCGCCTCACTGACAGGCTTTCCAGGCCGGAAAAACTTTCTGGCATAGTGCCACGGTGTGCGAGCCACCCAGGAGCCAAACAAATGCATTTACAATTTTTTCACATTTTCGTGCTCATTCTGTCCGTACGCAGGACCCAAACCTAGAACAAGTCCAGAAGCAGCCATGGGTGATGGGGTAGGGCCCCTCAACGAGGCCCTGGAATCTGTCACAACGGAACGAGTGGGCGTTCTCTCACACACTCACACAGACCCAAGTCAATTTTTGAATTTTTTTAGGTTTAGCACGTGCTACGAGGTCGTACCTTTGATACAACATCCAGTGCTGGGACCTCCACAGCAAGCCATTTCCACAGCGCTGCACACCAAATCCAGGATACCCTCAGAAACCGGCAAAGACTACCACTCACGTTTCACTAGTGCCTAGTACTGGATCCTGCCTGACTTCTTGACACGACTCAAACTTGCCAAAGGCACTAAATCAATAACAACTACAATAATCAAGCCACATATCTGCAACGTCACGAGGGCGCTGGCAAAAGTCCTGCTGCACGGCGGCGGGCGAAGCGTGCAGCAGGACTTTTTTTCGAAGCCCGCCGCCGTGCAGCCCAATACGTGGCTCAAAAACCTGATTTTTTGGACTTGGAGCAAAATTCTGCACACTTTCGCGTGTTTCCATGATACGACAAGTTGCGCAGGGTCTGCTCACATTCAAATACAGTGCTGCCAACAAATGACAGCGTGCAACAAAAAAATCTTTCCTTGCAAGGGCACATTTTCGGCCATAACTCTTGAACGGCCGGTCAGATCGGGACACAATTTTCAGAGAATTTGCAGCTATTCATGCTCTTTCAACTGACGTAGCACTCAATATGAATTTACAAATTCGATTTTTCATCGAATATTTGGGTAGTCTGCCACCTTAAAACATTGCGTAAAAATGGGACATTATCACGACCTTGTCCTTCGAGCACATGATCTGTCACATGATCTGCCCTTCGGGCTCATAGATGATTAAGGCGTGGTTCGACACTACGCTTGCATAAACATGTACATGTAGAAAGTACGAGGTACATAGTGCATTCGTGGCTTTGAACATGTCATGTACATGTAAAGCATAACGTATGGCTCACTTTTTTTTATTCGTTCCATCTTGATTATTATTATTAAATTTTATTATTATTAGTTGCATGTACGCGTTGGAGTCAACCATGCAAGCATGATTCACAACTTCGCTTATGCTGAACATGATAAACAGGACTATGAAAGGGGAAAAAAATGAGCTAGAACGATGATAATAATATTTATGATAATTACATAATATATACAGTGTAGCTCATGGGTATTGAAGATATGTCACTTATGAATACATGTATGTCTATTGCAGCTTGAGTGATAATGATAGTGCTATTTCCTGAGTTTGACTGTTTCAGGATCTGTCGGAATATCACAATGCACAGACCCTCATGCATAGATCTCGCCATGCTCTGCAGAGCATCTACTATTGAGCTATCCATTATTGGCTTGGCGCAGATCTCCAATAAAAAAAACTACAGCCTCGAACTACGTAGTGGAAAGCTACACAAGATGGGCAACCCATTTTCACATGTTCCGACAATTTGCAAAAACGTTCCGAACATTCAGGAAGAAGACATTACTTGCATCACACATAGGCAGAACGAACAAGGCAGACTCGAACATTCCAAGACTATGCAGCCGTTGCGTTTCAGGTGTTGGGTGGCAGCTCCGTTACTGAGGCCATAGTACAAGCCGTCGAGCTCGGCTAGCCGCCGCCAACCAGTCAGCGCAACCTCGGCCGCGCGCTCGCATAAGCTCCATGCCCGCGTTGACGAAGCTCCGGGTGACTAACAAGCCGAACAACAGCTGCAAGTCACGACTCCACAATGACACTGGCCGTCTGCATGCGCTAACACGCCGCACCAATCCCTCTTTAGCTGTTTCCCTGCTCATCAAGCCCTGCAGGTAACTTGGTTTCTTGAAGGGTACAGACGTCTATGCCGTAGAAAGAGAGGTCTCGACACAAGGAGTTCCTCTTGACGGCCGACATGAGGCCCCGCACATTGAAAGTTCGGACAGCAAATTTTTCTTTTCCTCCGTAAAGCGTTCGTTCATCAGCTCGTACCATTGATTCCTCTCGCATCGTCCCGTCACTAATGTCCAATGAAAACTGCTCCCCAGTTGCGCGAGGAGGATACAATTCCTCCGGTGAGCGAGGAAGAAGAGCGGAGTTACCCGACTCAAACAAATCTTGATACAGGTACAAATTGTACATTTATCAGTGTATTTCCTTAGTTCACTAACTCAGTTCAAATCTAACTATGTGCATGGATTTTGGTGGACTTAGCCTTTCGCATTCAAATCTGCTTCAGGCTTTTGACTTGGAGAGATTTTAATGCGAACGTTACCAGGCATAACCGCGGGGAGGTGCCACCATCTATGCCCGAGTGTTTCTTCACGGAGTTGGCTCTCCGGCATTGTTCTTGGATTATGCTCTCCCTTTCAAGTACGCGACATTGTCGATAAAGTCACCAGTCACGTCGTTCCATCACTTTTTTCTTGCGAGCAGCGGCTTCGCGCCTTTCTTCCTTCTTCTTTCTCTTGTCCTGCTTTCTTTGGCTGCGTGCAGCCGCCAGAGTAGCCTTATTTCACTGCTGTGAACTGCTCTGAGTGTGATAACGATGAGCGATCTTGTCGTACTCTGTGAGGTCCCCTTCATCCGGGTTGGCAAATGCCCAGTCGAAGAAAAGGGATAGCTTGGGCTGAAGCTGTTCATCTCCGCCTCCAGATAGCTGATTCCAATTTAAAGCGCGCTGAAGAAAGCGGCACCAGGCCAGTCTGGAGGCAACTGGTTCGGTCAACACGGTAGCACTGATATCCACTTGAAGTACCACCTCATCCATAATTGAAGGCAAATTCACAAAGATGAATCCGAGACTGGTCTGTGCTTAGAGACACCTGGGATAATGATTTCTGATGTTGACTACAACGACACTGATAGACGCACTAAGCTGAATACGACACTGGTTTGTGCTTCGAAAGAATCCTGAGACAATGATTTGCGATGCTTACGCTGCAAGAACATTGATAACAAGAAAGGTTGCTTGTATATTCGCGCGCCTTTTGTACTCTGCAGATTTTGCAGCTCATAGATTACGTGGCCACAGCCGCCTTCCGATAATGCACAGGCCTACGCAAATGACTACTACGTGCATCTACAGTCAAGTGGTTGGATCTTGGCCGCGAGTGACGCCCGCTATCACGTCATGCAACTGCCGGCCGCCGACAAAGATAATCACAATGACTGTGTCTACGTCATTGTATTTGGAAGTATTTACTATTGTATTGTAATGGAGGAAACAGATGTCTTGCAGAGATAGGAAATAAGACACATAAACATACTCGTGTGCGCCTACACGCCTACTGTCAGGTTCAAATGGTGCTGAGTGACGTGTGCAATAGTGCGAAACCTTTGTGTCAGTGAATGGACCTCTTGCCCACACAGTCAGTGTTAAACGTCGGTTTAAGTGCATAACCTTTTGATCAGTGCGGGGGACACTTGTCGTGACAATCACACAGTCACTGGTGACGTCAAACACACTCAGTGCACCACGGGAGACACTCTAGTAGTATGTCCTTCATTCATATGCAAGCTGATAGCCAGTATATTTCCGTCAAATCTGTTAGCCCAGTGTTATTGTCCATGCCTCGTCTACGCGAGCATGTATATGTACGTGGTGGGGGATTAGAACACAATTCGAATACTATGGAGATTGGATATAGCAACACTCCTTCGGGAGAAGACAAAATGTCGCTATATTCGATCTGTCACAAAACCCGATCTTCACATTTTGTAGTTTTGCAGATATGCATGTCCATAATAATGTTCTAACGCATAATGTAACTTGGATGGTGAGTCAATTAAATAATTGTGAAAAGAAGAAGGACAAACTGTTAGAAGTTACTGTATGACTAACTGTCCACAAACGTAACCAGATCTTATACAGTCAGCGAGTGCGACAGAATGGCCTATTGGACCTTTCCGAACCTGAGCCTTCCAAGTTGGAAGGTTGTTGGTTTGCGCCTTGGAAAAGTGTTGGAGCTAGGTGTCTGGTCGCCGAATCTCTCAGTACTCCTTGTCAGTTTTGTATGTATGTGCATGGATTTTGGTGGACTTAGCCTTTCGCATTCAAATCAGCTTCAGGCTTTTGACTTGGAGGGATTTTAATGCGAAAGTTACCAGGCATAACCACGGGGAGGTGCCACCGTCTATGCCCGAGTGTTTTTACACGGAGTTTGCTCTCCGGCATTGTTCTTGGAGTATGCTCTCCCTTACAAGTACGCGGCATGGTCGACTGAGGCACCAGTCACGTCGTTTCATCTCTGTCATTAAACTCATGGTCTCATATGTCGTCGAAAACAACGAAAAAACATTCGACATTGCGAATGCTCCGTGATCTCAGGTCCTTCTCGAGACATTTGCTCGAGGGAAATGTTTCTTGCGTATGACGGGTTGACGTATTCTCTTCTCCTCCTTCATTCTCGTCTCGTCCTCCTTTTGTCTCCTAGCAGCCGCCCGGTATTCCTTCTGCAACTGCCTCTGATAATCACTACTTGGACAACGACAAAAATCAGACGAGGTACGATCGGTGCCTCTAAAGTCGTTCATCTCTGAACTGATATAAACGCACTGAGCTGAATACGACACTGGTTTGTGCTTTGAAAGAATCCTGAGATAATGATTTGCGATGTTTCCACTGCAACGACATTGATAACAAGAGGGTTTGCTTGTATATTGCGAGCGCTTTTGTACTCTGCAGATAATGCAGCTCATAGACTACCTGGCAAACAGCCTCCCTCCGCTAGGGCCGATGTTCGCATAACTGCCCGGGCGCGCGCACCCATCTTCAGTTCAGGGCAAGGATAAGTATAACTACTTACGTGCTGGTCACGTGCTCTCTCTCTCTCTTTCCCTCTCTCTCTCTCCCATCCCCGTCTCCCTCTCCCTCTGCCACGTGTACTCCCGCACACGCCATAGCTATTATAATGGTTGCTCGCGTTGACATCACCAAGCCAGCTCGGCTAGTCTTCGCATAAGCCAAATTAACAAAAGAAATGAGGAACGAGCGAGCTGGTAAGAGTGCAGTGACATCAGAGTAGAACCATTATTTTCGATTACGTGTTCAAGTAACGTACAAGTACACGTGTAATGTAGACACAGAAAGTGGGGCAAGGACGTGGTGAGCAGCTGTGTGTGGATGTTGTAGGCAGAAGGCTATACAGCTAGCAGTGTGATATTAGCGCAGTGTACATATATTATTGTGTAATATAAAAGAGAACCAGCTAGCCAGAACACCATCATTCTACGACGTGCCCTGGCAAAGTCAGTAGCTGGTGGCAGAGAGTTCGGGTTAGAGTCACTCGTACTCCCGCGTACTATTGCTAGTAGTACTACATAGTTCTACAGTAGCTTTGTGTATAGATAATTTAAATGACTTCAACCACTAGGCAGTTTACAATTGTAAGACAGGTTAGTTTTGGAGATGTTTCGTTTCTTCTCAACATGTAAACATTACTTTTGTGATGCATGGTGCGCATTGGCTCGATAAAATCTATATGTACGTGTACATACCCATTGTTGAGGCGCATCATGTGTCACAAGAAAACGGATGCAGTCAGCTCTACAAGGATTCTTACTTAGTAAGATACCTGGTAGAGTTGACTCCATCCGCTTTGTTCAGGAATCATGTTCTGGTCCAGGAGTTCCTTGGTTTTTGCCGTCACCGCGACTCAAGGACGATAATACAATTGTAGCTGAGTCGGTGTCGTAGAACGGATGGAGTCAGCTTTCATCAAGGTTACTAGCTGGCTGACGAATGGATTTGCTGGCCCGAGGAGGAGAGATACGGACTAGGAGAGAGACGCCGATATAGTGTGCAGCACATGTATATTGCGTGAGGTGAGAAGTTGTAGAACAGCAGTACGGTCCGTCAGTGTCGCGCAATGTTATGGCATGAGCTGATTGGTTTAAAGTAACTGATTGTGGTAGTAAACATTATAGCGTACCATAATGTCCACTATACTATTCCATGCTGTACATTAATCCTTGGCTCTCCATCAGAGAGACAGGTAGCGCTAGGAGAGTCAGTGGTTAACATGTTGATCGTTTGAGAGCATTTTACAAGGCGGAGGACGCACAGTGTTGAAAACAGTGCTTCTTACTACAACTAGAACCTTCATCGGTGTGTAACAACTATAACATACTGTGACCCGATCGACATGTTATTAATCAACCAACCAAGGTTTAGAATTACCTGTACTTGAGAATCAGTGGAAAACAGACCTGTACAGGTGTTATGATTTATGACCAGGGAGTTATGTAAACGCACTAACCTGAATACGACACTGGTTTGTGTTTTGAAAGAATCCTGAGATAATGATTTGCGATGTGTACGCTGCAACGACACTGATAACGAGCGCGTTTGCTTATATTTTGCGAGCGCTTTTTGAAATCTGCAGATTCAGCAGCTCATAGATTACATGGTCACAGCCGCTCTCCGCTTGGGCCAATGTTCGTAAAACTGCCCGGGCACGAGCGCTGTCAAGACATGTTTAGCTACGTAGTACACGTACATGCATAGATCACGTGATCACGTACATGCTAAGAACACGTGGTCACGTACTGTTCATGTAGACCTAGACCGCGTACCGGCGCAAGTGCCATCTTGGACTTCAGTTCAGGGCAATGATTACTATCTTTATTCTCACCATGGCCGTGGCCAATAAGAGAGAGACAGTACTATGTGTTATCAATCAGAGTGGGTGCAATAACACGGGAGAAACAGTGATGAATACTCAAAGTACAGCTGTGCGTGGGCCTGCACGATTCCACAGCGCGTGGGTCGTGGCTATAGCTTTCGCTACGCGTCCATTATCGAGAGAGTACAAGCACTACGCGTGGGCCTGCACGATTCCACAGCGCGTGGGTCGTGGCTATAGCTTTCGCTACGCGTCCATTATCGAGAGAGTACAAGCACTACGCGTGGGCCTGCACGATTCCACAGCGCGTGGGTCGTGGCTATAGCTTTCGCTACGCGTCCATTATCGAGAGAGTACAAGCACTACGCGTGGGCCTGCACGATTCCACAGCGCGTGGGTCGTGGCTATAGCTTTCGCTACGCGTCCATTATCGAGAGAGTACAAGCACTACGCGTGGGCCTGCACGATTCCACAGCGCGTGGGTCGTGGTTATAGCTTTCGCTACGCGTCCATTATCGAGAGAGTACAAGCACTAGCTTGCTTCAGGATCAGAGCTACATAATTATACAATAACGTATTGTACATGTCCATGTACGTACAATAGTAATGAACATGGACATGTAGGTCACGTGGTCACATGCAGTGTCCATGCCAATGATAGGTATATGCATGTACATGTATGTTCCGCTGTGTGTAACCATGGACACCATTCGCGAGCACTTACGCGTGGGTGGTTCTGTGCTACGCCTCCAAAACCAGGTAAGTATCGAGTACAGCCTCATGGACGTGCAAAATAAACACAATGAATATTTTCCCAAGTGTTCAAAAAACTTCAACTCAAAGTTCTAGAAAGAAAGAAAAAACACTCAAAAAACAAAAACACAACAGCATAGTACTGTAGTATCCCTGCCCGACCATTACAGAAGTAGTAAGGAACTAATACGGAGCTTTGCCTGATGTATATTTAGTGTATCTCCGTATGGAAGCTATTGGTCGGGCAGGGATACTACAATACCCCCGGTAATGTATATACAGGTACCTACTTAGGTAAACAGCAGCAAGAAAATAAGTAAGTAAGTATCGAGTTCTTGCTTTGCGTTACGTTATGTCCGTGCTGGCGGGTAATTTCTGTGGCGTGGTTTCCAGAATTAATAATTTTTAAATAGCCGTGGTTGGATATAAAAACCCTGCCATCGCTACGCAACGCGGTCATTGGCTACCCCAGCCATGTTTTGCTAGGAATGAAACCAAAATAAACAATGATCTGGTTCTTCGAGCACACGTGTCGTGTGGCTACTGGGCCTGATCAGCTAAGAACCGAACTACGTTATGGCTGCCCATTGCCAAAATTAATCATAAAAGCTGTGCCTACGTGTTGAAAGTGGGTTGGAGCGAAACGTGCGTCCTTCTCGTGGACTTCAATACACTGAAGTAATAGCGTGCAAGCGCCTGGCTAGGGAGTAGGGTGCTGCTAGGAGATTGGCATTGTAAGTTTTGCATGCTCGTACATACAATGTAGTAGCTGCAGGCATCACTCGTAGCGTGGATCAAACTAGGGTCACTGGTAGGTATCACCACTGTGCTCCACAGCTTGGTGCTCACTGTGGGATAGTTATTGAAGGTCTTCCCTCATTCGGCTTTTGTTTGTTGTTATCGCCTTTCACCGGGGGATGCTCTCTTCATCAAGGCAGCGATAAAGTTTGCGAACATCGCGAATCCGTGCAACCTCACGCATGTAGTTGTAGCAAGCGTGAGGTGACTGACAGCCATCCATCTCACCCTTCCATTTAAACCAGCCGCGTGTGCTGTATATCGTCACTACTCGTTTCCTTTCGGATGGCGAAAGGTAGTTGGCATCTATTCTCTTCTTGCGTTACAGGACACGTAGTTCAAGCTGTAGCGATGCATCTTTCTAAAATGGCCACATCTGAGAACAGGTCCAGCTTGGAGAACCCATACCGCTGCGATATATGCAGCGAGGCTTTCGCCAGGACTGACGAGCGGACCCGACACCGAAGGATTCACCCTCGAGAGCAGAGTATGTCGCCATACAGTGCTGCTGCCCTTTCAGATTGAGAGCTTCCTGCGTATGTTGTGGCTTCGGATTTACACCACCCTGTATCAGCGCAAGTTCAGGCTGAGTTGTACAACGAATTAATGCAAGGAAGTGCACAAACCATACAGGCAAGCGCCTCCGCATTATGGTACTTGTAAAGGTTGTACTACCGCCAGCAATGTTCCCGCTCCAGTGCCTATGGGTTTGTCGCAAGCAAGCGCCTAGGCATTTGGTAATACTGCCAGCAATGTTCCCGCTCCAGTACCTATGGGTTTGTTGCAATTAAGCGCTTCGGCATTTGGTAATACCGCCAACAATTTTCCCGCTCCAGTACCTATGGGTTTGTCGCAAGCAAGCGCCTCAGCATTTGGTAATACCGCCAGCAATGTTCCCGCACCAGTACCTATGGGTGTGTCGCAAGTAAGCGCATCAGCATTTGGTAATACCGCCAGCAATGTTCCCGCTCCAGTACCTATGGTTGTGTCGCAAGCAAGTGCCTTAGCATTTGGTAATACCGCCAGCAATGTTCCCGCTCCAGTACCTATGGGTGTGTCGCAAGCAAGTGCCTCAGCATTTGGTAATACCGCCAGTGATGTTCCCGCACCAGTACCTATGGGTGTGTCGCAAGCAAGTGCCTCAGCATTTGGTAATACCGCCAGCAATGTTACCGATCCAGTACCTATGGGTGTGTCGCAAGCAAGTGCCTCAGCATTTGGTAATACCGCCAGCAATGTTCCCGCTCCAGTACCTATGGGTATGTAGCAAGCAAGCGCCTCAGCATTTGGTAATACCGCCAGCAATGTTCCCGCTCCAGTACCTATGGGTGTGTCGCAAGCAAGTGCCTCAGCATTTGGTAATACCGCCAGTAATATTCATTCTGATATAGGTACTTGTAACTGTAACTTCCCTCGCTAAGCAAATGAGATCAAGACTACAATGTACGGTATTGATTTTGGTGAATGTAGCCTTACGCATTCAAATCTGCTTCAAGGTTTTGACATGAAGCGAACTGAATGCAAACGTTACCAGGCATCACCGCTTGGAGGTGGCACCATCTATGCCCGCGTGGAGGTCAACAGCTCCTTCACCAGGAAGGAACTATCGTCATCCCATCCAAGCGCATCTTCACGGAGTTGTCTCTCCAGCATTGTTCTTGGAGTATGCTCTCCCTTACAAGGACGCGGCATTGTCGATTGAGTCACCAGTCATGTCGTTCCATCACTGTCATCATCCTCAGGGTCTGATATGTCGTCGAAAACAACGTAATGTTCATCATCTGGTGCGAATGTGGGTTTGTCGCTGAGCTTTGCTGTCTCTGGCAACTGTCCAAAGGCCCTCAGCTTCCTTGCCTCCTCATCATATGAGCTGTACTTGATAATGACATCTGCTCTAGAATCCTAGTAGTCCCTGAGGCCAATCAGGATGATGTCGCCTAGCTTTCCCTGAATTTGGCAAATCCGCGTTCTAACAATATAGCAGAAAACCTCGAGCTGACAACAGCTTAGTAAATTCAGCGTGTGTCACGTCCGCCCCAAGCGTTTGTTGACGGATTTGTCTCTCCGGCATTCGACATTGAGAGTGCTCCGGGATCACGGATCCTTCTCGAAACATTTTCTCGCGGGAAATGTCTCTTGCGTATGACGAGTTGATGTGTTCTCTTCTCCTCCTTCAATCTCATCTCGTCCTCCTTTTGTCTCCGAGCAGCCTCCCGGTACTGCTTCTGCAACTGACACTTACAATTCCTAGTTGGATAACAGCAAACGCTCTGCTCTGTCTTCTAAAACCGGCACACGATTCGCAGGCTGCACAAAAGTTACCAGGCATAACCGGGGGGAGGTGCCACCATCTATGCCCGCTTGGAGGGGCGGACGACACCTCGTCGATTTGCATGAGTTTGTCACGTCCGCTCCAAGCGTTTGTTGACGGAGTTGTCTCTCCGGCATTCGACATGGAGAATCCTTTGGGATCTCAGATCCTTCTTGAAACATTTGCTCGCGGGAAATATTTCTTGCGTATGACGAGTTGCGTGTTCTCTTCTCCTCCTTCATTCTCATTTCGTCCTCCTTTTGTCTCCGAGCAGCCTCCCGGTACTCCTTCTGCAACTGCCACTGACAATTCCTAGTTGGACAACGTCAAACGCTCTGCTCTTTCTTCTAAAACCGTTACAGGATTCGCTAGCTGAACAGATGTTATACTTCTGACGAGATACGATCGGTATCTCTAACCACGGCCATCACTGAACTAATATAAACGCACAAGCTGAATACGACACTGGCTTGTGCTTAGAGAATCCTGAGATAATGATTTGCGATGTTTGCTACGACTGTACTGATAACAACAGAAGCTTGCCTGTATCATGCAAGTGCGTTTGTACTCAGCTGATTCTCCAGCACATTATGTGGGCAAAGCCGCCCCAGCCTGGGCTAATGTTTGTAAAACTGCATAGGCGGGAGCGCTAGCAATTCAAGATAAAAAAATATATATAATATCTGTGCTGCGCTGACGAGTCCACAAAGGACGAAACAGTTCTGTCCGCAGATTGAGTATTTCGCTCCTGCTCTTGTAGCAGTTGTGTACTCTTGCGTGGGGTAGTGCCTTTGCTGTTTGCGTTATGCAGAGCTCACTGACTTGTCAGTTTGAGCACTCTGGCAAGGTACGTTCGGGCCTGATTGGAAATTTTTATTTCCATTGCTATCAGGTTCGGCCTCATTTCCTCTGTGCTGCGCTGACGAGTCCACAAAGGACGAAACAGTTCTGTCCGCAGATTGAGTATTTCGCTCCTGCTCTTGCAGCAGTTGAGCACTCTGGCGCATTCAATTGACCGTAAGTTTGGTGGCTCTCAATGGATTTGAGTGACATCTTCACCACACTTTCCTGCCACTATGATGGCCCTCTGAACATGATTCAAAAAGGTTCTTGCGCCTCACTGACAGGCTATCCAGGCCGGAAAACCTCAAAATTCCGGCAGATTTCCACGGTGTGCGAGTCACAAAGGAATCAAAAAAACATTTACAATTTTTTCACATTTTCACCAAATGCCTGGAAGTGGAAATGCTTGCAATTGGCTTCAATTTAAGAATTTTTCCCTGGGTAGTGTAGTGAAGAATCCTTGCTCCCGTTCGTAGCGTTTTCTTGGTTTGTTGCAAAATCAAAAACTTACACCGAGTCTTTCATTGTAATTGGACTGAAATGGCACCAAATGACCGGAAATGCTTGCAATTCACTTGGAATTTGCTTCAATTTTTGAAATATTTTTCCTTGGGAGGGTGCGTTTCATGGCCGCCCCATCTCCAAAGTCGGTGCGGCGGTCCTGGAGAAAAACTTGTACATGTACATGCAAAGCTTACCGTGTGCTTCACATTTCTTCTTCGTTCGATCTTGATATACTTATATACAAGTACATACAAAACTGACAAAGAGTACTGAGAGATTCGGCGACCTGACACCTAGCTCCAATACTTCTCCAAGGCGCAAACCAACAACCTTCCAACTTGGAAGGCTCAGGTTCGGAAAGGTCCAATAAGCAATAGGCCATTCTGTCGCACTCGCTGACTGTATAAGATCTGGTTACGTTGGTGGACAGTTAGTCATAACTCGTAACAGTTTGTCCTTCTTCTTTTCACAATTATTTAATTGACTCACCATCCGAGTTACATTATGCATTAGAACATTATTATGCACATGCATATCTGCAAAACTAGTACATTTCTGTCATTTTGATATACATGTACATATTACATACTATTAAAGTGTGAAGATCGGGTTTAGTGACAGATCGAATGCAGCGACATCTTGAATTGTGTTCTAATCCCCCGTCGCATACATGTACATGTACATGCTCGCGTTGACGAGGCAAGGACAATAACACTGGGCTAACAGATTTGCAGACGGAAATATACTGGCTATTAGCTTGCATATGAATGAAGGACATACTAGAGTGTCTCCCGTGGTGCACTGAGTGTGTTTGACGTCACCAGTGGCTGTGTGATTGTAACGACAAGTGTCCCCCGCACTGATCAAAAGGTTATGCACTTAAACCGACGTTTAACACTGACTGTGTGGGCAAGACGTCCATTCACTGACACAAAGGTTTCGCATTATTGCACACGTCACTAAGCACCATTTGAACCTTACAGTAGGCGTGTAGGCATACACCAGAATGTTTATGTGTCTATTTCCTATTTCTGCAAGACATTTGTTTCCTCCATTACAATACAATACTTCGAAGTACAATGACGTAGACACAGTCATTGTGATTATCTTTGTCGGCGGCCGGCAGTTGCATGACGTGAAAGCCGGCGTCACTCGCGGCCAAGATCCAACCACTTGACTGTAGATGCACGTAGTAATCATTTGCGTAGGCCTGTGCATTATCGGAAGGCGGCTGTGGCCACGTAATCTATGAGCTGCAGAATCTGCAGAGTACAAAAAGCGCTTGCAATATACAAGCAACCTTTCTTGTTATCAATGTTCTTGCAGCGTAAGCATCGCAAATCATTGTCTCAAGATTCTTTCGAAGCACAAACCAGTGTTGTATTCAGCTTAGTGCGTCTATCAGTGTCGTTGTAGTCAACATCGGAAATCATTATCCCAGGTGTCTCTAAGCACAGACCAGTCTCGGATTCATCTTTGTGAATTTGCCTTCAATTATGGATGAGGTGGTACTTCAAGTGGATGCCAGTGCTACCGTGTTGACCGAACCAGTTCCCTCCAGACGTGCCTGGTGCCGCTTTCTTCAGTGCGCTTTAAATTGGAATCAGCTATCTGGAGGCGGAGATGAACAGCTTCAGCCCAAGCTATCCCTTTTCTTCGACTGGGCGTTTGCCAACCCGGATGAAGCGGACCTCACAGATTACGACAAGATCGCTCATCGTTATCACACTCAGAGCAGTTCACAGCAGTCAAAGAAGGCTTCTCTGGCGGCTGCACGCAGCCAACGAAAGCAGGACAAGAGAAAGAAGAAGGAGGAAAGGCGCGAAGCCGCTGCTCGGAAGAAAACAGTGATGGAACGACGTGACTGGTGACTTTATCGACAATGCCGCGTACTTGTAAGGGAGAGCATACTCCAAGAACAATGCCGGAGAGCAAACTCCGTGTAAAAACACTCGGGCATAGACGGTGGCACCTCCCCGTGGTTATGCCTGGTAACTTTCGCATTAAAATCCCTCCAAGTCAAAAGCCTGAAGCTGATTTGAATGCGAAAGGCTAAGTCCACCAAAATCCATGCACATAGTTAGATTTGAACTAAGTTAGTGAACTAAGGAAATACACTGATAAATGTACAATTTGTACCTGTATCAAGATTTGTTTGAGTTGGGTAACTCCGCTCTTCTTCCTCGCTCACGGGAGGAATTGTAGTCTCCTCGCGCAACTGGGGAGCAGTTTTCATTGGACATTAGTGACGGGACGATGCGACGGGAATCAATGGTACGAGCTGATGAGCGAACGCTTTACGGAGGAAAAGAAAAATTTACTGTCGGAACTTTCAATGTGCGGGGCCTCATGTCGGCCGTCAAGAGGAACTCCTTGTGTCGAGACGTCTGCTTCTACGGCATAGACGTCTTTACCCTTCAAGAAACCAAGTTACCTGCAGGGCTTGACGAGCAGGGAAACGGTTAAAGAGGGATTGGTGCGGCATGTTAGAGCACGCGGACGGCCAGTTTCATTGTGGAGTCGCGACTTGCAGCTGTTGTTCGGCTTGTTAGTCACCCGGAGCTCCGTCAACGCGGGCATGGAGATTATGCGAGCGCGTGGCCGAGGTTGCGCGGACTGGTTGGCGGCGGCTAGCCGAGCTCGACGACTTGTACTATGGCCTCAGTAACGGAGCTGCCACCCAACACCTGAAACGCAACGGCTGCAGAATCTTGGAATGTTCGAGTCTGTCTTGTTCGTTCTGCCTATGTGTCATGCAAGTAATGTCTTCTCCCTGAATGTTCGGAACGTTTTTGCAAATTGTCGGAACATGTGGAAATGTGTTGCCCATCTTGTGTAGCTTTCCACTTCGTAGTTCGACACTGTAGTTTTTTTGGTGGGAGATCTGCGCCAAGCCAATACTGGATTGCTCAATAGTAGACGCTCTGCAGAGCATGGCGAGATCTATGGATGAGGGTCTGTGCATTGTGATATTCCGACAGATCCTGAAACAGTTAAACTCAGGAAATAGCACTATCATTATCACTCAAGCTGCAATAGACATACATGTATTCATAAGTGACATATCTTCAATACCCATGAGCTACACTGTATATATTATGTAATTATCATAATTATTATTATCATCGTTTTTCTTCAGACTTTTCCCGTTTGTCTCTTTCCCTCAAAAGCAGTTAATATCATCGTACTAGCTCATTTTTTCCCCTGTCATAGTCCTGTTTATCATGTTCAGCATAAGCGAAGTTAGTTGTGGATCATGCTTGCATGGTTGACTCCAACGCGTACATGCAAGTAATAATAATAAAAATTAATAATCAAGATGGAACGAATAAAAAAAGTGAGCCATACGTTATGCTTTACATGTACATGACATGTTCAAAGCCACTAATGCACTATGTACCTCGTACTTTCTAAATGTACATGTTTATGGAAGCGTAGTGTCGAACCACGCCTGAATCATACATGAGCCCCGAAGGGCAGATCATGTGACAGATCATGTGCTGGAAGGACAAGGTCGTGATAATATCCCATTTTCACGCAATGTTTTAATCTTTTCAGTATTTGAATTGTGCTCTAATCCCCACCATGTTCCCTAGCATGTTGTATTTGTTTCGCGCATAAAGGAGGCACAGAGCCACGCACGCGTCATGATACGTAGGTACAAACTTGCGTGTGGCGAGTGGTATCCACGGCTAGCCCACCCACAGCCGCAATTTCGTGTACCTATCATTGCCATGAACATTGGCTAATGGGCCAGTAACCACGTGACCTACATTGTACATGTACATGTATGCATGTAGTATTACCTCCCTGATACCGGGGAACGGAAGCAAAGCAAATACAAGTAGGTATACTATCTGGATAGTGGAGACGTAGTTATAGCTATAAGCTAGACCCACGCGATGTCGAATCGTGCAAAGGCCCACGCACAGCTGCATGGTTGTCTTTTATAATTATCATTGCCCTGATCTGAAGATGGCCTTTGCGTCGGTCTACGTGACGACGTCATCAAGCATGCAGTGACACCTGATTGTATAGACAGTGCTCGCGCCCGGGCAGTTTTACGAACATTGGCCCAAGCCGAGAGCGGCTTTGACCACGTATTCTATGAGTATGAGCTGCTGAATCTGCAGAATACAAAAGCATTCGCAAAATACAAGCAAACGCTCTTGTTATCAGTGCTGTTGCAGCGTAAACATCGCAAATCATTATCTCAGGATCTTTCAAAACACAAACCGGTGTCGTATTCAGGTTAGTGCGCTTATATAACTCCCTGGTCATAAATCATAACACCTGTACAGGTCTGTTTCCCACTCACTCTCAAGTACAGGTAATTCTAAACCTTGGTTGGTTGATTAATAACATGTCGGTCGGTTCACAGTATGTTATAGTTGTTACACACTGATGAAGGTTCTAGTTGTAGGTAGAAGCACTGTTTTCAACACAGTGCCGCCTTGTAAAATGCTCTACAACGATCAACATGTTAACCACTGACTCTCCTAGCGCCTTGGACGCGCTAGATTTCGTCCAGTATCTGGCGCTACCAGTCTCTCTGATGGAGAGCCAAGGATTAATGTACAGCACAGGAATAGTATAGTGGACATTATGGTACGCTATAATGTTTACTACCACAATCAGTTACTTTAATTAAAACAATCAGCTCGTCCCATAACATTGCGCGACACTGACCGACGGTACTGCCGTTCTACAACTTCTTACCTTTCACAATATGCATGTGCTGCATACTATGTCGGCGTCTTTACCCTAGTCAATATCTCTACTCCTCGGGCCAGTAAATCCATTCGTCAGCCAGCTAGTAACCTTGATGAAAGCTGACTCCATCCGTTATACGACACTGACTTAGCTACAATGTATTATCGTCCTTGAGTCGCGGTGACGGGAAGAACGAAGGAACTCCTGGACCAGAACATGATTCCTGAACAAAGCGGATGGAGTCAACTCTACCAGGTATTTTTTTTTTTTTTTTTACGAGAAACCACGAACCTCGAGAACAGAATACTGCATGGTAGAGGTGGCTGCAGACGCAACTGTGGTGGTGAAAACTGGAGCATCTCCGCCGACCTGAGGTCTCGGCTTCAGCGTATCTTACTAAGTAAGAATCCTTGTAGAGCTGACTGCATCCGTTTCCTTGTGATACATGATGCGCCTCAACAATGGTTATGTACACGTACATATAGATCCTATCGAGCCAATGCGCACCATGCATCACAAATGTTTACATGTTGAGAAGAAACGAAACATCTCCAAAGCTCACCTGTCTTATATCATTGTAAACTGCCCCGTGGCTGAAGTCATTAAAATTATCTATACACAAAGCTAATGTAGAACTATGTAGTACTACTAGTACGCGGGAGTGACTCTAACCTGAACTCTGCGCCACCAGCAACTGACTTTGCCCGGGCACGTCGTAAAATGATGCTGTTTTGGCTAGCTGGTTCTCTTTTATATTACACGATAGATATAAACACTGCGCTAATATCACACTGCTAGCCATAGGCTTCTGCCTACAACATCCACACCCAGCTGCTCACCTCGTGCTACCCACACCAGCCACACATTCTGTGGCTACATTACACTTGTACTTGTACGTGACGTGAACACGTAATCGAAGTGGCTCTACTCTGACGTCAGTCGTACCCGCTCACTCGTTCCTCATTTCTTTTGTAAATTTGGCTCATACGAAGATTAGCCAAGCTGGCGTGGTGATGTCAACGCGAGCAAGCATAATAATAATAGCTATCATAGTAAAGAAGTACAAATGGCGTGTGCGCCTGGGGTACAAGTGGCAGAGGGAGAGGGAGACGGGGAGGGGAGATAGAGAGAGAGAGAGAGAGATAGAGAGAGGCAGGGGCACAAGCAATGTCACTTGGCTTATAGTCGCAACACAAACAGGCGATGACGTCGCAGTGGAGGGGTAGCTATAGCTATAGCCTAGACCCACGCGCTGTCGAATGGTGGTGTGGCCCACGCACAGCTGCACGTAAGTCTTATAATTATATCATTGCTCTGGACTGAAGATGGCCATGGCGTCGGCCGACGCGATCATTTGATCTCTGCATGCAGATACACCTGATTGTATAGACAGTGCGCGCGCCCGGGCAGTTATACGAACATTGGCCCTAGCGGAGGGCGGCTGTTTGCCACGAAGTCTATGAGCTGCAGAATCTGCAGAGTACAAAAGCGCTCGCAATATACAAGCAAACCCTCTTGTTATCAGTGTCGTTGCCGCGTAAGCATCGCAAATCATCATCTCAGGATTCCTTCAAAGCACAAACCATTGTCGTAATCAGCTTAGTGCGTTTATATCCGTTCAAAGATGGCCGAGTTTAGAGATACCAATCGTACCTCGTCAGAAGTATCACATCTGTTCAGCCTGCGTATCGTGTGCACGTTTGAGAAGACCGAGCAGAGCGTTTGCCCTTGTCCAACTACGAATTGTCAATGGCAGTTGCAGAAGAAGTACTGGGAGGCTGCTCGGAGACAAAAGGAGGACGAGACGAGAATGAAGGAGGAGAAGAGAATACGTCAACCCGTCATACGCAAGAAACATTTCCCGCGAGCAAATTTTTCGAGAAGGACCTGAGATCCCGCAGCATTCTCGATGTAGAATGCCGGAGAGACAACTCCGTCAACAAACGCTTGGAGCGGACGTGACACACTCATGCAAATCGATGAGGTGTCCTCCGTCCCTCCAAGCGGGCATAGATGGTGACACCTCCCCGCGGTTATGCCTGGTAACTTTCGCATTAAAATCGCTCCAAGTCAAAAAAACCTGAAGCAGAATTGAATGCGAAAGGCTAAGTTCACCAAAATCCATGCACATAGTTAGATACTCAGTTAGTGAACAAAGGAAATCCGTACAATGTAAAATTTGTAACTGTATCAAGATTGAACGAAGAAGAAATGTGAAGCACACGTTAAGCTCTACATGTACACGTAGCTGGTTCTTTTTCAGGTCCGTCTCACCGACTTTGCAGGTGGGACGGCCATGAAAGACACCCTCCCAAGGAAATAAAAGGTTCTAAAATCGAAGCGAATTCCAAGTGAATTGCAAGCAGTTCCGGTCATTTGTTGCCATTTCAGTCCAATTACAATGAAAGACTCGGTGTAAGTTTTTGATTTTGCAACAAACCAAGAAAACGCCACGAACGTGAGCAAGGATTCTTCACTACTCTACCCAGGGGAAAAATTATAAAATTGAAGCCAATTGCAAGCATTTCCTCTTCCAGGTATTTGGTGAAAATGTGAAAAAATTGTAAATGTATTTTTTGGCTCCTGTGTGACTCGCACACCGTGGCACTCTGCCGGAATTGTGAGGTTTTCTGGCCTGGAAAGCCTGTCAGTGAGGCGCGAGAACCTTTTCAAACCATGTTCAGAGGGCCAGCATAGTGGCAAGAAAGTGTGGTGAAAATGTCACTCAAATCCATTGAGAGACACCAAAGTTAAAAAATGTCACTCAAATCCATTGAGAGACACCAAAGTTAAGGTCAATTGAATGCCATATGAAATTTACGACCAGGCTGCTACCATAACAAATTCATCCATCTTGGGCACCCTGTAAGAAGACCTTAGGGTCTGTTGGGAATGCCCAAATAAAATAATAAGATAAAATGCAATACAATACGTGACCAATTTGGCATGCAAATGTGTAATAAATATTATATAATTATATCTTGAATTGCTAGCGCTCCCGCCTATGCAGTTTTACAAACATTAGCCCAGGCTGGGGCGTCTTTGCTCACATAATGTGCTGGAGAATCAGCTGAGTACAAACGCATTTGCATGATTAAGGCAAGCTTCTGTTGTTATCAGTACAGTCGTAGCAAACATCGCAAATCATTATCTCAGGATTCTCTAAGCACAAGCCAGTGCCGTATTCAGCTTATGCGATTATATCAGTTCAGTGATGGCCGTGGTTAGAGATACCGATCGTATCTCGTCAGAAGTATAACATCTGTTCAGCCTGCGAATCGTGTGTCGGTTTTAGAAGAAAGAGCAGAGCGTTTGACGTTGTCCAACTACGAATTGTCAGTGGCAGTTGCAGAAGGAGTACCGGGAGGCTGCTCGGAGACAAAAGGAGGACGAAATGAGAATGAAGGCGGAGAAGAGAACACGTCAACTCGTCATACGCCAGAAACATTTCCCGCGAACAAATGTTTCAAGAAGGATCTGAGATCCCGAAGCATTCTCAATGTCGAATGCCGGAGAGACAACTTCGTCAACAAAACCCACACCAGCCACACATTCTGTGGCTACATCACACTATTGGGAGAAGTGATACAGGTCTATAGTTGGTGGGGACTGATGGGTCACCGGGCTTGTCGCAAATCATTATCTCAGGATTCTCTAAGCACTAGCCAGTGTCGTATTCAGCTTAGTGTGTATATATCAGTTCAGTGATGGCCGTGTTTAGAGATACCGATCGTACCTCGTCAGAAGTATCACATCTGTTCAACCTGCGAATCGTGTGTGGGTTTTAGAAAAATTAGCAGAGCATTTGATGTTGTCCAACCAGGAATTTTCAGTGGCAGTTGCAGAAGGAGTACCGGGAGGCTGCTCGGAGACAAAAGGAGGACGAAATGAGAATGAAGGAGGAGAAGAGAGAACGTCAACTCGTCATACGTAAGAAACATTTCCCGCAAGCAAATGTTTCGAGAAGGATCTGAGATCCCGAAGCATTCTCAATGTCGTATCCCGGAGAGACAACTCCGTCAACAAACGCTTGGAGCGGACGTGACACACTCATGCAAATCGACGAGGTGTCTTCCGCCCTTCCAAGCGGGCATAGATGGTGGCACCTCCCCGCGGTTATGCCTGGCAACTTTTGTTCAGCCTGCGAATCGTGTGCCGGTTATAGAAGAAAGAGCAGAGCGTTTGCCGTTGTCCAACTAGGAATGGTGAGTGGCAGTTGCAGAAAGAGTAGCGGGAGGCTGCTCGGAGACTAAAGGAGGACGAGATGAGATTGAAGGAGGAGAAGAGAACACGTCAACTCGTCGTACGCAAGAGACATTTCCCGCGAGCAAATGTTTCGAAAAGGATCTGTGATCCCGGAGCACTCTCAATGTCGAAAGCCAGAGAGACAAATCCGTCAACAAACGCTTGGAGCGGACGTGACACACTCATGCAAATCAACGAGGTGTCGTCCGCCCCTCCAAGCAGGTACAGATGGTGACAGCTCCCAGAGGTTATGCCAAGGCTAAGTCCACCAACATCCTTCATCTTGAGCATTCAGAGAGGATGGCCAAGATTTCGCTGAATTTACTAAGCTGTTTGGCTGTTGTCAGCTCGAGGTTTTCTGCTATGATGGTAGAACGCGGATTTGCCAAATTCAGGGAAAGCCAGGGAACAGAGTCAGGATCAAGCAAGGCGACGTCATCCTGATTGGCCTCAGGGACTACTAGGATTCTAGAGCAGATGTCATTATGAAGTACAGCCATGAAGAGGCAAGGAAGCTGAAGGCCTATAGAGAGTTGCCAGAGACAGCCAAGCTCAGCGACAGGACCACATTCGCACCAGATGATGAACATTACGTTGTTCTCGACGACATATCAGACCCTGAGGATGATGACAGTGATGCAACGACGTGACTGGTGACTCAATCGACAATGCCGCGTACTTGTAAGGGAGAGCATACTCTAAGAACAATGCTGGAGAGACAACTCCGTGAAGATACGCTTGGATGGGATGACGATAGTTACTTCCTGGTGAAGGAGCTGTTGACCTCCACGCGGGCATAGATGGTGCCACCTCCAAGCGGTGATGCCTGGTAACGTTTGCATTCAGTTCGCTCCATGTCAAAACCTTGAAGCAGATTTGAACGCGAAAGGCTACGTTAACCAAAATCAATACCGTACATTGTAGTCTTGATCTCATTTGCTTAGCGAGGGAAGTAACAGATACAAGTACCTATATCAGAATGAATATTATTGGCGGTATTACCAAATGCTGAGGCACTTGCTTGCGACACACCCATAGGTACTGGTGTGGGAACATTGCTGGCGTTATTACCAAAATGCTGAGGCACTTGCGTGCGACACACCGTTAGGTACTGGTGCGGGAACATTGCTGGCGGTATTACCAAATGCTGAGGCACTTGCTTGCGACACACCCATAGGTACTGGTGTGGGAACATTGCTGGCGGTATTACCAAATGCTGAGGCACTTGCTTGCGACACAACCATAGGTACTGACTGGAGCGGGAACATTGCTGGCGGTATTACCAAATGCTGAGGCGCTTACTTGCGACACACCCATAGGTACTGGTGCGGGGACATTGCTGGCGGTATTACCAAATGCTGAGGCGCTTGCTTGCGACACAACCATAGGTACTGGAGCGGGAACATTACTGGCGGTATTACCAAATGCTGAGGCGCTTGCTTGCGACACAACCATAGGTACTGGTGCGGGAACATTACTGGCGGTATAACCAAATGCTAAGGCACTTGCTTGCGACAGACGCATAGGTACTGGAGCGGGAACATTGCTGGCCGTATTACCAAATGCCGAGGCGCTTGCTTGCGACAAACCCATAGGCACTGGCGCGGGAACATTGCTGGCGGTATTACCAAATGCCGAGGCACTTGCTTGCGACAAACCCATAGGTACTGGAGCGGGAACATTGCTGGCGGTATTACCAAATGCCGAGGCGCTTGCTTGCGACAAACCCATAGGTACTGGAGCGGGGACCATTTGCTGGCGGTATTACCAAATGCCTAGGCGCTTGCTTGCGACAAACCCATAGGCACTGGAGCGGGAACATTGCTGGCGGTAGTACAACTTTTACAAGTACCATAATGCGGAGGCGCTTGCCTGTATGGTTTGTGCACTTCCTTGCATTAATTCGTTGTACAACTCAGCCTGAACTTGCGCTGATACAGGGTGGTGTAGATCCGAAGCCAGAACATACGCAGGAAGCTCTCAATCTGAAGGGGTAGCAGCACTGTATGGCGACATACTCTGCTGTCGAGGGTGAATCCTTTGGTGTCGGGTCCGCTCATAAGTCCTGGCGAAAGCCTCGCTGCATAAATCGCAGCGGTATGGGTTCTCCAAGCTAGACCTGTTCTCAGATGTGGCCATTTTAGAAAGATGCATCGCTACAGCTTGAACTACGTGTCCTGTAACGCAAGAAGAGAATAGATGCCAACTACCTTTCGCCATCCGAAAGGAAACGAGTAGTGACGATATACAGCACACGCGGCTGGTTTAAATGGAAGGGTGAGATGGATGGCTGTCAGTCACCTCACGCTTGCTACAACTACATGCGTGAGGTTGCACGGATTCGCGATGTTCGCAAACTTTATCGCTGCCTTGATGAAGAGAGCATCCCCGGTGAGAGGCGATAACAACAAACAAAAGCCGAATGACGGAAGACCTTCAATAACTATCCCACAGTGAGCACCAAGCTGTGGAGCACAGTGGTGATACCTACCAGTGACCCTAGTTTGATCCACGCTACGAGTGATGCCTGCAGATACTACATTGTATGTACGAGCATGCAAAACTTACAATGCCAACCTCCTAGCAGCACCATACTCCCTAGCCAGGCGCTTGCACCCTATTACTTCAGTGTATTGAAGTCCACGAGAAGGACGCACGTTTCGCTCCAACCCACTTTGCATGGTTCAACACGTAGGCACAGCTTTTATGATTAATTTTGGCAATGGGCAGCCATAACGTAGTTCAGTTCTTAGCTGATCAGGCCCAGTAGCCACACGACACGTGTGCTCGAAGAACCAGATCATTGTTTATTTTGGTTTCATTCCTAGCAAAACATGGCTGGGGTAGCCAATGACCGCGTTGCGTAGCGATGGCAGGGTTTTTATATCCAACCACGGCTATTTAAAAATTATTAATTCTGGAAACCACGCCACAGAAATTACCCGCCAGCGCGGACATAACGTAACGCAAAGCAAGAACTCGATACTTACTTACTTATTTTCTTGCTGCTGTTTACCTAAGTAGGTACCTGTATATACATTACCGGGGGTATTGTAGTATCCCTGCCCGACCAATAGCTTCCATACGGAGATACACTAAATATACATCAGGCAAAGCTCCGTATTAGTTCCATACTACTTCCGTATTGGTCGGGCAGGGATACTACAGTATTATGCTGTTGTGTTTTTGTTTTTTGAGTGTTTTTTCTTTCTTTCTAGAACTTTGAGTTGAAGTTTTTTGAACACTTGGGAAAATATTCATTGTGTTTATTTTGCCCGTCCATGAGGCTGTACTCGATACTTACCTGGTTTTGGAGGCGTAGCACAGAACCACCCACGCGTAAGTGCTCGCGAATGGTGTCCATGGTTACACACAGCGGAACATACATGTACATGCATATACCTATCATTGGCATGGACACTGCATGTGACCACGTGACCTACATGTCCATGTTCATTACTATTGTACGTACATGGACATGTACAATACGTTATTGTATAATTATGTAGCTCTGATCCTGAAGCAAGCTAGTGCTTGTACTCTCTCGATAATGGACGCGTAGCGAAAGCTATAACCACGACCCACGCGCTGTGGAATCGTGCAGGCCCACGCGTAGTGCTTGTACTCTCTCGATAATGGACGCGTAGCGAAAGCTATAGCCACGACCCACGCGCTGTGGAATCGTGCAGGCCCACGCGTAGTGCTTGTACTCTCTCGATAATGGACGCGTAGCGAAAGCTATAGCCTATGTCAATGCGCTGTGGAATCGTGCAGAGGCCCACGCACAGCTGCACTTTGAGTATTCATCACTGTTTCTCCCGTGTTATTGCACCCACTCTGATTGATAACACATAGTACTGTCTCTCTCTTATTGGCCACGGCCATGGTGAGAATAAAGATAGTAATCATTGCCCTGAACTGAAGTCCAAGATGGCACTTGCGCCGGTACGCGGTCTAGGTCTACATGAACAGTACGTGACCACGTGTTCTTAGCATGTACGTGATCACGTGATCTATGCATGTACGTGTACTACGTAGCTAAACATGTCTTGACAGCGCTCGTGCCCGGGCAGTTTTACGAACATTGGCCCAAGCGGAGAGCGGCTGTGACCATGTAATCTATGAGCTGCTGAATCTGCAGATTTCAAAAAGCGCTCGCAAAATATAAGCAAACGCGCTCGTTATCAGTGTCGTTGCAGCGTACACATCGCAAATCATTATCTCAGGATTCTTTCAAAACACAAACCAGTGTCGTATTCAGGTTAGTGCGTTTACATAACTCCCTGGTCATAAATCATAACACCTGTACAGGTCTGTTTTCCACTGATTCTCAAGTACAGGTAATTCTAAACCTTGGTTGGTTGATTAATAACATGTCGATCGGTTCACAGTATGTTATAGTTATTACACACCGATGATGGCTCTAGTTGTAGTAAGAAGCACTGTTTTCAACACAGTGCGTCCTCCGCCTTGTAAAAGGCTCTCAACCGATCAACATGTTAACCACTGACTCCCCTAGCACCTTGGACGCGCTAGATTCCTTCCAGTATCTGGCGCTACCAGTCTCTCTGATGGAGAGCCAAGGATTAATGTACAGCACAGGAATAGTAAAGTGGACATTATGGTACGCTATAATATTTACTACCACAATCAGTTACTTTAATACACTACCACAATCAGTTACTTTAAACCAATCAGCTCATGCCATAACATTGCGCGACACTGTCCGACCGTACTGCTGTTCTACAACTTCTTACCTTTCGCAATATGTATGTGCTGCATACTATGTCGGCGTCTCTCCCCTAGTCCGTATCTCTCCTCCTCGGTCCAGTAAATCCATTCGTCCGCCAGCTAGTAACCTTGACGAAAGCTGACTCCATCCGTTATACGACACCGACTTAGCTGGAATGTTTTATCGTCCTTGAGTTGCGGTGACGGCAAAAACAAAGGAACTCCTGGACCAGAACATGATTCCTGAACAAAGCGGATGGAGTCAACTCTACCAGGTATCTTACTAAGTAAGAATCCTTGTAGAGCTGACTGCATCCGTTTTCTTGTGATACATGATGCGCGTCAACAATGGTTATGTACACGTACATATAGATTCTATCGAGCCAATGCGCACCATGCACTACAAATGTTTACATGTTGAGAAGAAACGAAACATCTCCAAAACTAACCTGTCTTACAATTGTAAACTGGCTAGTGGTTGAAGTCATTTAAATTATCTATACACAAAGCTACTGTAGAACTATGTAGTACTACTAGTAATAGTACGCGGGAGTACGAGTGACTCTAACCCGAACTCTCTGCCACCAGCTACTGACTTTGCCAGGGCCCGTCGTAGAATGATGGTGTTCTGGCTAGCTGGTTCCCTTTTATATTACACAATAATATATGTACACTGCGCTAATATCACACTGCTAACTGTATAGCCTTCTGCCTACAACATCCACACACAGCTGCTCACCACGTCCTTGCCCCACTTTCTGTGTCTACATTACACGTGTACTTGTACGTGACTTGAACACGTAATCGAAAATAATGGTTCTACTCTGATGTCACTGCACTCTTACCAGCTCGCTCCTTCCTCATTTCTTTTGTTAATTTGGCTTATGCGAAGACTAGCCAAGCTGGCTTGGTGATGTCAACGCGAGCAACCATTATAATAGCTATGGCGTGTGCGACAGGAGTACACGTGGCAGAGGGCGAGGGAGACGGGGATGGGAGAGAGAGAGAGGGAAAGAGAGAGAGAGCACGTAACCTGCACGTAAGTAGTTATACTTATCCTTGCCCTGAACTGAAGATGGGTGCGCGCGCCCGGGCAGTTATGCGAACATCGGCCCTAGCGGAGGGAGGCTGTTTGCCACGTAGTCTATGAGCTGCATTATCTGCAGAGTACAAAAGCGCTCGCAATATACAAGCAAACCCTCTTGTTATCAATGTCGTTGCAGTGGAAACATCGCAAATCATTATCTCAGGATTCTTTCAAAGCACAAACCAGTGTCGTATTCAGCTCAGTGCGTTTATATCAGTTCAGAGATGGTCGACTTTAGAGACACCGATCGTACCTCGTCTGATTTTTGTCGTTGTCCAAGTAGTAATTATCAGAGGCAGTTGCAGAAGGAATACCGGGCGGCTGCTAGGAGACAAAAGGAGGACGAGACGAGAATGAAGGAGGAGAAGAGAATACGTCAACCCGTCATACGCAAGAAACATTTCCCTCGAGCAAATGTCTCGAGAAGGACCTGAGATCACGGAGCATTCGCAATGTCGAATGTTTTTTCGTTGTTTTCGACGACATATGAGACCATGAGTTTAATGACAGAGATGGAACGACGTGACTGGTGCCTCAGTCGACCATGCCGCGTACTTGTAAGGGAGAGCATACTCCAAGAACAATGCCGGAGAGCAAACTCCGTGTAAAAACACTCGGGCATAGACGGTGGCACCTCCCCGTGGTTATGCCTGGTAACTTTCGCATTAAAATCCCTCCAAGTCAAAAGCCTGAAGCTGATTTGAATGCGAAAGGCTAAGTCCACCAAAATCCATGCACATACATACAAAACTGACAAGGAGTACTGAGAGATTCGGCGACCAGACACCTAGCTCCAACACTTTTCCAAGGCGCAAACCAACAACCTTCGAACTTGGAAGGCTCAGGTTCGGAACTGTCCAATAGGCCATTTTGTCGCACTCGCTGACTGTACAAGATCTGGTTACGTTGGTGGACAGTTAGTCAAACAGTAACTTCTAACAGTTTGTCCTTCTTCTTTTCACAATTATTTAATTGGCTCACCATCCGAGTTACATTATGCATTAGAACATTATTATGCACATGCATATCTGCAATACTAGTACATTTCTGTCATTTTGATATACATGTACATATTACATACTAAATGTGAAGATCGGGTTTTGTGACAGATCGAATATAGCGACATTTTGTCTTCTCCCGAAGGAGTGTTGCTATATCCAATCTCCATAGTATTCGAATTGTGTTCTA
Organism: Sycon ciliatum; assembly: GCF_964019385.1. Classification (NCBI taxonomy): domain Eukaryota; kingdom Metazoa; phylum Porifera; class Calcarea; order Leucosolenida; family Sycettidae; genus Sycon; species Sycon ciliatum. The sequence continues at coordinate 15,852,124 of NC_088654.1, read as the reverse complement.
ATCCCCCACCACGTACATGTACATGCTCGCGTAGACGAGGCATGGACAATAACACTGGGCTAACAGATTTTACGGAAATATACTGGCTATCAGCTTTCATATGAATGAAGGACATACTACTAGAGTGTCTCCCGTGGTGCACTGAGTGTGTTTGACGTCACCAGTGACTGTGTGATTGTAACGACAAGTGTCCCCCGCACTGATCAAAAGGTTATGCACTTAAACCGACGTTTAACACTGACTGTGTGGGCAAAAGGTCCATTCACTGACACAAAGGTTTCGCACTATTGCACACGTCACTCAGCACCATTTGAACCTGACAGTAGGCGTGTAGGCATACACCAGAATGTTTATGTGTCTTATTTCCTATCTCTGCAAGACATCTGTTTCCTCCATTACAATACAATACTTCGAAGTACAATGACGTAGACACAGTCATTGTGATTATCTTTGTCGGCGGCCGGCAGTTGCATGACGTGTTAGCCGACTTCACTCGCGGCCAAGATCCAACCACTTGACTGTAGATGCACGTAGTAGTCATTTGCGTAGGCCTGTGCATTATCGGAAGGCGGCTGTGGCCACGTAATCTATGAGCTGCAGAATCTGCAGAGTACAAAAAGCGCTTGCAATATACAAGCAACCTTTCTTGTTATCAATGTTCTTGCAGCGTAAACATCGCAAATCATTGTCTCGGGATTCTTTCGAAGCACAAACCAGCGTCGTATTCAGCTTAGTGCGTCTATCAGTGTCGTTGTAGTCAACATCGGAAATCATTATCCCAGGTGTCTCTAAGCACAGACCAGTCTCGGATTCATCTTTGTGAATTTGCCTTCAATTATGGATGAGGTGGTATTTCAAGTGGATTTAGGGCTGAAACGATATGATCGATTAACCGTTTGCTAATCGCTAAGGAAATTATCGATTATCGTTAGCTGTCACTAACGATATAACGATACTACTGAACTATGTAGATGCATGTGTGTGAGGTGTCAGAACGCGAGTAACAGTGCGGTGAGTGTGAGTGCTGCGTGCACTGTGTTACTGTGTGTACCGGGTCCAAACCGCGCTGTGTACTGCATTGTACTGCATTGTACACTGGTGGCAGACAGTCAATGTTCAGTTAGTGCGTACACTGATCCAGCGAGCGCGCGGACTAGTTACTACACTACTACTGTACTAGCCCTGTCCAGCCGCGCTCGGCTATGACAGTTTGGACTGTATAGTTCAAGTACCGGTACGCATCAGCAGCTGTAACTGACTACATGTAGTCAGTTACAGCTGCTGATGCGTACCGGTACTTGAACTTGAAAGTGGCTGTGCACGTGGCGAACTGTTGCTGTTGTTTGTTGTGGGGAAGAAAGTCACAGTGTGTCCGAAGGTTGTATTTTCTGTCTTTGGGCAGGATAAGGTCTGAGTTCATTTTTGTTACGCGAGCTAGCTGCAGAAGAAATGTCGGCAAAAGCTTCTAGAACAAAACGGTCGCCAGTATGGGCATATTTCGTAGAGGTGGGTGGATCGGTAAAGTGTAGTTAATTATTTTGAAGTCAAACGCACGTGCGAACAAAGTGGCCCAACGAACTTGTTCTCGCACTTGAAGACGCATCATAAGGAGCAGCATGCTCTTATTGCTGGAGGTAAAACACCAGAGGTGTCAGCAACTACCTCTTGCGGAACGAAGTCTGTCGCGTCGTGTTTTCCGTCCAGCTCTGCCAGGACCTGTGATTCGCGTCGTGCTGGTGTGATCACAGAACACATCCTCGACTGGGTTGTTGGTTCACTGCGACCACTATCTGTCGTAGCCAACGGTGAGTTTGTCAAACTCCTGAAGTTGCTGGAGCCCAAATACAAGATGCCGTTGCGGACGCATCTCGCCAAGCTACTCGCCAAGCGGAATTCGCTGCGCAAGTCCGAGCTGAAGGCGTTGATTCGGTCCGACGGCATGGCGGGCGTTTCTTTGACAACTGATCAGTGATGGCTGGACGTCCACAGCGACGCAGTCATTCATCACGCACACTGTTCACTTCGTCAACGGCGAATGGACGTTGGTGAATGGTGTGCTTGAAACAGCAATATTCAGTGGTAGCCACACTGCGGAGAAGCTGGCTCTTTCTCCGCAAGATGTGGTACGCTGATTCGGCATCAAGGAGGAGCAGCTAGTTGCCCTCAGCCATGATGAAGCCTCGAATATGGTGGCTGCGTGACCTGGCTGCAGAGAACGGGTGGGAGAGTAACGTCTGGTTGATAGTAGCTTGAACAGTAATACGACATGTTAGCTGTGTTATGTCACCACTCATAATAATTAATTCATTTTGGTGGCTATACCATTACTATACTCACCTTACGCAGCCAAATGCGGGCTTGAAATATCGTTATATCGTTATATCGATTGTTAAGCTATAAGTGTTACCGTTAAGCAGTTTTTGCATATCGTTTCAGCCCTAATACCAGTGCTACCGTGTTGACCGAACCAGTTGCCTCCAGACTGGCCTGGTGCCGCTTTCTTCAGCGCGCTTTAAATTGGAATCAGCTATCTGGAGGCGGAGATGAGCAGCTTCAGCCCAAGCTGTCCCTTTTCTTCGACTGGGCATTTGCCAACCCGGATGAAGCGGACCTCACAGATTACGACAAGATCACTCATCGTTATCACACTCAGAGCAGTTCACAGCAGTCAAAGAAGGCTTCTCTGGTGGCTGCACGCAGCCAACGAAAGAAGGACAAGAGAAAGAAGAAGGAGGAAAGGCGCGACGCCGCTGCGCGCAAGAAAAAAGTGATGGAACGACGTGACTGGTGACTTTATCAACAATGCCGCGTACTTGTAAGGGAGAGCATACTCCAAGAACAATGCCGGAGAGCAAACTCCGTGTAAAAACACTCGGGCATAGACGGTGGCACCTCCCCGTGGTTATGCCTGGTAACTTTCGCATTAAAATCCCTCCAAGGCAAAAGCCTGAAGCTGATTTGAATGCGAAAGGCTAAGTCCACCAAAATCCATGCACATACATACACAATTGACAAGGAGTACTGAGAGATTCGGCGACATGACACCTAGCTCCAACACTTTTCCAAGGCGCAAACCAACAACCTTCCAAATTGGAAGACTCAGGTTCGGAAAGGTCCAATAGGCAATAGGCCATTTTGTCGCACTCGCTGACTGTATAAGATCTGGTTACGTTGGTGGACAGTTAGTCATAACTCGTAACAGTTTGTCCTTCTTCTTTTCACAATTATTTAATTGGCTCCACATCCGAGTTACATTTTGCATTAGAAGATTATTATGCACATGCATATCTGCAATACTAGTACATTTCTGTCATTTTGATATACATGTACATATTACATACTAAATGTGAAGATCGGGTTTTGTGACAGATCGATTATAGCGACATTTTGTGTTCTCCCGAAGGAGTGTTGTTACAATCTCGACAGTGTTTGAATTGTGTTATAATCCCCCACCGCATACATGTACATGCTCGCGAAAACACGTTTTTTTTTTTTTTTTTTTTTTAGTATGTGCAAACAAACCTCTTGTATGGGCAAAGCTAATGTGCTTACATAATAATAAATATTATGACACAAAATCTCAATACACAAGTACAAAAAATGAACAAAGCGCCAAAAATCTGAAGAAAGAAGAAACTCAATCCAATTCTTTGTTGCCATAGCGGGAACTGAAACCCAACACAAATCTGAGAAGATGGCCGTTGGCGGTCACGCGGCAACAAAATCACCAAACTTAAGCACTTACAATAATGAAACATGGTTGCAGGAGACAAACTAGCAGTAAGCAAGCAACGTTAGGCGCTGCATCTGCCGCTAGGGTTTATCGGGTGTTAGCGGCCGTCGTGAGTTCCCTTCGGGAGCGGATACGATAATTTCCTTTTTTTTTAATACCATCTAGGCCACTGACCTGCACAGGCAGCGGTGCAAGAAGTCTACTAGTATGGCATCCGTGGTGCACTGAGTGTGTTTGACGTCACGAGTGACTGTGTGATTGTAAGGACAAGTGTCCCCCGCACTGATCAAAAGGTTATGCACTTAAACCGACGTTTAACACTGACTGTGTGGGCAAGAGGTCCCTTCACTAATACAAAGGTTTCGCACTATTGCACACGTCACTTAGCACCATTTGAACCTGACAGTAGGCGTGTAGGCGTACACGAGTATGTTTATGTGTCTCATCGTTATCACACTCAGAGCAGTTCACAGCAGTTGAAGACGGCTTCTCTGGCGGCTGCACGCTGCCTTCGGAAGGAGGACAAGAGAAGGAAGAAGGAGGAGAGGCGCGAAGCCGCTGCGCGCAAGACAAAAGTTCCTGGAGAAAGTGTGTCCAAGACGTTCTGAGGGTTTCAAAGCCAACATCCTGCCTGGCAGCACCTACAAAACACGCCAGGATAGACATCCAAGAGTATTCTCAAAGGTAGAATGCCGGAGAGACAACTCCGTCAACAAACGCTTGGAGCGGACGTGACACACTCATGCAAACCGATGAGGTGTCTTCCGTCCCTCCAAGCGGGCATAGATGGTGGCACCTCCCCGCGGTTATGCCTGGTAACTTTCGCATTAAAATCGCTCCAAGTCAAAAAACCTGTTCACCAAAATCCATGCACATAGTTAGATTTGAATTGAGATAGTGAACAAATGTAATCCATACATGTAAAATTTGTAACTGTATCAAGATGGAACGAAGAAGAAATGTGAAGCACACGTTAAGCTCTACATGTACATGTACATGGTTCTTTTCAGGTCCGTCTCACCGACTTTGCAGGTGGGGCGGCCATGAAACGCACCCTCCCAAGGAAAAAAAATTCAAAAATTGAAGCAAATTCCAAGTGAATTGCAAGCATTTCCGGTCATTTGGTGCCATTTCAGTCCAATTACAAAGAAAGACTCGGTGTAAGTTTTTGATTTTGCAACAAACCAAGAAAACGCTACGAACGGGAGCTAGGATTCTTTACTACTCTACCCAGGGCAAAAATTCTAAATTGAAGCCAATTGCAAGCATTTCCACTTCCAGGTATTTGGTGAAAATGTGAAAAAATTGCAAATGCATTTTTGGGCTCCTGTGTGACTCGCAAACCGTGGCACTCTGCCGGAATTTTGAGTTTTTCCGGCTTGGAAAGCCTGTCAATGAGGCGCAAGAACCTTTTAATCATGTTCAGAGGTCCAGCATAGTGGCAGGAGTGTGTGGTGAACATTTCACTCAAAATCCATTGAGAGACACGAAAGTTACGGTCATTTGAATGCCATATGAAATTTACTGCTACCATAACAAATTCATTCATCTTGGGCACCCTGTAAGAAGACCTTTGGGTCTGTTGGAAATGCCCAAATAAAATGATAAGATAAAATACAATACAATACGTGACCAATATGTCGTGCAAATGTGTAATATATATTATAAAGCTCCTCTCTTATCTATTATAATATAATTTCTTGAATTGCTAGCGCTCCCGCCTATGCAGTTTTACAAACATTAGCCCAGGCTGGGGCGGCTTTGCCCACATAATGTGCTGGAGAATCAGCTGAGTACAAACACGCTTGAATGATTCAGGCAAGCTATGTTGTTATCAGTACAGTCGTAGCAAACATGGCAAATCATTATCTCAGGATTTTCTAAGCACAAGCCAGTGTCGTATTCAGCTTAGTGCGTTTATATCAGTTCAGTGATGGCCGTGGTTAGAGATACCGATCGTACCTCGTCAGAAGTATAACATCTGTTCAGCCTGCGAATCGTGTGTCGGTTTTAGAAGAAATTGCAGAGCGTTTGACGTTGTCCAACTAGGAATTGTCAGTGGCAGTTGCAGAAGGAGTACCGGGAGGCTGCTCGTAGACAAAAGGAGGACGAAATGAGAATGAAGGAGGAGAAAAGAACACGTCAACTCGTCATACGCAAGAAACATTTCCCGCGAGCAAATGTTTCGAGAAGGATCTGAGATCCCGAAGTATTCTCAATGTCGAATGCCGGAGAGACAACTCCGTCAACAAACGCTTGGAGCGGACGTGACACACTTATGCAAATCGACGAGGTGCCTTCCGTCCCTCCAAGCGGGCATAGATGATGGCACCTCCCCGCGCTTATGCCTGGTAACTTTTGTTCAGCCTGCGAATCGTGTGCCGGTTTTAGAAGAAAGAACAGAGCGTACGCCGTTGTCCAACTAGGAATTGTCAGTGGCAGTTGCAGAAGGAGTACCGGGAGGCTGCTCGGAGACAAAAGGAGGACGAGATGAGATTGAAGGAGGAGAAGAGAACAAGTCAACTCGTCATACGCAAGAGGCATTTCCCGCGAAAAAATATTTCGAGAAGGATCTGTGATCCCGGAGCACTCTCAATGTCGAATGCCGGAGAGACAAATCCGTCAACAAACGCTTGGAGCGGACGTGACACACTAATGCAAATCGACGAGGTGTCGTCCGGCCCTCCAAGCAGGTACAGATGGTGACAGCTCCCAGCGGTTATGCCAAGGCTAAGTCCACCAACATCCTTCATCTTGAGCATTCAGAGAGGATGGCTAAGAATACGCTGAATTTACTAAGCTGTTTGGCTGTTGTCAGCTTGAGGTTTTCTGCTATGATGGTAGAACGCGGATTTGCCAAATTCAGAGAAAGCTAGGGAACAAGGTCTGGATCAAGCAAGGCGACATCATCCTGATTGGCCTCAGGGACTACTAGGATTCTAGAGCAGATGTCATTATGAAGTACAGCCAAGAAGAGGCAAGGAAGCTGAAGGCCTATGGAGAGTTTCCAGAGACAGCCAAGCTCAGCGACAGGACCACATTCGCACCAGATGATGAACATTACGTTGTTTTCGACGACATATCAGACCCTGAGGATGATAACAGTGATGCAACGACGTGACTGGTGACTCTATCGACAACGCCGCGTACTTGTAAGGGAGAGCATACTCTAAGAACAATGCAGGAGAGACAACTCCGTGAAGATACGCTTGGATGGGATGACGATAGTTACTTCCTGGTGAAGGAGCTGTTGACCTCCACGCGAGCAAAGATGGTGCAAGTCAAAACCTTGAAGCAGATTTGAACACGTAAGGCATAGCTCACCAAAATCAATACTGTACATTGTAGTCTTGATCTCATTTGCTTAGCGAGGGAAGTTACAGTTACAAGTCCCTATATCAGAATGAACATTACTGGCGGTATTACCAAATGCTGAGGCACTTGCTTGCGCCACAACCATAGGTACTGGAGCGGCAACATTGCTGGCGGTATTACCAAATGCTGAGGCACTTGCTTGCGACACACCCATAGGTACTGGTGCGGGAACATTACTGGCGGTATTACCAAATGCTGAGGTACTTGCTTGCGACACACCCATAGGTACTGGAGCGGGAACATTGCTGGCGGTATTACCAAATGGCGAGGCGCTTGCTTGCGACAAACCCATCGGTACTGGAGAGGGAAAATTGTTCGCGGTATTACCAAATGCCGAGGCGCTTAATTGCGACAAGCCCATGTACTGGAGCGGGAACATTTCTGGCGGTATTGCCAAATGTTGAGGCACTTACTTGCGACAAACCCATAGGCACTGAAGCGGGAACATTTCTGGCGGTATTGCCAAATGCTGAGGCACTTACTTGCGATAAACCCATAGGCACTGGAGCGGGAACATTGCTGGTGGTATTACAACTTTTACAAGTACCATAATGCGGAGGCGCTTGCCTGTATGGTTTGTGCACTTCCTTGCATTAATTCGTTGTACAACTCAGCCTGAACTTGCGCTGATACAGGGTGGTGTAAATCTGAAGCCAGAACATACGCAGGAAGCTCTCAATCTGAAGGGGCAGCAGCACTGTATGGCGACATACTCTGCTCTCTGCTCTCTGCTCTCGAGGGTGAATCCTTCGGTGTGGGGTCCGCTCGTCAGTCCTGGCTAAAGCCTCGCTGCATATATCGCAGCGGTATGGGTTCTTGAAGCTAGACCTGTTTTCAGGTGTGGCCATTTTAGAAAGACGCAGCTTCAACTACGTGTTCTGTAACGCAAGAAGAGAATAGATGCCAACTAACGTTCGCCATCCGAAAGGAAACGAGTAGTGACGATATAGAGCACACGCGGCTGGTTTAAATGGAAGGGTGAGATGGATGGCTGTCAGTCACTTCACGTTTGGTACAACTACATGCGTGAGGTTGCACGGATTCGGGATGTTCGCAAACTTTACCTCTGCCTTGATGAAGAGAGCATCCCCCTGTGAGAGGCGATAACAACAGACAAAAGCCGAATGACGGAAGACCATCAGTAACTATCCCACAGTGAGCGCCAAGCTGTGGAGCACAGTGGTGATACCTACCAGTGACCCTAGTCTGATCCACGCTAGGAGTGATGCTTGCACATACTACATAATCAGTACATTGTATGTACGACCATGCAAAACTACTTACAATGCCAATCTCCTAGCAGCACCCTACTACCTGGCCAGGCACTTGAACCCTCTATACCTCAGTGTATTGAAGTGCACGAGAATGACGCACGTTTCACTCCAACCCACTTTGCATGGTTCAACACGTAGGCACAGCCTGTATGATTTGGCAATGGGCAGCCATGCATGATGTACAGTAGTTCAGTTCTTAGCTGATCAGGCCCAGTACCCACACGATACGTGTGCTCGAAATACAAGATCATACTTCATAGTTTATTTTAGTTTCATTCCTAGCAAAACATGGCTGGGGTAGCCAATGACCGCGTTGCGTAGCGATGGCAGGGTTTTTATAGCCAACCACGGCTATTTAAAAATGATTAATTATTATGGAAACCACGCCAAAGACATTACACGCTAGCGTGGACATTACGTAACGCAAAGCAAGTACTCAATACTTACCCACTTATTTACTTGCTGCTGTGTACCTGCTTATATATACCTGCACCTGTATATACATTATTATTAATTTTGTTGTCTTTTTAGTGTTTTTTCTTTCTTTCTAGAACTTTGAGTTCAAGTTTTTGGAACACTCGGGAAAAAATATTCAATGTGTTTATTTTGCCCGTAAACGAGGCTGTACTCGATACTTCCCTGGTTTTGAAGGCGTAGCATAGAACCACGCACGCGTAAGTGCTCACGAATGGTGTCCATGGTTACATACAGCGGCACATACATGTACATACATGTACCTATCGTTGGCATGGACACTGCCGGTGACCACGTGACCTACATGTACATGACTATTGTACATGGACATGTACATATACATGATTGTACGTTCGGGCCTGATTGGAAATTTTTATTTCCATTGCTATCAGGTTCGGCCTCATTTTCTCTGTGCTGCGCTGATGAGTTCAAAAAGAACGAAACAGCATGCTGTCCGCAGATTGAGTATACATGATTGTATAATTATGTAGCCCTCATCCTGAAGCAAGTACGTGTACTCTCTCGATAATGGACGCGTAGGAAAGCTATAGCCACGACCCACGCGCTGTGGAATCGTGCAGGCCCACGCGTAGTGCTTGTACTCTCTCGATAATGGACGCGTAGCGAAAGCTATAGCCTATGTCAATGCGCTGTGGAATCGTGCAGAGGCCCACGCACAGCTGTACTTTGAGTATTCATCACTGTTTCTCCCGTGTTATTGCACCCACTCTGATTGATAACACATAGTACTGTCTCTCTCTTATTGGCCACGGCCATCGTGAGAATAAAGATAATAATCATTGCCTGAAGTCCAAGATGGCACTTGCGCCAGTACGCGGTCTAGGTCTACATGAACAGTACGTGACCTGCAAGATAAACATGTCTTGACAGCGCTCGTGCCCGGGCAGTTTCACGAACATTGGCCCAAGTGGAGAGCGGCTGTGACCATGTAATCTATGAGCTGCTGAATTTGCAGAATACAAAAAGCGCTCGCAATATACAAGCAAACGCTCTTGTTATCAGTGCTGTTGCAGCGTAAACATCGCAAATCATTATCTCAGGATTCTTTCAAAACACAAACCAGTGTCGTATTCAGGTTAGTGCGTTTATATAACTCCCTGGTCATAAATCCTATCACCTGTACAGGTCTGTTTCCCACTGACTCTCAAGTACAGGTAATTCTAAACCTTGGTTGGTTGATTAATAACATGTCGATCGGTTCACAGTATGTTATAGTTGTTACACACTGATGATGGTTCTAGTTGTAGTAAGAAGCACTGTTTTCAACACAGCGCGTCCTCGGCCTTGCAAAATGCTCTCGACCGATCAAAATGTTAACCACTGACTCTCCTAGCGCCTTGGACGCGCTAGATATCTTCCAGTATCTGGCGCTACCAGTCTCTCTGATAGTGAGCCAAGGATTTATGGACAGCACAGGAATAGTATAGTGGATATTATGGTACGCTATAATGTCCACTAACAACACAAACAATTACTTTAAAACAATCAGCTCATGCCATAACATTGCGCGACACTGACCGACGGTACTGCTGTTCTACAACGTCTCACCTTTCGCAATATGCATGTGCTGCATACTATGTCGGCGTCTCTCCCTAGTCCATATCTCTCCTCCTCTAACCAGTAAATCCATTCGTCAGCCAGCTAGTTACCTTGATGAAAGCTGACTCCATCCGTTCTACGACACCGACTTAGCCACAATGTATTATCGTCCTTGAGTCGCGGTGACGGCAAGAACCAAGGAACTCCTGGACTAGAACATGATTCCTGAACAAAGCGGATGGAGTCAACTCTACCAGGGATCTTACTAAGTAAGAATCCTTGTAGAGCTGACTGCATCCGTTTTCTTGTGATACATGATGCGCCTCAACAATGGTTTTGTACACGTACATATAGATTCTATCGAGTTAATGCACACCATGCATCACAAATGTTTACATGTTGAGAAGAAACTAAACATCTCCAAAACTAACCTGTCTTACCATTGTAAACTGCCTCGTGATTGAAATCATTAAAATTATCTATACACAAAGCTAATGTAGAACTATGTACTAGTACCACTAGTATACGGGAGTGACTCTAACCCGAACTCTCCGCCACCAGCAACTGACTTTCCCTGGGCACTTCGTAGAATGATGGTGTTTTGGCTAGCTGGTTCTTTTTTATAGTACACGATATACATGTACACGGCGCTAATATCACACTGCTAGCTCTATAACCACCTGCCTACAACATCCACACACAGCTGCTTACCTCGTGCTACCCACACCAGCCACACATTCTGTGGCTACATCACACGTGTACTTGTACGTGACTTGAACACGTTATCGAAGTGGCTCTACTCTGATGTCAGTCGAACCCGCTCGCTCGTTCCTCATTTCCTTTTTTAATTTGGCTGACGCGAAGACTAGCCAAGCTGGCTTGGTGATGTCAACGCGAGCAAGCATAGTAATAATAGCTATCATAGTAAAGGAGTACAAATGGCGTGTGCGCCTGGGGTACAAGTGGCCGAGGGAGAGGGAGACGGGGAGGGGAGATAGAGAGAGAGATAAAGAGAGGCAGGGGCACAAGCAACGTCAATTGGCTTATAGTCGCAACACAAGCAGGCGTTGACGTCGCAGTGCAGGCGTAGCTATAGCTATATCCTAGACCCACGCGCTGACGAATGGTGGTTCGGCCCACGCTCAGCTGCACGTAAGTCTTAAAATAATAAACCATTGCCCTGAACTGAAGATGGCCATTGCGTAGGCTTACGTGATCTTTAATCTATGCTTGCAGATGTACCTGATTGTATAGACAGTGCGTGCACCCGGGCAGTTATACGAACATCGGCGCTAGCGGGGGGCGGCTGTTTGCTTCGTAGTATGAGCTGCAGAATCTGCAGAGTACAAAAGCGCTCACAATATACAAGCAAACCCTCTTGTTATCAGCGTTGTTGCAGCGTAAGCATCGCAAATCAATATCTCAGGATTCTTTCAAAGCACAAACCAGTGTCGTATTCAGCTCAGTGCGTTTATATCAGTTCAGAGATGGCCGACTTTAGAGACACCGATCGTACCTCGTCTGATTTTTGTCGTTGTCCAAGTAGTGATTATCAGAGGCAGTTGCAGAAGGAATACCGGGCGGCTGCTAGGAGACAAAAGGAGGACGAGACGAGAATGAAGGAGGAGAAGAGAATAAGTCAACCCGTCATACGCAAGAAACATTTCCCTCGAGCAAATGTCTCGAGAAGGACCTGAGATCACGGAGCATTCGCAATGTAGAATGTTTTTTCGACCACATATCAGACCATAAGTTTAATGACAGTGATGGAACGACGTGTCTGGTGCCTCAGTCGACCATGCCGCGTACTTGTAAGGGAGAGCATACTCCAAGAACAATGCCGGAGAGCAAACTCCGTGTAAAAACACTCGGGCGTAGACGGTGGCACCTCCCCGTGGTTATGCCTGGTAACTTTCGCATTGAAATCCCTCCAAGTCAAAAGCCTGAAGCTGATTTGAATGCGAAAGGCTAAGTCCACCAAAATCCATGCACATACATACAAAACTGACACAGAGTACTGAGAGATTCGGCGACCTGACACCTAGCTCCAACACTTTTCCAAGGCGCAAACCAACAACCTTCCAACTTGGAAGGCTCAGGTTCGGAAAGGTCAAATAAGCAATAGGCCAATCTGTCGCACTCGCTGACTGTAAAAGATCTGGTTACGTTGGTGGACAGTTAGTCATAACTCGTAACAGTTTGTCCTTCTTCTTTTCACAATTGTTTAATTGGCTCACCATCCGAGTTACATTATGCATTAGAACATTATTATGCACATGCATATCTGCAAAACTAGTACATTTCTGTCATTTTGATATACATGTACATATTACATACTATTAAAGTGTGAAGATCGGGTTTAGTGACAGATCGAATATAGCGACATTTTGAATTGTGTTCTAATCCTCCTTCGCATACATGTACATGTACATACTCGCGTAGACGAGGCAAGGACAATAACACTGGGCTAACAGATTTGCAGACGGAAATATACTGGCTATTAGCTTGCATATGAATGAAGGACATACTAGAGTGTCTCCCGTGGTGCACTGAGTGTGTTTGACGTCACCAGTGACTGTGTGATTGTAACGACAAGTGTCCCCCGCACTGATCAAAAGGTTATGCACTTAAACCGACGTTTAACACTGACTGTGTCGGCAAGAGGTCCATTCACTGACACAAAGGTTTCGTACTATTGCACATGTCACTCATCACCATTTGAACTTGACAGTAGGCGTGTAGGCATACACCAGAATGTTTATGTGTCTTATTTCCTATCTCTGCAAGACATCTGTTTCCTCCATTACAATACAATACTTCGAAGTACAATGACGTAGACACAGTCATTGTGATTATCTTTGTCGGCGGCCGGCAGTTGCATGACGTGTTAGCCGACTTCACTCGCGGCCAAGATCCAACCACTTGACTGTAGATGGACGTAGTAGTCATTTGCGTAGGCCTGTGCATTATCGGAAGGCCGCTGTGGCCTCGTAATCTATGAGCTGCAGAATCTCCAGAGTACAAAAAGCGCTTGCAATATACAAGCAACCTTTCTTGTTATCAATGTTCTTGCAGCGTAAGCATCGCAAATCATTGTCTCAGGATTCTTTCGAAGCACAAACCAGTGTCGTATTCAGCTTAGTGCGTCTATCAGCGTCGTTGTAGTCAACATCGGAAATCATTATCCCAGGTGTCTCTAAGCACAGACCAGTCTCGGATTCATCTTTGTGAAATTTGCCTTCAATTATGGATGAGGTGGTACTTCAAGTGGATACCAGTGCTACGGGTGTTGACCGAACCAGTTGCCTCCAGATTGGCCTGGTGCCGCTTTCTTCAGCGCGCTTTAAATTGGAATCAGCTATCTGGAGGCGGAGATGAACAGCTTCAGCCCAAGCTATCCCTTTTCTTCGACTGGGCATTTGCCAACCCGGATGAAGCGGACCTCACAGATTACGACAAGATCGCTCATCGTTATCACACTCTGAGCAGTTCACAGCAGTTAAAGAAGGCTTCTCTGGCGGCTGCACGCAGCCAACGAAAGCAAGACAGGAGAAAGAAGAAGGAGGAAAGGCGCGAAGCCGCTGCGCGCAAGAAAAAAGTGATGGAACGACGTGACTGGTGACTTTATCGACAATGCCGCGTATTTGTAAGGGAGAGCATACTCCAAGAACAATGCCGGAGAGCAAACTCCGTGTAAAAACACTTGGGCATAGACGGTGGCACCTCCCCGTGGTTATGCCTGGTAACTTTCGCATTAAAATCCCTCCAAGTCAAAAGCCTGAAGCTGATTTGAATGCGAAAGGCTAAGTCCACCAAAATCCATGCACAAAGTTAGATTTGAACTGAGTTGGTGAACTAAGGAAATACACTGATAAATGTACAATTTGTACCTGTATCAAGATTTGTTTGAGTTGGGTAACTCCGCTCTTCTTCCTCGCTCACCGGAGGAATTGTAGTCTCCTCGCGCAACTGGAGAGCAGTTTTCATTGGACATTAGTGACGGGACGATGCGACAGGAATCAATGGTACGAGCTGAGGAACGAACGCTTTACGGAGGAAAAGAAAAATTTACTGTCGGAACTTTCAATGTGCGGGGCCCCATGTCGGTCGCCAAGACGAACTCCTTGAGGGTTTGACGAGCAGGGAAACGGCTAAAGAGGGAATGGAGCGGAGTGTTAGAGCACGCGGACGGCCAGTGTCATTGTGGCGTCGCGACTTGTAGCTGTTCGGCTTGTTAGTCACCCGGAGCTCTGTCAACGCGGGCATGGAGCTAATGCGAGCGCGTGGCCGAGGTTGCGCTGACTGGTTGGCGGTGGCTAGCATAGCTCGACGACTTGTACTATGGCCTCAGTAACGGAGCTGCCACCCAACACCTGAAACGCAACGGCTGCAGAATCTTGGAATGTTCGAGTCTGCCTTGTTCGTTCTACCAATGTGTCATGCAAGTAATGTCTTCTCCCTGTATGTTCGGAACGTTTTTGCAAATTGTCTGTACATGTGAAAATGGGTTACCCATCTTGTGTAGTTTTCCACTACGTGGTTCGCGGCTGTATTTATTATGGCTGGAGATCTGCGCCAAGCCAATACTGGATTGCTCAATAGTAGACGCTCTGCAGAGCATGGCGAGATCTATGCATGAGGGTCTGTGCATTGTGATATTCCGAGAGATCCTGAAACAGTCAAGCTCAGGAAATAGCACTATCATTATCACTCGATATAATTATCAAAATTATTATTATCATCGTTCTAGCTCATATTTTCCCCTGTCATAGTCCTGTTTATCATGTTCAGCATAAGCGAAGTTAGTTGTGGATCATGCTTGCACGGTTGACTCCACCGCGTACATGCAAATAATAATAATCAAGATGGAACGAATAAAAAAAGTGAGCCCTACGTTATGCTTTACATGTACATGACATGTTCAATGCCACTAATGCACTATGGACCTCGTACTTTCTACATGTACATGTTTATGCAAGCGTAGTGTCGAACCACGCCTGAATCATCTATGAGCCCGAAGGGCAGATCATGTGACAGATCATGTGCTGGAAGGACAAGGTCGTGATAATATCCCATTTTCACGCAATGTTTTAATCTTTTCAGTATTTGAATTGTGCTCTAATACCCACCATGTTCCCTAGCATGTTGTATTTGTTTCGCGTAAGAAGGAGGCATAGAGCCACGCACGCGTCATGATACGTAGGTACAAACTTGCGTGTGGTGAGTGGTATCCACGGCTAGCCCACACAGCCGAAATTTCATGTACCTATCATTGCCATGAACATTGGCTAATGCCAGTAATGGGCCAGTAACCACGTGACCTACATAGTACATGTCTGATGATCGGTTAAAACCGTGAAACTCAGAGTTACAGAAGAAACGCTTTTCGTCCCTCTCAAGTGTGTGTAGTACATGTACATGTATGCATGTAGTATTACCTACCTGATGCCGGGGAACGGAAGCAAAGCAAATACAAGTAGGTATACTATCTGGATAGCGGAGACGTAGTTATAGCTATAAGCTAGACCCACGCGCTGTCGAATCGTGCAAAGGCCCACGCACAGCTGCATGTTTGTCTTTTATAATAATTATTATCATTGGCTTGAACTGAAGATGGCCTTTGCGTCGGTCTACGCGACGACGTCATCAAGCATGCAGTGACACCTGATTGTATAGACAATGCTCGTGCCCGGGCAGTTTTACGAACATTGGCCCAAGCCGAGAGCGGCTTTGACCACGTAATCTATGAGTATGAGCTGCTGAATCTGCAGAGTACAAAAGCGCTCGCAAAATACAAGCAAACGCTCTTGTTATCAGTGCCGTTGAAGCGTAAACATCGCAAATCATTATCTCTGGATTCTTTCAAAACACAAACGGGTGTCGTATTCAGGTTAGTGCGCTTATATAACTCCCTGGTCATAAATCATAACACCTGTACAGGTCTGTTTTCCACTGACTCTCAAGTACAGATAATTCTAAACCTTGGTTGGTTGATTAATAAAATGTCGGTCGGTTCACAGTATGTTATAGTTGTTACACACTGATGAAGGTTCTAGTTGTAGTAAGAAGCACTGTTTTCAACACAGTGCGTTCTCCGCCTTGTAAAATGCTCTCAACCGATCAACATGGTAACCACTGACTCTCCTAGCGTCTTGGACGCGCTAGATTTCTTCCAGTATCTGGCGCTAGCAGTCTCTCTTAATGGAGAGCCAAAGATTAATGTACAGCACAGGAATAGTAAAGTGGACATTATGGTACGCTATAATGTTTACTACCAC
This sequence comes from Sycon ciliatum, assembly GCF_964019385.1. Classification (NCBI taxonomy): domain Eukaryota; kingdom Metazoa; phylum Porifera; class Calcarea; order Leucosolenida; family Sycettidae; genus Sycon; species Sycon ciliatum. The sequence goes on along the minus strand of NC_088654.1, from coordinate 15,835,430 downwards.
AACCAGTTACTTTAATTAAAACAATCAGCTCGTGCCATAACATTGCGCTACACTGACCGACGGTACTGCCGTTCTACAACTTCTTACCTTTCGCAAAATGCATGTGCTGCATACTATATCGGCGTCTTTACCCTAGTCAAAATCTCTCCTCCTCGGGCCAGTAAATCCATTCGTCAGCCAGCTAGTAACCTTGATGAAAGCTGACTCCATCCGTTATACGACACTGTTTTAGCTACAATGTATTATCGTCCTTGAGTCGCGGTGACGGGAAGAACCAAGGAACTCCTGGACCAAAACATGATTCCTGAACAAAGCGGATGGAGTCAACTCTACCAGGTATCTTACTAAGTAAGAATCCTTGTAGAGCTGACTGCATCCGTTTTCTTGTGATACATGATACGCATCAACAATGGTTATGTACACGTACATATAGATTCTATCGAGTTAATGCGCACCATGCATCACAAATGTTTACATGTTGAGAAGAAACGAAACATCTCCAAAACTCACCTGTCTTATCATTGTAAACTTCCCCGTGGCTGAAGTCATTAAAATTATCTACTGTAAGTATACAAAATTTCGGCACTTCACGATTTTTGACATTTCAGCAGCTTCACGTAAATCTTATAATTATATCATTGCTCTGGACTGTCGGCCGACGTGATCATTAGATCTCTGCATGCAGATACACCTGATTGTATAGACAGTGCGCGCACCCGGGCAGTTATACGAACATTGGCCCTAGCGGAGGGCGGTTGTTTGCCACGAAGTCCATGAGCTGCAGAATCTGCAGAGTACAAAAGCGCTCGCAATACACAAGCAAACCCTCTTGTTATCAGTGTCGTTGCAGCGTAAGCATCGCAAATCATCATCTCAGGGTTCCTTCAAAGCACAAACCAGTGTCGTATTCAGCTCAGTGCGTTTATATCCGTTCAAAGATGGCCGAGTTTAGAGATACCGATCGTACCTCGTCGGAAGAATCACATCTGTTCGGCCTGCGAATCGTGTGCACGTTTGAGACGACCGAGCAGAGCGTTTGCCGTTGTCCAACTACGAATTGTCAATGGCAGTTGCAGAAGAAGTACCGGGAGGCTGCTCGGAGACAAAAGGAGGACGAGACGAGAATTAAGGAGGAGAAGAGAATACGTCAACCCGTCATACGCAAGAAACATTTCCCGCGAGCAAATGTTTCGAGAAGGACCTGAGATCCCGCAGCATTCTCGATGTAGAATGCCGGAGAGACAACTCCGTCAACAAACGCTTGGAGCGGACGTGACACACTCATGCAAATCGATGACGTGTCCTCCGTCCCTCCAAGCGGGCATAGATGGTGACACCTCCCCGCGGTTATGCCTGGTAACTTTCGCATTAAAATTGCTCCAAGTCAAAAAAACCTGAAGCAGAATTGAATGCGAAAGGCTAAGTTCACCAAAATCCATGCACATAGTTAGATACTCAGTTAGTGAACAAAGGAAATCCGTACATGTACAATTTGTAACTGTATCAAGGTTGAACGAAGAAGAAATGTGAAGCACACGTTAAGCTCTACATGTACACGTACCTGGTTGTTTTTCAGGTCCGTCTCACCGACTTTGCAGGTGGGACGGCCATGAAAGACACCCTCCCAAGGAATTAAAAGGTTCTAAAATCGAAGCGAATTCCAAGTGAATTGCAAGCAGTTCCGGTCATTTGTTGCCATTTCAGTCCAATTACAATGAAAGACTCGGTGTAAGTTTTTGATTTTGCAAAAAACCAAGAAAACGCCACGAACGTGAGCAAGGATTCTTCACTACTCTACCCAGGGCAAAAATTCTAAAATTGAAGCCAATTGCAAGCATTTCCACTTCCAGGTATTTGGTGCCACTTCAGTGTAACTGCAATGAAAGACTTTTTGATTCTGCAACAAACTACGATCGGGGACAGGGATTCTTTTTTTGCCACGTTCATGTTGAGCTGCGTTCATCGCGCTTTGTTGCAGCGTGCTAAAAACACGACTGAAAATTTGGCTGTGACGGCCTTGTTTGAAATAATTTTAATTATTAAAATAATTATTCGATATGCGGTCAGCACTACCTGTCGCAGACGTCGGCTGCTGTGGCTGGGCCATGTTGTTCGCGAATGACGTAACTCAGCGTCCAACCAAGCACTGGAGTTGGCAATTTATACCTAGGACATCAAGCGCCCACTTGGCCGACCCAATCTCAGATGTATTGACAATAATAAAAATGATCTAAACCACGCCAATATTGATATTTCTGACTGTTTTGAACTGGCTCTAGACAAGAAAAAATGGCTGATGCTTGTGGAAAAATGTGCTGCGCTTGCGTAGTTGCTCTTACTGCGATACATTCTAACAATAATGAGATGCCTTTTGTTCGTTGTTCTGCCTGGATTTCGTTGATAGATGCGTTAAGCCCATGGATCCTTCCATGAGTGACATGCGAACTGTAACTATTATTATGCAGGCGTAGCGTCGAACCACGCGTGAATCACCTGTGAGCCCGAAACACAGATCACGCTGTGCTGTAAGGACACGGTCATGGGCGCGAAGGACAACATCGTGATAATATCCCATTCATTCACAACACAAATAGCGCGAAACCACGAAGTAAGAGTCACAGAGAGCTCAATAAAGAGTGAAGTGTTATGTTCCTGTCAGTCTTGTCCCGCCAAAGGTTAGCACGGTTTGCCGCCGAACCACAGCATGATGCGTAGCCGAACATAAATCCCGCCGCGCATCACTTCTAACTAGGTTTGAATGATTGTGTTGAACTGCCAACAGAGCAAGGCATAGTCGCATGGGTGAGATCTACATGTAAGCCCTGCAATTACATCAACACCTATCCAAGAGGGAAAGACTGCTTGGAGAGTTAGCACTCATCGAGCCTGGTGTAGGTCTAATAGTAGCTACTCGTGCTTGCGTGGCTCTTACGTGCATAACCGCAGCCTTTGTAGATAAGCGTTTGTTATTAAAAGGTGTAGGAGTGGGTGGAGACCACACCACAGGCATTGCCAGCTAAACTAACGTCGGCATGTACTTTCAAAGCAAGCAACGGGTACTTACTCCTTAGAGGGGTAGAGTAGAACCTCGCACACGTAACTGCTGGCAAGAAGTGTCCACATAATGCATTGCAGCGGTCTACCTGACCACGTGACCTGTGCATACAGATACGATCTGTATCGCCAGCGATCGCGCCCGGCGCATTGGCTCCCTCGCCCTGCTACAGCTGGCTGGCCTACGCGCACTTCGAAAGGAGGGTATAACTATAAAATACGACGGTATTGCTTGTTGTCAGTGCATTTTGTGGAGTGTACGATAGAGTTTTGTTCGACAGAATTTCTTACGTCGCTACCAGTGCATCGTGAAGCTACGAAGGTAGGATTCAGTTGTTCGCATTGCTCCTCGTGATCGGGAACATTATTTCTTTTATTCCGTGTTTCTTTCGTATTGTTGACAGCCATGGGGCCAAATGAAGGAAAATGAGGAAAGAGTCGTCGTCGGGGACCGACTGACAGCACCAACAGCTATTACTACATGCGAGAATCAGTATTCAGAGAGAATGACCAAGAATACGCACAAGTTACTAAGCTGTTTGGCTGTTGTCGGCTCGAGGATTTCTGCTATGATGGCAGAACGCGGATTTGCCACATTCGGGGAAAGCTACGGAAGGAAGGAGGTCTGGATCAAGCAAGGCGACATCATCCTGATTGGCCTCAGGTAGGGATATAAGCGCGTGCAGTGCGCAGGGTGTTTGCGCATACATTGCGTTATCGAGTTTTATGTGCAGCTCGCGGACACAGCAGAAAATGGCGAGGGTCGATTTTCGAAACTAGCGGACGCGGTGGACCCTAGCGGAATCGTCATCTTCATCGTCGTTCGAACATACTTTGTGATTCCCGCAGAAGAACAGCGTGGCCAAGGCGATATCGACCCGGTCGATTTTCCTATAATTTGCCATGCGGCAAGAACCCACTTCAGAGAGGATTCAGTCAAAAATTCAGAGGTTTTCTCCGGTTAGATTGTCCTAACTTCGATTTTCAGTGCATCAGCCATCACGAACATCGCCGCCATTATCACTCAGAGAGAAGACATAGCGCTCAGTAGAAGAGGTGTTCACGCTGCGTCCAAGAGTGAAATATTGTGCTCTTTGACTCTCCATAGTTCCTCTGAGAGAGTGTCTGGGAGATTGGTAGCTTGGAGATGGCCGTAGAACGTGCTTTCCTGGACGCAACATTCAGCCATTTCTACAGTCTTCTTCAACTTGATTTACTGGACGCGTTTTGGGATTGAAATCTCACCTGCGCAGACAGGCTGCGCAGTTCACGCGCTGAGATCCCTACCTCAGGGACTTCCAGGATTCTTGAGCAGATGTCATTATGAAGTACAGCAATGAAGAGGCAAGGAAGCTGAAGACCTATGGAGAGTTGCCAGAGACAGCAAAGCTCAGCGACAGTACCACGTTCGCACCAGATGATGAACATTACGTTGTTTTCGACGACATAATTATCAGACCCTGAGGATGATGACAGTGATGCAACGACGTGACTGGTGACTAAATCGACAATGTCGCGTAGGTTGTAAGGGAGAGCATACTCCAAGAACAATGTCGGAGAGACAACTCCGTGATGAAAGGCTTGGATGGGATGACGATAGTTCCTTCCTGGTGAAGGTGCCGTTGACCTCCGCGCGGGCATAGATGGTGGTACCTACACGCTGTTATGCCTGGTAACTGTTGCATTCGGTTCGCTGCAAGTCCAAACCTTGAAGCAGATTTGAACGCGAAAGGCTAAGACCACCAAAATTCATACATAAATTGTAGTCTTGATCTCATTTGGTTAGCAAAGGAAGTGCACAGTATATCAGGATGAACCATGGATACGTGACCTACGCATACCGGTATATATATATATATATATATATACTCAATCTGCGGACAGCATGCTGTTTCGTTCTTTTTGAACTCATCAGCGCAGCACAGAGAAAATGAGGCCGAACCTGATAGCCATATATATATATATATATATATTAACTGGTTTGAGGGAAAGAGACAAACGGGAAAAGTCTGAAGAAAAAATTGACTGTCACCACCAGGACTCGAACCAGGGACCCTCGCTTGTAGCCAGCGATGCTCTAACCACTGAGCTATGGTGTATATATATATATATATATATACTCAATCTGCGGACAGCATGCTGTTTCGTTCTTTTTGAACTCATCAGCGCAGCACAGAGGAAATGAGGCCGAACCTGATAGCAATGGAAATAAAAATTTCCAATCAGGCCCGAACGTACCTTGCCAGAGTGCTCAAACTGACAAGTCAGTGAGCTCTGCATAACGCAAACAGCAAAGGCACTACCCCACGCAAGAGTGCTCAACTGCTACAAGAGCAGGAGCGAAATACTCAATCTGCGGACAGCATGCTGTTTCGTTCTTTTTGAACTCATCAGCGCAGCACAGAGGAAATGAGGCCGAACCTGATAGCAATGGAAATAAAAATTTCCAATCAGGCCCGAACGTACCTTGCCAGAGTGCTCAAACTGACAAGTCAGTGAGCTCTGCATAACGCAAACAGCATAGGCACTACCCCACGCAAGAGTGCTCAACTGCTACAAGATATATATATATATATATATACTCAATCTGCGGACAGCATGCTGTTTCGTTCTTTGTGAACTCATCAGCGCAGCACAGAGGAAATGAGGCCGAACCTGATAGCAATGGAAATAAAAATTTCCAATCAGGCCCGAACGTACCTTGCCAGAGTGCTCAAACTGACAAGTCAGTGAGCTCTGCATAACGCAAACAGCAAAGGCACTACCCCACGCAAGAGTGCTCAACTGCTACAAGAGCAGGAGCGAAATACTCAATCTGCGGACAGCATGCTGTTTCGTTCTTTGTGAACTCATCAGCGCAGCACAGAGGAAATGAGGCCGAACCTGATAGCAATGGAAATAAAAATTTCCAATCAGGCCCGAACGTACCTTGCCAGAGTGCTCAAACTGACAAGTCAGTGAGCTCTGCATAACGCAAACAGCAAAGGCACTACCCCACGCAAGAGTGCTCAACTGCTACAAGAGCAGGAGCGAAATACTCAATCTGCGGACAGCATGCTGTTTCGTTCTTTGTGAACTCATCAGCGCAGCACAGAGGAAATGAGGCCGAACCTGATAGCAATGGAAATAAAAATTTCCAATCAGGTATATATATATATATATACTCAATATATACTCAATCTGCGGACAGCATGCTGTTTCGTTCTTTTTGAACTCATCAGCGCAGCACAGAGGAAATGAGGCCGAACCTGATAGCAATGGAAATAAAAATTTCCAATCAGGCCCGAACGTACCTTGCCAGAGTGCTCAAACTGACAAGTCAGTGAGCTCTGCATAACATATATATATATATACATGTATCGCCAGCGCTCACGCCCGGGCTCGAACAGTGAACAGTCGATAAATCTTACACTCTGTGAGATGTCTTTTGGTGAAACGTCGTTCTGTGAACGCGTTTTCGGTGAACCGTCGGGATACGAGCCTTTCCCCACTCCGTCATCCCAATTTGGAATCTGAAACAGTTGCATACACTCTCCGTGACTGGCGCTTCAGGTCCGACCAAGCAGAGGCGCAATGAACACCTCGATACTGAAGGCGCAGGCTCCAGCTTTCTTTTGGGTAGATTGCACCATCCGAAAGCACCTTTCAGAGACAGGGGAGGACTGAGTGGTGACGCTAAGCTGAAAGTTCTACTGATAAGCATCAGGAGCCTTCGAAACAAGATTAATGACCTAGCACAACTCACCCGCCAGCATTGTCCTGATGTTGTCTGTGTGAACGAGACATGGCTGGATAGTACAATTACTGATGGAGAAATCACGTAGGCAGGTTACTATGTTTTGCGTGCCGATCGAGAGGATCAAGTTGGTCGAGGTGTTTGCTTATATTCCCGAACATCCTTCCCTCTCAAGCCGAGTTGCGATGTAGCTGCTGCTGGGGTTGAGAGTTGTTGGGGCGAGATTCCCTGCACTGGTGGGAGTTGCTTGATAGGCACAATCTATCGTCCTCCCTCTGAACCTATTGGCTACTGGGATCGCCTTGATGGTCTTCTACACTCAGATATCACTCCGGGCAGGAACGTTATACTGTGCGGTGGGAATGTGGATCCATCAACGGCTCCAGATCATCAGCTCCATTTCCTGTCTGATCTAACGGCAAGCTACAGTCTCCACCAGGGCGTTCATCAGCGGACACGGTTTGCATCTAATTCCACAGCCACCACATTGGATCTGGTCTTCAATACGTTTGACCAGCACAATGTGGCAACGATCCATCCCGTGGCTTTCAGCGACCATGCAGCGGTCATAAGTGAATACTACCTAGACCCGACACGGAGTCCCGAGACATCAATGTTGTGCTGGAACTACCGAAGGATAAATCATGAACGCTTCAAAGCTGACTTGATTCAGCAGTATTTTTGCAGCATCGAAGGCAGCCCAACAGACATGTGGACGGAGTGGAATAATCGCTTCCTGCAGGTGCTTGACACTCATGCCCCTCTTAGATCTTGTAAGCAGCACAAGCGAAAATCGGTACCGTGGATGGACAGCCAGCTCTTGCACCTTTTGAGTAAGCGCAATCTGCTTCATAGAAAGTGGCTGTCAGACAGATTTGAGCAAAGGTACGCCACATTCAAAGCGGTGAGAAGGGAGGCCACTACCTGTAACCGGAAGCTGAAAGAAGCGTACTACAGTACAACATTTCAGCTTGTGACTTGTGATGTAAAACAAACCTGGCGAATCATCAACCAGTTGACGGGGAAACAAAGAAAATCGGCACCGCTGCAGTGCTCAGCTGAGGCAATTCGAAGTGCTTTCGCCAAGATCGTGGAAGATCCCAGCCGCCCAGTTCATCTTCACCTACCCCAAGGGCCACGAACGGCAACTAGTTTTGTGAAATTTGTTCCTGTATCTATTGCAAAAGTCCGGAAGCTTCTAGAGCAACAGAATCCGACGAAGGCAACTGGCAGTGACGGCATCCCTGCAGCCCTTCTTAGAGCTCACGCAGATGTTCTTGCGCCGTCATTGTCCTTACTGTTCAACAAATCCATGAGGGAGGGACATTTCCCAGCTCCTATGAAGGTGGCCAGCATTTCACCTCTGTTTGAAGGTGGTGATCCCAGCATAGCAAAGAATTACAGACCTGTGTCTCTAATGTCGATAGTTTCAAAGCTTTTGGAACGAGTCATCCATGATCAGCTCACTCAGTACTTGTGCCGACATGATCTATTTCCACCAACTCAGTTCGGCTATCGTTCACATCATTCCACATGTGATGCCCTTGTATTAGCCGTTGAGGGCATATGCCAAGCCCAGACAAAAAAAGTACTTCACGGGGATTGCTTTCGTAGATATGTCAAAAGAATCTGATAAGGTGAAGCACCAAACCCTTATTCAGGACCTATTCGAGGTCGGAATTGGTGGAACGGTGCTGCAATGGCTTGCAGACTACCTCTCAGATCGGACACAGTATGTCAAAGTCGGTCAGGTACAGAGCTCACCATACACCAGCTTCTCCAGAGTACCACAGGGGTCAGTTCTCGGGCCCCTGTTGTTAGTTTTCTACGTCCGTGACATTGCGAAAGACCTGTCCCCTTACAACGTTGCGATCCTGCAATTTGCGGACGATATCCCAATTAGATCCAGCGGCATGAGGACGGATGAGGTGTCCCAAAATCTCTCAAGTGCTGTCCAGCACCTCGCCGATTGGCTTAGGAACCGCGGTCTCATATTGAATAAAACGAAGACACAGATCATGTCGATATCGCCAGTACGATCTCAAACGTTTGACTTGCAAGTGCAATGTAATGGAGTGCCTCTGCCAACTGTTCGCTCTGCGAAATATTTAGGTCTCCACTTTGATGCGGACATGAGCTGGAACACCATGGTCGACCACGTCGCACAGTGCGTCGCGTCGAAAGTTGGCGTGCTCAGACGATACGCTACATTCCTGCTTTTTCAATGTCGCATAGCCTATTTTTGTTCTTTCATTTTATCACACTTTATGTATGCCGCTTCTGCTTACTTACCATTTCTCACGGCGTATCAAAGTCGACGGCTTAATGGGCTCTTCAAGGGTGCTGTACGCACAGTCTGTCGGGTACCTCCCGGGACACCCACAAGAAATATTCTTACACGCATGAACATCCAAACATTGACCACATACGCCAACATGCACCTTCTGGTTTTCATCTGGCGTTTTCTCCATGACTCCTCTAACATCAGCATGTTGTTCGCTAACTTTTTCAGCCGCAGTAATTCCACTCAAACTCTTGGTGGGCACAGCAATTTACTGATTGTCTCAGCCAGCCCAACTGCATTTTCTCCCTATGCAAGTCGCAACTCCTGTTTTGAGTTGTTTTTCTTCTCTCTATTTCTTTCCCTACTAGTTGCTGTTATACTCGCTGATCCTTATGCACAGATATACAGCATTCCCTCACTAGTGGGACCATTGTTATTAGGATAGGGCCTGTTTTGGACTTCCCACTCTAAATAAAGAATACAAACAAACAACCAGCTGCCTTCCTCTGTCATTCCCCACCCATTTCACCAAAAGAACATCCAAAATATCAAGACAGCAGCTCATCACCACCTCCTCAGAACGAACTGGCACTGGGCCACTCATAGCATACGCGAGTAAGAGGGTACAGTGTCCTACCCTGCTTGGACATACATGTGATCTCTCATCACAAACAGTCTCCTCTTGAATTTAAAAGTCTAACAGCGTTCACATCAATACTCAACTTACTCTTTTGCTCACTGAGCGATACAATCTTTCCATTTTCTTTCTTCTGTTTTCTTTTTCAATTTAATCCTCCCTACGCAATCTCCCTTTGGTGCGTCCAGCGAGCTATGAAGCCGAGACCTCTGGTCGGCGGAGCTTAATGGGCCCCACCACCACACTCTATCATTCGCCCCAGTGTCTGGAGATATGTGGATTTTGTAGAAAAAAATACAGCTAGCTGGCTGGTGAATGCCTACGCGCACTTCGAAAGTAGGGTATAAAATACGACATGGCAACCACATTTTGAATGTCCGTTGAGTTGTCGCCTTAGACAGGTTTCACTGTCCTAAGGTGACCATCAAGTATTCACAACAACTTCATTAGACCGTCCGATTCTACACCACTGCCAAATCAGGTCTGCAACAATCTGCCCACGGAGCTGCGGAGCATATGGTGGAGATACTGGCTGTATGGGATTTTGTGTTCGTACCTCTTGTCAATTTTGCACGTCCGACTTCTCACGATCTGGCCTTGTTGCTGAACTCTTACCCGTAACCTGTGGGAAAGTTTTTAATCTTGATACATGCACATGATTAATTCCTGTGCTTAACAACTGAGTTAAAATCAATCTACTTCAAACTACTTGCACATGAATGTGTACGTATGTTGATGGACTTAGCCTTTCGCATTCAAATCTGCTTCAAGTTCTTGACTTGGAGCGAACTGAATGCAAACGTAACCAGGCATAACCGCATGGAGGTGCTCCAATTTATGCCCGCTGTCGCTGAGCTTGGCTGGCTCTGGAAACTCTTCATAGGCCTTCAGCCTCCTTGCCTCTTCATGGCTGCACTTCATAATGACGCCTGCTCTAGAATCATGGAAGTCCACGACGCCAGTCGGGATGATGTCGCCTTGCTTTATCCAGACTTTGTTCCTCCTTAGCGTTCCTCGAATTTGGCAAATCCGCGTTCTGCCATCATAGCAGAAAGCCTCGAGCTGACAACAGCCAAACAGCATAGTAACCTGAGCGTATTCTGGGTCATCCTCTCTGAATACCAACTCTCGATTGTAGTAATGGCTGTCGGTGCTGTCAGTCTTTCGTCCACGACGATTCTTTCTTCCTTTCTAGACCGGCAGCCAAATTTGAGAAATCGCTCGTATCAACAGGCGTGCTTCCTTTTTCTGCTGACAACCTGCAATTTCTACAGTGCATTGACTATACTTGTAGGAAGCTGAATCTTTTCGTTGGCCATGCTAGAGCTGTGCAGAAACAGACATACCGAGAGATTTTCTGCACTGGAATTTCACAAATCTCCGGCCATTGAAGCACCTTCTTCAAGCACTCAAGACCCTGAAAAATTCAAAAATTCAAGACGTTGCCGGTTCAAACCCCACGTCGGGCGACTTTTTTTTCTTTTGTTTGGAACTGAATTGCAGTGTTCTCGTGGTATTTAGCCAGTAGTTTTAGCAGTATGTCAAGCCGATCGTAATTAACTTCTTCACAGAAGTAAGAAAATTCACTGAATCCCCATCAGGACCATCAATCCGGAAGCGTTTGTAAGAGCAAGCATGTTCAGGCTTTCCGTCTTCTTGCGAGAATAAAGTAAAGACAAGACAAAACAAAAGAAATGTGAATTAGAGTGTCAACTGCCAGGACAAAGGATCACTAGCGAATCATCTGCCAGGCATATGTAATGGCCAGCTGTATTGATGTTTACACCTAGTCAGACATCAAAAACAGCAACAACTAAATCGACAACAACAACAACAATAGCAGCAGCAGCAGCAGCACACACACGTTTGACAACCCCACCCATACATGCACAAACACACACACACACATTAACACTACTTGTACTACTACTATTACTACTATATACAGCTGCAATTGCTGGCCACGCCGCTCCCAAGATGTGGGAGACGACGTCACGGAAGAAGTTCATCAATGACACCGAGTGGCTGATGCCGTCCCAGATCCTGGGGACGCTGAAATTGCCTGTTGCAGCGTGGGCACTCATGGCGGAAACACACACTCACACACACACACACACACACACACCTATCCCCTGTCCCGTCCTGTCCCGTTGACCCATTGGCTTTAACGGATACTTCGTCCATCCGGGTAGTAGAGATGATGGACAATGTTTCCGATGGTGAGTCTGGTCTTGGATGTGTCGAAATAGTCAACTGAAGATGTATACACACATGCACACAGCCGCACACACACGCACACGCACATGTGCACACACACTTAGGTACATCAAACATGTCTTCCATTAAATTGTTATGCTGAAGTCAATTTCACACGATCTGACAGTTTACAACGGCCTGGTATAGCAGCGAATGCTATGCTCAAGAAATGAACCCATCCAGAAAATTGTACACGCACCTGCGTAGACTGTAGTAGTAATGATGACAGGCTCGTCATGTGGCTGCATCATTCTGATCAGCGGGCTCAGGATCACTGTCAGATCCACAGTCACTGGAATCGGAGGAATCCTCCACAGACTCCGAAGTGGTGGTGCTGCTTGTAAGGTGGCTGGAACCAGGTTTGGTGGAGCAAGTTCGACAGCCACATACATCTGTGCAAGGCAACATGGACTTGTGGCATGCACACCTCTGCCTCTGGCTGGAGGTGTGCATGCCACAAGTTCATGGGACTGCAAAGGCAAAGGCAGTCCGGGCTGTTTGTTCAAGAGCTTCAAAACTAACAAATTTAAATTACAAAATAAACTCACCTGCGTTCTCCTCATTTCCTCGTTGTGTTGGCTCGCATAAAAACAGAATGCTACTGCTGGGTGAGGGGTCCGCATAGTCCTCGTCCTCGGTGCTGCTCTCCTCACTCTCCATTCTACCTCAATACACCTGACGATAACTAAAAACTGTCGTGCGGTCGAAAGGCAAGGACAATTGTCATCTACTTCGAGTGTTGAGAATTGAATTCAAATTTTCCCGGGGGCCGGCGTCGTCATTCACATCACCTGCTCAGGTATTCAAATTTGTGCGGCTTTGAGCAGCGCATGGGGTGCGTATTGTTCGAACCTCGAAATCAAAAGTCGACGATTTCGCGAGGTTGTGCACAGCTCCGCGATGGCCAACTACGCCAGGTACAATCCCAAAGGGTCTGCCTACCAGCATACAAACTTTCAGCTTGTCAGTATAAAAAGGAAACGTAAAACAGGCTTTTGAAAATCGGCAGTCAGACTATTCCCTTCATTCGGTCGCATGGCTGTCAACAATACGAATGAAACAAGGAATTAAAAAAGTATGTTCTCGATCACGAGGAGCAATGCGAACAACAAAATCCCGCCTTCGTAGCTTCACGATACACTGGTCGCGCTAAGAAACTCTGTCAAACAAAACTCTATCGTACACTCCAGTCAACTAAGGAAAATGCACTGATAACAAGCTATACCGTTGCCAGGTGGCCTCCTCATCTACTAGGGTCATTTGACTGGAAATACCATCCCTTGGTCCTGCTTGCGATAGTCTTCTGGGACAGGTGGTCGCCTTATCAGAGTGGTCGCTTTGACAGGTTTCACTGTATCTTCAAGGGCAAGGTAAGAGACCGACGTCAATTACATCAGCACGCATCCAAGAGGGAATTTCTACGTGGAGGCTCACCAGATATTGAGCACATAGGACGCCAGTGATCTGTGCATTCTTAACGCACTCCACCATCAATGCGTAGGCATCTCGAGACACCAGGAATGGGATGATTGAGTCAATTCTACAACATTGGCGAAGACCCACGGAATCGACTCGGACATCGGCGGGATCATCCACGAGCATCGGCTACGATGGCTCGGCCATATTGGCCGCATGGACGATGACCGTCTGCTCAAGCGTATTCTGTTTGGGGAGCTCCCCGCAACTCGACCTCTGCACGGCCCACGCAAGTGTTGGCAGGATGTGGTTGTGGATGATGTCAACTGCATTCATCCACCTGTACAGGAGAAGGAAGGGCTCGACATTGCCCAGAATTGCTCGGCGTGGAAGTAATCCACCGTCGTCCTCAGCCGCGTGATGTCTCCGCCGAGCCAGAATATCGTTGTGCATTCGGGAAGACGCGCCGCCGGCCCCCGCGAGATCAAGCGCCACGAACCTTTCTGCCGGTTGCCTCCGAATTAGTCCTTCGCCTATGGCAATGAGCAAGTTCAAGGTTCAAGTAATAGTTGTGTGCAGAAGAAGGTTTCTCTGACGGCTGAAGACGGAGAATGGAAGGACGAGAAGGAACAAAGGAAGGAGCGGAGCAATGCCTTTATGATCAAGAAAATACTGTTCAAAGAAGCGTGTGCTCGTACAAGATGTGTTCCCAAGACCATTATCCTGCAGGTCAGCTGAAAATAACATTGACGTACTAGCAACATGTACATGTACCGGTATGTTCAAGCAGTCCCAAGCTCTTAGATATCTTTACTGGTGGGATACAAATTCTGACGGCTCCTGTCAATTACCTTTTTACTTAAAAAAAAACGTTGTGCCCATTGCAGCGTACGACATTTGCTACATCAGTCGATGCGCCAAGCCAGCTGAGTGGGTCTTTTTATTTTTTTCGCGCGAAAGTTTATGTGGTGAACTGTGTTGGTAAAGATGAAGATGTCAGTCAATGAAATTAGCTATATTTCTTGTGTCTAACTAACCCTGTACGGATCGAACTGACGATGTCCGAGTGCGACAAATGTCCTGAAGTCTGCTCCTATTAGCTAGGTATCTAGAAATTTCAACTTGAGTGTCAAGTGAAGACTTTGCCAGTTTCAGACGAGAGAATTCTCGCTTCACGATTTTCCTGGTGTGTGGAGATACGTCTGAATGCCGACCCACCACACCCGACATGATGCTTCGGCAGGAATGCAGGTTGGTGCAGATAATTGCCTAATAATATATGTCTAAGCGTGTATACCTTTCCTTTCGTTGCATGCTTGGTTAATCCGACGGCACGAAATTATAGAAATTTCTTTCCAGGTCAAAATTAACTTGAATATTATTTGGTCGTTGTATGTCTTAGTATTCCCTGTCAGTTTGTGGCTTTTTGTCGTACTCGCCGACTGTATAATCTAGCTACATTGGTACATGGTGGACAGTTAGTCATAACTCGTAACATTTTGTCCTTATTCTTTTTATCCATGCCTTACATTGGCTCACCATATTATTTATATATTTTTGATAGGGCAATATGTAATGTACACACACACACACACAGTCACACACACACACACACACACACACACACACACACACACACACACACACACACACACACACACACACACACACACACACACACACACACACACACACACACTTGTACTTGTACTTGTTGCTCACTGCCAAAACTGGTCACGTGGGTCTCCCCGGGAGAGAGGAGAGAGACTAAAAAGGAATCTTGGAAAGATGACTCAATTGGCTATTGAACCGCCCAACGGCCGACACACACACACACACACACACCATGTACCACCATGTATACGCCCGTCGCAAGAGAAGCACGCAAATCTGCAAATGCACTGGATGTACACCCACAGATTTTCTCTTGTAGAAACGATAGCGAACAATATCTGAATGAGACAGATTAAGACTTGCGCCAGATAACTGTCTAATCCACACAACTGGCGAAGCCATGTGAATCGACCACCAATGCACACCTGATCTACACCACACGGAGTACATCGGTATAAAACGGCCAAGGCAGTTATCCATGCACATCCTACACTTGCTGGGGTAACCAGTATACAGCACGCTGCTTTGATAGAAGCAGACAATAGATGCACTGGTACCTTGAAGTGAACACACACACACACACGCACACACCATCACATTACGACAAAATCAAGGCAATGTCGGCGAAGCTCTACCATTTTCTTGTGCCGCGTGCTGGGAGCATAATGGCATTGCCCGATATTAGACCTTGGTGTAAATGGGTTCTCATGTTGTGTACTTGTGAAGTACATAATTGTATTATTCGGTTGCTGGCTATCAATTGTGCTGTGAGCTTGGCAGAGTGAGGTCTTCCAGCTTTGTTGGTGTTTGCTCTATCTTGTGTTTACGCTCTGCAGAAAGGATCATATGTAGTGCCTGCTCAGCATTACATCCATTGCGTAGCAGCAATGTGCCATCCTTCCGCGACTTGGGTGGAATGACGTGCAAGTGGTGCTCCAGGGTCAACTTCAATTTGCCGAGCACGTATGCCGCTGGCTTGGGGTCAGCAGTTGGGTGCACAGTCTCTGTATACAAATCATGCACTGTCGTCAACAATATGGCACCCTTGTCCAGCAATTCACGTGCTATAGCGGCAATGACTATATTGGGAAGATCACTCTCGGCACCTTCCGTGCTGTATTGAGAGATGATGCTTCGCAATTGGTGGTCTGTGCTTGGTGCACTGTCGGCAGGGAGCATGTCAATTTGCTTTCGGTAGCAGCATCTACAAAATCGACTCGTCTGAAATCCTGACGTTGTGCATGCTACGCAACACATGCTCTGCAAGTTGAAAGTTTGGTGACTTCCACCTGTCCTGTGTTCTGGTGTGAGCCTCGACTTACACCAAGCACATGTTGCATGGCCCACACACTGCTGGTAACTTATGGGCCGGGCACTGAACCGGTTCGCACTGTTCTTTCAGACTGTGCACGTGCAGTTTGTCTGCAGGACAGTGTACGGATGCCGCTGCGCTGCAATCATGTACATTGCATGTACTTTGGCAGACTGGTGGCTTATTTTCTTTCGCTGCTGTGCATACTTGGCGTCGTAGTGCTTTGACGCACTTCCAACAAATGCATTGGCCTGGGCGTTCTCTCACAGACCACACACTGCTGGTAATGGGTCGGGCACAGAACCGGTTCGCACTGTTCTTTCGGACTGTGCACGCGCAGTTTGTCTGCAGGACAGTGTACGGATGCCGCTGCGCTGCAATCATGTACACTGCATATGCTTTGGCTGACTGGTGGCTTATTTTCTTTCGCTGCTGTGCATACTTGGCGTCGTAGTGCTTTGACGCACTTGCAATAAATGCATTGGCCTGACATGATGGATGTGCATGTGTGTAGCTTTTGCCAATCTGACAGCATTGAGCCATGTGTAAATCGCTTGTCAGATGGCACTTTGGAGCAAATGCTGCATTCTGGGCCACATGGTCGTCAAGCATGCATGCTTGTGGCATTGCTGGGTCTTCCTGCCGCTGACATCTGTGCACACATGCATGGAAATACACGTAAAAACACTAGTTAGAAATCACGTCACCAGAGGCATGCCCTTTTTTCGTCCAGAACATAACTTCCACTCCAATGTCACAAAGACTTACTCTTTCGATACGTCCAGCATAGAAGCAGCGAAATGCCTGGTTAATTCGGTGGCACGAAATTATAGGTCGGGCGACGAAATTTCGACGAAAAAAGGAAAAGAGACAAGCCGACGTGCAGCGACACCAAACTACAGAATTTCGCCGTTCTTGAAGAACTCATAACAGAAAAAGGTGAAAGGCGACTACTGAATCCTCGAGTGCGACGACTAACTCAGAGAAAGCGTGAGACTGGCAAGCAGTGTATTTACATGAAACGATCAAATGTTGAGAATGCCTTGAGAAAAGTGCACAAAAAGGGTGCATCTGAAAAATAGAACTCGGTGTTCCGAAGTGATTTTTCAAATCTGGCGCATCGACTGACATGACACTCAAGATCTGACGCGGCTGGTATACGATGCTGCTACGAATTGAACAACGTCGATCTTGTGACACGATGAGTGACAATCGATGCTGAGACGCGATGACGGACAGTTGATCTTTTGATCCAATGCATAGATGCGATGAGAGACAATCGATCTTGCGACATGCAGAGCGACAATCAATGCTGAAATGTGCTAATAGACAGTTGGATTGGAATGAGCGGAGTGTAATCGTAGCTACCTGCATGGATCAAATCTAAACTCTCTTCGAGTCTTGTACCATCATCCTTCAATGCGACGGACCCCACGATAGGCGGTCAGCCTTAGGGTTAGCCTTATGCAGTTTTCATTATAATTTAATATTAATTTTAAAGTCAATTTAACCCTTTGAGAGCCGCCCCATACTTGAATGTGTAGAATTCTACACACTCGACTGTAAGACTTCAACAGGCCGTGACTCGATCAAAACTAGCTCAAACACAACGATCCAAATATCTTAGTCGAAGAGAAAACTCTCAGCGTGCCGTAGAACACATCCGCGAAGCGCTGCGATCGACGGTTCCTGAGATAAATTGCTCGTAACTTCAGCCGCGATCGCGGCAACTTGAAAAACGTGAAGTGCAACGCGAAACTTGAGAATTTTGAGACTTTTCTTGGCGCTGAGTTACTCAAATTTGCGTGGGTTTCACTACTATTATTTCCATGGGTACACATCGAAAAAATCGAAACTCTGCGATCGAGAAAAATGAAATCGCTGGAGCAGGACGAAATTGCACGCATTAGAAGCAGTTTTCGCTATTTCGCTGCTCTCCGGCGCTGGAGATATGGCGTCCTTGTCATTATGCGCGATCTCTGTCTCTTCCGCTCGCGGGGACCTTTCCAGAAAGCCCAAGATTGTGAAGATTGAGTGAGCAGAACTGAAGTTACGTCCCAAACAACATGAAAATTATGCAGAATTTTGAAATTTCCAATCGGCTCTCATTAAAGTGCATAGCCCCCATAGGGTTCTGGACCTGCTGTCTGTGTGATCAACATTGCACCGTA
The DNA here is from genome assembly GCF_964019385.1 of Sycon ciliatum. Classification (NCBI taxonomy): domain Eukaryota; kingdom Metazoa; phylum Porifera; class Calcarea; order Leucosolenida; family Sycettidae; genus Sycon; species Sycon ciliatum. The sequence goes on along the minus strand of NC_088654.1, from coordinate 15,816,950 downwards.
ATTACATCATAATTTCTGTACGCACTGAGGACGTCGGCCAATCGGTCAATTTACCGGACGTTCATGTCCACGTCAGTAGTTCTCCTCCTCTTCAGCTGGATGTTTGCACCCCACGTCATACTTTCACGGAGTTCGCTGCCGGCTCCTCGTCTAGCTTGCGTCGCATCACAAGCGTCATTGCTAACGCAATTCCGGCTAGCACACTGTACTCATCGCCATTCTTGAGTGTGAACACATTACTAAGCTGTACTTGCTTTCGACCCACTAAACCTATGTCCGCCTGCATGTGCTGACACCATGCCTAAATGCATACCGGTACGTAATGCAGAACCCCTCAATTGCTATCGTCAGGTATTGTCTCGAACAGCGGTCGCATTGACCAGAGTGTTCACGCAGACACTTGTACTTTTGAGAACGGTTTTATTCACAACACAAATAGCGTGAAACCACGAAGTAAGAGTCACAGTAACAGACACTTGTACTTGTACTCACACACACACACACACACACATCCACCAAGTACTTGAAGTACTTGTCGGTCAATGTAACCCGATTTGACCTTTCCTTTTTCTTGCACTTTCTTTCTCTTTCTTGCTCTTTCTTTCTGATTGGTAGCACTGCCGCGGTGTGCCTATAAAAGCGATTGCATATTCTTGCTTCGAGAATAAATGTTTCAGTTCAGAACAGAGAGTTTTATATCAAAACTCGGGTGTGTGCTACCGGAGTGAGCAAACTTCTTGCATTGACTTTATTGCCTTTTAACTCGTCTGTGCGGGAGAACATTTGAATATAGTTATTTCGTTGGCCTCATTGGTGTGTGCCTCCTTAGTATTTCACCACTCGGCTACCACTGCACTAGGGTTACGGCCGACAATTCCTTGCAGCCGAACCGTCTTTCGTAAAGCCAGTAAGTAGAACATTTCCGTAAGTATCTGCTGCTAGCTAGTAGTGCATGCGTGTCTGTGTGTTTGTGTGCCGGTGATATGCGAATATACTTATTTCCTTGTCTCATTCGTGTTCGTATTCTTATCAACCACCACACCATACCGCCGCGCTCTCCGGCCGACCTCAACGTGTTGCCACAGCACACCATCAGCAAAACGACACTTCCTTTGGCACTCTGCTCCTTCAGACAGCATTTGTTTCGATCATCAGGATCTCGTCAGTGAGGGTTGATAATGTAGAATGGCTAACAGGGGAAACATAATGGCACATGTTAAGCGCGAAGATTAAGGCGCGAAAATTAAGGCTAAGCAAAAGAGTGCTACATCAGTTGAAAGAGCATGACCAGCTGCAAAATCTCTGAAAATTTTGTCTCGATCTGACCATCCGTTCAAGGGTTATGGCAGAAAATGTGCCCTTGCAAGGAAAGATTTTTTAGTTCCACGCTGTCATTTGTCGGCAGCACTGTATTTGAATGTGAGCAGTCCTTGCGCAACTTGTCGTATCATGGAAACACGCGAAAGTGTGAAACATTTTGATCCAAGTCCAAAAACCAAGTGTTTTAGCCACGTATTGGGCTGCACGGCTTTTGCCAGCACCCTCGTGACGTTGCAGATATGTGGCTTGATTATTGTAGTTGACGTTGATTTAGTGACTTTGGCAAGTTTGAGTCGTGTCAAGAAGTCAGGTAGGATTCAGTACTAGGCAGTAGTGGAACGTGAGTGGTAGTCTTTGCCGATCTTTGAGGGTATCCTGGATTCGGTTTGCAGCGCTGTGGAAATGGCTTGCTGTGTACGTCCCAGCACTGGATGTTGTATCAAGGTACGACCTTATAGCACGCCCTAAACCTAAAACAATTCAAAACTTGACTTGGGTCTGTGGAAGTCTATGGGAGAACGCCCACTCGTGCCCTCATGTGACAGAATCCAGGGCCACGTTGAGGGGCCCTATCCCTTCCATGGCTGCTTGTGGACATATTTTAGGTTTGGATCCCACGCAAGGACAGAATGGGCAAGAAAATGTGAAAAATTGTAAATGCATAAATTTGGCTCCTGGGTGACTCGCACACTGTGGCACTATGCCGGAATTTTGAGTTTTTCCGGCCTGGAAAGCCTGTCATTGAGGTGCAAGAACTTTTAAATCACGACGAGAAGGCCAGGATAGAGGCAGGCGTGTGTGGTGAAATTTTCACTCAAATCCACTGAGAGACACCAAACTTACGGTCTATTGAATGCCATATGAAATTTACGACCAGGCTGCTACCTTAATCTTCGCGCCTTAATCTTCGCGCCTAAGATGCGCCATTATGTTTCCCCTTTTTCGCTACAAAAGGGTGAAGTTCACTATCTGTTAGCCATTCTACATTATCAACCTTCACTGACGAGATCCTGGTGATCGTAACAGCTGCTGTCTGAAGGAGCAGAGTACCAATTGAAGTGTCGTTTTGCTGATGGTGTGCTGTGGCAACGTGTCGAGGTCGGTCGGAGAGCATAGCGGTGTGGTGTAGTGGTTGATAAGAATCTGGCTCAGGCCGAATGCTGCTATTAACCCCTCTTGATCCTTCGTGTTCAAGCCTCCTTAATAACGACTCCTGCTCCCAACGGGTGAAGCGCTGAAAGGCGATGTGTATGGTGCAGGAGTGCAGACTGCAAGAACAATGCCGGAGAGACAACTCCGTGAAGAAACGCTTGGATGGGATGACGACAATTCCTTCCTGGTGAAGGAACTGTTGACCTCCAAGTGGGCATAGATGGTGGCACCTCCCCGCGGTTATGCCTGGTAACTTTCCCATTAAAACCGCTCCAAGTCTAAACCTTGAAGCAGATTTGAATGCGAAAGGCTAAGTTCACCAAAATCCATACATACATTGTATTATATTCATCTCATTTCGTTAGCAAAGGAAGTACATAATTATATATCAAGGTACGTTCGGGCCTGATTGGAATTTTTTATTTCCATTGCTATCAGGTTCGGCCTCATTTTCTCTGTGCTGCGCTGACGAGTCCACAAAGGACGAAACAGGTCTGTCCGCAGATTGAGTATTTCGCTCCTGCTCTTGTAGCAGTTGAGCACTCTTGCGTGGGGTAGTTTGCTATTTGCGTTATGCAGAGCTCACTGACTTTTCAGTTTGAGCACTCTGGCAAGGTACGTTCAGGCCTGATTGGAAATTTTTATTTCCATTGCTATCAGGTTCGGCCTTATTTCCTCTGTGCTGCGCTGACGAGTCCACAAAGGACGAAACAGTTCTGTCCGGAGATTGAGTATTTCGCTCCTGCTCTTGTAGCGGTTGAGCACTCTTGCGTGGGGTAGTGCCTAAGCTGTTTGCGTTATGCAGAGCCCACTGACTTGTCAGTTTGAGCACTCTGGCAAGGTACGTTCGGGCCTGATTGAAATTTTTTTCCATTGCTATCAGGTTCGGCCTCATTTCCTCTGTGCTGCGCTGACGAGTCCACAAAGGACGACACAGTTCTGTCCGCAGATTGAGTATTTCGCTCCTGCTCTTGTAGCAGTTGAGCACTCTTGCGAGGGGTAGTGCCTTTGCTGTTTGCGTTATGCAGAGCTCACTGACTTGTCAGTTTGAGCACTCTGGCAAGGTACGTTCGGGCCTTATTGGAATTCTTTATTTCCATTGCAATCAGGTTCGGCCTCATTTTCTCTGTGCTGCGCTGACGAGTCCACAAAGGACGAAACAGTTCTGTCCGCAGATTGAGTATTTCGTTCCTGCTCTTGTAGCAGTTGAGCACTCTTGCGTGGGGTAGTTTGCTGTTTGCGTTATGCAGAGCTCACTGACTTGTCAGTTTGAGCACTCTGGCAAGGTACGTTCAGGCCTGATTGGAAATTTTTATTTCCATTGCTATCAGGTTCGGCCTCACTTCCTATGTGCTGCGCTGACGAGTCCACAAAGGACGAAACTGTTCTGTCCGCAGATTGAGTATTTCGCTCCTGCTCTTGTAGCAGTTGAGCACTCTTGCGTGAGGTAGTGCCTAAGCTGTTTGCGTTATGCAGAGCCCACTGACTTGTCAGTTTGAGCACTCTCGCAAGGTACGTTCGGGCCTGATTGGAAAATTTGTTCCATTGCTATCAGGTTCGGCCTCATTTCCTCTGTGCTGCGCTGACGAGTCCACAAAGGACGAAACAGTTCTGTCCGCAGATTGAGTATTTCGCTCCTGCTCTTGTAGCAGTTGAGCACTCTTGCGTGGGGTAGTGCCTTTGCTGTTTGCGTTATGCAGAGCTCACTGACTTGTCAGTTTGAGCACTCTGGCAAGGTACGTTCGGGCCTGATTGGAAATTTTTATTTCCATTGCTATCAGGTTCGGCCTCGTTTTCTCTGTACTGCGCTGACGAGTCCACAAAGGACGAAACAGTTCTGTCCGCAGATTGAGTATTTCGCTCCTGCTCTTGTAGCAGTTGAGCACTCTTGCGTGGGGTAGTTTGCTGTTTGCGTTTTGCAGAGCTCACTGACTTTTCAGTTTGAGCACTCTGGCAAGGTACGTTCAGGCCTGATTGGAAATTTTTATTTCCATTGCTATCAGGTTCGGCCTTATTTCCTCTGTGCTGCGCTGACGAGTCCACAAAGGACGAAACAGTTCTGTCCGCAGATTGGGTATTTCGCTCCTGCTCTTGTAGCAGTTGAGCACTCTTGCGTGGGGTAGTGCCTAAGCTGTTTGCGTTATGCAGAGCCCACTGACTTGTCAGTTTGAGCACTCTGGCAAGGTACGTTCGGGCCTGATTGGAAAATTTTTTCCATTGCTATCAGGTTCGGCCTCATTTCCTCTGTGCTGCGCTGACGAGTCCACAAAGGACGAAACAGTTCTGTCCGCAGATTGAGTATTTCGCTCCTGCTCTTGTAGCAGTTGAGCACTCTTGCGTGGGGTAGTGCCTTTGCTGTTTGCGTTATGCAGAGCTCACTGACTTGTCAGTTTGAGCACTCTGGCAAGGTAGGTACGGGCCTGATTGGAAATTTTTTTTCCATTGCTATCAGGTTCGGCCTCATTTTCTCTGTGCTGCGCTGACGAGTCCACAAAGGACGAAACAGTTCTGTCCGCAGATTGAGTATTTGGCTCCTGCTCTTGTAGCAGTTGAGCACTCTTGCGTGGGGTAGTGCCTTTGCTGTTTGCGTTGTACAGAGCTCACTGACCTGTCAATTTGAGCACTCTGGCAAGGTACGTTCAGCCCTGATTGGAAATTTTTATTTCCATTGCTATCAGGTTACGCGTCATTTCTTCTGTGCTGCGCTGACGAGTCCACAAAGGACGAAACAGTTCTGACCGCAGATTGAGTATTTCGCTCCTGCTCTTGTAGCAGTTGAGCACTCTTGCGTGGGGTAGTGCCTTTGCTGTTTGCGTTATGCAGAGCTCACTGACTTGTCAGTTTGAGCACTCTGACAAGGTACGTTCTGGCCTGATTGGAATGTTTTTTCCATTGCTATCAGGTTCGGCCTCATTTCCTCTGTGCTGCGCTGACGAGTCCACAAAGGACGAAACAGTTCTGTCCGCAGATTGAGTATTTGGCTCCTGCTCTTGTAGCAGTTGAGCACTCTTGCGTGGGGTAGTGCCTTTGCTGTTTGCGTTGTACAGAGCTCACTGACCTGTCAATTTGAGCACTCTGGCAAGGTACGTTCAGCCCTGATTGGAAATTTTTATTTCCATTGCTATCAGGTTACGCGTCATTTCTTCTGTGCTGCGCTGACGAGTCCACAAAGGACGAAACAGTTCTGACCGCAGATTGAGTATTTCGCTCCTGCTCTTGTAGCAGTTGAGCACTCTTGCGTGGGGTAGTGCCTTTGCTGTTTGCGTTATGCAGAGCTCACTGACTTGTCAGTTTGAGCACTCTGACAAGGTACGTTCTGGCCTGATTGGAATGTTTTTTCCATTGCTATCAGGTTCGGCCTCATTTCCTCTGTGCTGCGCTGACGAGTCCACAAAGGACGAAACAGTTCTGTCCGCAGATTGAGTATTAAAAAAGCGTAAAAGCGCTCGCAAAATACAAGCAAGCGCGCTCGTTATCAGTGTCGTTGCAGCGTAAACATCGCAAATCATTATCTCAGGATTCTTTCAAAACACAAACCAGTGTCGTATTCAGGTTAGTGCGTTTATATAACTCCCTGGTCATAAACCATAACACCTGTACAGATCTGTTTCCCACTGACTCTCAAGTACAGATAATTCTAAACCTTGGTTGGTTGATTAATAACAGTCGATCGGTTCACAGTATGTTATAGTTGTTACACACCGATGAAGGTTCTAGTTGTAGTAAGAAGCACTGTTTTCAACACAGTGCGTCCTCCGCCTTGTAAAATGCTCTCAAACGATCAACATGTTAACCACTGACTCTCCTAGCGTCTTGGACGCGCTAGATTCCTTCCAGTATCTGGCGCTAGCAGTATCTCTGATGGAGAGCCAAAGATTAATGTACAGCACAGGAATAGTAAAGTGGACATTATGGTACGCTATAATGTTTACTACCACAACCAGTTACTTTAATTAAAACAATCAGCTCGTGCCATAACATTGCGCGACACTGACCGACTGTACTGCCGTTCTACAACTTCTTACCTTTCGCAATATACATGTGCTGCATACTATGTCGGCGTCTTTACCCTAGTCAAAATCTCTCCTCCTCGGGCCAGTAAATCAATTCGTCAGCCAGCTAGTAACCTTGATGAAAGCTGACTCCATCCGTTATACGACACTGACTTAGCTACAATGTATCATCGTCCTTGAGTCGCGGTGACGGGAAGAACCAAGGAACTCCTGGACCAGAACATGATTCCTGAACAAAGCGGATGGAGTCAACTCTACCAGGTATCTTATTAAGTAAGAATCCTTGTAGAGCTGACTGCATCCGTTTTCTTGTGATACATGATGCGCCTCAACAATGGTTGTGTACACGTACATAGATCCTATCGAGCCAATGCGCACCACGCATCACAAATGTTTACATGTTGAGAAGAAACTAAACATCTCCAAAACTAACCTGTCTTACAATTGTAAACTGCCCCTTGGCTGAAGTCATTAAAATTATCTATACACAAAGCTACTGTAGAACTATGTAGTACTTCTAGTACGCGGGAGTGACTCTGACCTGAAGTCTCCGCCACCAGCAACTGACTTTGCCTGGGCACGTTGTAGAATGATGGTGTTTTGGCTAGCTGGTTCTCTTTTATATCACACGATATATATGCACACTGCACTAATATCACACTGCTAGCTATAGCCTTCTGCCTACATCACAGCTGCTCACCTCGTGCTACCCACACCAGCCACACATTCTGTGGCTACATTACACGTGTACTTGTACGTGACTTGAACACGTAATCGAAGTGGCTCTACTCTGATGTCAGTCGTACCCGCTTGCTCGTTCCTCATTTCCTTTTTTAATTTGGTTGATGCGAAGACTAGCCAAGCTGGCTTGGTGATGGCAACGCGAGCAAGCATAATAATAATAATAATAATAGCTATAAAGTATAATATTAAAAGGAGTACAAATGACGTGTGCGCCAGGAGTACAAGTGGCATATGCGACAGGAGTACAGGTGGCAGAGGAGAGAGAGAGAGAGAGAGAGAGAGAGAGAGAGAGAGAGAGAGAGAGAGAGAGAGAGAGAGAGAGAGAGAGAGAGAGAGAGAGAGAGAGGAGAGAAAAATGGAGAGATAGAGAGAGAGTGGTGGAACGGCCCACGCACAGGTGCACGTAAGTAGTTATAATTATCATTGCCCTGAACTGAAGATTGCCATTGCGGAGGCCTACGCGATCATTAATTTTGATCTATGCATGATTTATAGACAGTGCGCGCGCCCGGGAAGTTATACGAACATCGGCCCTAGCGGAAGGCGGCTGTGTGCCACGTAGTCTATGAGCTGCAGAATCTGCAGAGTACAAAGGCGCTCGCAATATACAAGCAAACCCTCTTGTTATCAATGTCGTTGCAGTGGAAACATCGCAAATCATTATATCTGGATTCTTTCAAAGCACAAACCAGTGTCGTACTCAGCTCAGTGCGTTTATATCAGTTCAAAGATGGCCGACTTTAGAGATACCGATCGTACCTCGTCAGAAATGTGTCGTTGTCCAACTAGGAAATGTCAGTGGCAGTTGCAGAAAGAGTACCGGGCGGCTACTAGGAGACAAAAGGAGGACGAGACGAGAAAGAAGGAGGAGAAGAGAATACGTCAACCCGTCATACGCAAGAAATATTTCCCGCGAGCAAATGTCTCGAGAAGGACCTGAGATCACAGAGCATTCGCAATGTCGAATGTTTTTCGTTGTTTGCGACGACATACCAGACCATGAGTTTAATGACAGTGATGGAACGACGTGACTGGTGCCTCAGTCGACCATGCCGCGTACTTGTAAGGGAGAGCATACTCCAAGAACAATGCCGGAGAGCAAACTCCGTGTAAAAACACTCGGGCATAGACGGTGGCACCTCCCCGTGGTTATGCCTGGTAACTTTCGCATTAAAATCCCTCCAAGTCAAAAGCCTGAAGCTGATTTGAATGCGAAAGGCTAAGTCCACCAAAACCCATGCACATACAGTCAACTTCGCTTATAACGACACTCGACGGGGCATCAAAAAAGTGTCCTTATTCGCGAAGTGTCGTTATACCCGAAGTCTCATTATATGTATTACAGTTGGAAGGGACTTTGCTCTGGGCATGGAAATTCTGTCGTTATTCGCGAATTGTCGTTATATCCGAAGTCGTTATTAGCGAAGTTGACTGTACATACAAAACTGACAAGGAGAACTGAGAGATTCGGCGACCTGACACCTAGCTCCAACACTTTTCCAAGGCGCAAACCAACAACCTTCCAACTTGGAAGGCTCAGGTTCGGAAAGGTCCAATAAGCAATAGGCCATTTTGTCGCACTCGCTGACTGTATAAGATCTGGTTACGTTGGTGGACAGTTAGTCATAACTCGTAACAGTTTGTCCTTCTTCTTTTTACAATTATTTAATTGGCTCACCATCCGAGTTACATTATGCACTAGAACATTATTATGCACATGCATATCCGCAAAACTAGTACATTTCTGTCATTTTGATATACATGTACATATTACATACTATTAAAGTGTGAAGATCGGGTTTAGTGACAGATCGAATATAGCGACATTTTGAATTGTGTTTAAATCCTCCGTCGCATACATGTACATGTACATACTCGCGTAGACGAGGCAAGGACAATAACACTGGGCTAACAGATTTGCAGACGGAAATATACTGGCTATTAGCTTGCATATGAATGAAGGACATACTAGAGTGTCTCCCGTGGTGCACTGAGTGTGTTTGACGTCACCAGTGACTGTGTGATTGTAACGACAAGTGTCCCCCGCACTGATCAAAAGGTTATGCACTTAAACCGACGTTTAACACTGACTGTGTGGGCAAGAGGTTCATTCACTGACACAAAGGTTTCGCACTATTGCACACGTCACTCAGCACCATTTGAATCTGACAGTAGGCGTGTAGGCATACACCAGAATGTTTATGTGTCTTATTTCCTATCTCTGCAAGACATCTGTTTCCTCCATTACAATACAATACTTCGAAGTACAGTGACGTAGACACAGTCATTGTGATTATCTTTGTCGGCGGCCGGCAGTTGCATGACGTGTTAGCCGACTTCACTCGCGGCCAAGATCCAACCACTTGACTGTAGATGGACGTAGTAGTCATTTGCGTAGGCCTGTGCATTATCGGAAGGCGGCTGTGGCCTCGTAATCTATGAGCTGCAGAATCTCCAGAGTACAAAAAGCGCTTGCAATATACAAGCAACCTTTCTTGTTATCAATGTTCTTGCAGCGTAAGCATCGCAAATCATTGTCTCAGGATTCTTTCGAAGCACAAACCAGTGTCGTATTCAGCTTAGTGCGTCTATCAGCGTCGTTGTAGTCAACATCGGAAATCATTATCCCAGGTGTCTCTAAGCACAGACCAGTCTCGGATTCATCTTTGTGAAATTTGCCTTCAATTATGGATGAGGTGGTACTTCAAGTGGATACCAGTGCTACCGTGTTGACCGAACCAGTTGCCTCCAGACTGGCCTGGTGCCGCTTTCTTCAGCGCGCTTTAAATTGGAATCAGCTATCTGGAGGCGGAGATGAACAGCTTCAGCCCAAGCTATCCCTTTTCTTCGACTGGGCATTTGCCAACCCGGATGAAGCGGACCTCACGGATTACGACAAGATCGCTCATCGTTATCACACTCTGAGCAATTCACAGCAGTTAAAGAAGGCTTCTCTGGCGGCTGCACGCAGCCAACGAAAGCAAGACAGGAGAAAGAAGAAGGAGGAAAGGCGCGAAGCCGCTGCGCGCAAGAAAAAAGTGATGGAACGACGTGACTGGTTACTTTATCGACAATGCCGCGTATTTGTAAGGGAGAGCATACTCCAAGAACAATGCCGGAGAGCAAACTCCGTGTAAAAACACTCGGGCATAGACGGTGGCACCTCCCCGTGGTTATGCCTGGTAACTTTCGCATTAAAATCCCTCCAAGTCAAAAGCCTGAAGCTGATTTGAATGCGAAAGGCTAAGTCCACCAAAATCCATGCACATAGTTAGATTTGAACTGAGTTGGTGAACTAAGGAAATACACTGATAAACGTACAATTTGTACCTGTATCAAGATTTGTTTGAGTTGGGTAACTCCGCTCTTCTTCCTCGCTCACCGGAGGAATTGTAGTCTCCTCGCGCAACTGGAGAGCAGTTTTCATTGGACATTAGTGACGGGACGATGCGACGGGAATCAATGGTACGAGCTGAGGAACGAACGCTTTACGGAGGAAAAGAAAAATTTACTGTCGGAACTTTCAATGTGCGGGGCCCCATGTCGGTCGTCAAGACGAACTCCTTGTGTCGAGACCTCTCTTTCTCCGGCATAGACGTCTGTACCCTTCAAGAAACCAAGTTACCTGCAGGGTTTGACGAGCAGGGAAACGGCTAAAGAGGGAATGGAGCGGAGTGTTAGAGCACGCGGACGGCCAGTGTCATTGTGGCGTCGCGACTTGTAGCTGTTCGGCTTGTTAGTCACCCGGAGCTCTGTCAACGCGGGCATGGAGCTAATGCGAGCGCGTGGGCGAGGTTGCGCTGACTGGTTGGCGGTGGCTAGCATAGCTCGACGACTTGTACTATGGCCTCAGTAACGGAGCTGCCACCCAACACCTGAAACGCAACGGCTGCAGAATCTTGGAATGTTCGAGTCTGCCTTGTTCGTTCTACCAATGTGTCATGCAAGTAATGTCTTCTCCCTGTATGTTCGGAACGTTTTTGCAAATTGTCTGTACATGTGAAAATGGGTTACCCATCTTGTGTAGCTTTCCACTACGTGGTTCGCGGCTGTATTTATTATGGCTGGAAATCTGCGCCAAACCAATACTGGATTGCTCAATAGTAGACGCTCTGCAGAGCATGGCGAGATCTATGCATGAGGGTCTGTGCATTGTGATATTCCGACAGATCCTGAAACAGTCAAGCTCAGGAAATAGCACTATCATTATCACTCGATATAATTATCAAAATTATTATTATCATCGTTCTAGCTCATATTTTCCCCTGTCATAGTCCTGTTTATCATGTTCAGCATAAGCGAAGTTAGTTGTGGATCATGCTTGCACGGTTGACTCCACCGCGTACATGCAAATAATAATAATCAAGATGGAACGAATAAAAAAAAGTGAGTCCTACGTTATGCTTTACATGTACATGACATGTTCAAAGCCACTAATGCACTATGGACCTCGTACTTTCTACATGTACATGTTTATGCAAGCGTAGTGTCGAACCACGCCTGAATCATCTATGAGCCCGAAGGGCAGATCATGTGACAGATCATGTGCTGGAAGGACAAGGTCGTGATAATATCCCATTTTCACGCAATGTTTTAATCATTTCAGTATTTGAATTGTGCTCTAATCCCCACCATGTTCCCTAGCATGTTGTATTTGTTTCGCGTAAGAAGGAGGCATAGAGCCACGCACGCGTCATGATACGTAGGTACAAACTTGCGTGTGGTGAGTGGTATCCACGGCTAGCCGACACAGCCGAAATTTCATGTACCTATCATTGCCATGAACATTGGCTAATGCCAGTAATGGGCCAGTAACCACGTGACCTACATAGTACATGTCTGATGATCGGTTAAAACCGTGAAACTCAGAGTTACAGAAGAAACGCTTTTCGTCCCTCTCAAGTGTGTGTAGTACATGTACATGTATGCATGTAGTATTACCTCCCTGATACCGGGGAACGGAAGCAAAGCAAATACAAGTAGGTATACTATCTGGATAGCGGAGACGTAGTTATAGCTATAAGCTAGACCCACGCGCTGTCGAATCGTGCAAAGGCCCACGCGCAGCTGCATGTTTGTCTTTTATAATAATCATTGCCCTGAACTGAAGATGGCCTTTGCGTCGGTCTACGCGACGACGTCATCAAGCATGCAGTGACACCTGATTGTATAGACAATGCTCGCGCCCGGGCAGTTTTACGAACATTGGCCCAAGCCGAGAGCGGCTTTGACCACTTAATCTATGAGTATGAGCTGCTGAATCTGCAGAGTACAAAAGCGCTCGCAAAATACAAGCAAACGCTCTTGTTATCAGTGCCGTTGAAGCGTAAACATCGCAAATCATTATCTCTGGATTCTTTCAAAACACAAACGGGTGTCGTATTCAGGTTAGTGCGCTTATATAACTCCCTGGTCATAAATCATAACACCTGTACAGGTCTGTTTTCCACTGACTCTCAAGTACAGGTAATTCTAAACCTTGGTTGGTTGATTAATAACATGTCGGTCGGTTCACAGTATGTTATAGTTGTTACACACTGATGAAGGTTCTAGTTGTAGTAAGAAGCACTGTTTTCAACACAGTGCGTTCTCCGCCTTGTAAAATGCTCTCAACCGATCAACATGGTAACCACTGACTCTCCTAGCGTCTTGGACGCGCTAGATTTCTTCCAGTATCTGGCGCTAGCAGTCTCTCTAAATGGAGAGCCAAAGATTAATGTACAGCACAGGAATAGTAAAGTGGACATTATGGTACGCTATAATGTTTACTACCACAACCAGTTACTTTAATTAAAACAATCAGCTCGTGCCATAACATTGCGCGACACTGACCGACGGTACTGCCGTTCTACAACTTCTTACCTTTCGCAAAATGCATGTGCTGCATACTATATCGGCGTCTTTACCCTAGTCAAAATCTCTCCTCCTCGGGCCAGTAAATCCATTCGTCAGCCAGCTAGTAACCTTGATGAAAGCTGACTCCATCCGTTATACGACACTGTTTTAGCTACAATGTATTATCGTCCTTGAGTCGCGGTGACGGGAAGAACCAAGGAACTCCTGGACCAGAACATGATTCCTGAACAAACCGGATGGAGTCAACTCAACCAGGTATCTTACTAAGTAGTAATCCTTGTAGAGCTGACTGCATCCGTTTTCTTGTGATACATGATGCGCCTCAACAATGGTTTTGTACACGTACATAATATAGATCCTATCGAGCCAATGCGCACCATGCATCACAAATGTTTACATGTTGAGAAGAAACGAAACATCTCCAAAACTCACCTGTCTTATCATTGTAAACTTCCCCGTGGCTGAAGTCAGTAAAATTATCTACTATAAATATACAAAATTTCGGAGCTGCAAAATTTCGGCACTTCACGATTTTTGACATTTCAGCAGCTTCACGTAAATCTTATAATTATATCATTGCTCTGGACTGTCGGCCGACGTGATCATTAGATCTCTGCATGCAGATACACCTGATTGTATAGACAGTGCGCGCGCCCGGGCAGTTATACGAACATTGGCCCTAGCGGAGGGCGGTTGTTTGCCACGAAGTCCATGAGCTGCAGAATCTGCAGAGTACAAAAGCGCTCGCAATACACAAGCAAACCCTCTTGTTATCAGTGTCGTTGCAGCGTAAGCATCGCAAATCATCATCTCAGGGTTCCTTCAAAGCACAAACCAGTGTCGTATTCAGCTCAGTGCGTTTATATCCGTTCAAAGATGGCCGAGTTTAGAGATACCGATCGTACCTCGTCGGAAGAATCACATCTGTTCGGCCTGCGAATCGTGTGCACGTTTGAGACGACCGAGCAGAGCGTTTGCCGTTGTCCAACTACGAATTGTCAATGGCAGTTGCAGAAGAAGTACCGGGAGGCTGCTCGGAGACAAAAGGAGGACGAGACGAGAATTAAGGAGGAGAAGAGAATACGTCAACCCGTCATACGCAAGAAACATTTCCCGCGAGCATATGTTTCGAGAAGGACCTGAGATCCAGCAGCATTCTCGATGTAGAATGCCGGAGAGACAACTCCGTCAACAAACGCTTGGAGCGGACGTGACACACTCATGCAAATCGATGAGGTGTCCTCCGTCCCTCCAAGCGGGCATAGATGGTGACACCTCCCCGCGGTTATGCCTGGTAACTTTCGCATTAAAATCGCTCCAAGTCGAAAAAACCTGAAGCAGAATTAAATGCGAAAGGCTAAGTTCACCAAAATCCATGCACATAGTTAGATACTCAGTTAGTGAACAAAGGAAATCCGTACAATGTACAATTTGTTCCTGTATCAAGATGGAACGAAGAAGAAATGTGAAGCACACGTTAAGCTCTACATGTACATGTACCTGGTTCTTTTTCAGGTCCGTCTCACCGACTTTGCAGGTGGGACGGCCATGAAAGACACCCTCCCAAGGAAATAAAAGGTTCTAAAATTGAAGCGAATTCCAAGTGAATTGCAAGCAGTTCCGGTCATTTGTTGCCATTTCAGTCCAATTACAATGAAAGACTCGGTGTAAGTTTTTGATTTTGCAACAAACCAAGAAAACGCTACGAACGGGAGCAAGGATTCTTCACTACTCTACCCAGGGCAAAAATTCTAAAATTGAAGCCAATTGCAAGCATTTCCTCTTCCAGGTATTTGGTGCCACTTTAGTGTAACTGCAATGAAAGACTTTTTGATTCGGCAACAAACTACGATCGGGGACAGGGATTCTTTATTTTCCACGTTCACTTTGAGCTGCGATCATCGCGCATTGTTGAAGTGTGCTAAAAAAACGACCGAAAATTGACTGTGAAGGCCTTGTTTAAAATAATTAATAATTATTCGATATGCAGTCAGCACTACCTGTCGCAGACGTCGGCTGCTGTGGCTGGGCCATGTTGTTCGCGAAGGACGTAACTCAGCGTCCTTCGAAGCACTGGAGGTGGCATTTTATACCTGGGACATCAAGCGCCCAAGTGGCCGACTTCATCTCAGATGGATTGACAATATTAAAAATGATCTAAAGCACGCCAATATTGATATTTCTGACTGTTTTGAACTGGCTCTAGACAAGAAAAAATGGCTGATGCTTGTGGAAAAATGTGCTGCGCTTGCGTAGTTGCTCTTACTGCGATACGTTCTAACAATAATGAGATGCCTTTTTTTGTTGGCTCTTCTACCTGGATTTCGTTGATAGATGCGTTAAGCCCATGGATTCCTCCATGAGTGACATGCGAACTGTAACTATTATTATGCAGGCGTAGCGTCGAACCACGCGTGAATCACCTGTGAGCCCGAAACACAGATCACGCTGTGCTGTAAGAACACGTTCATGTGCGCGAAGGACAATATCATGTGCGCGAAGGACAAGATCGTGATAATATCCCATTTATTCACAACACAAATAGTGCGAAACCACGAAGTAAGAGTCACAGAGAGCGCAATGAAGAGTGAAGTGTTATGTTCCTGTTAGTCTTGTCCCGCCAAAGGTTAGCACGGTTTCCCGCCGAACCACAGCGTGATACGTAGCCGAACAGAAATCCCGCCGTGCACCACTTCTAACTAGGTTTGAATGCTTGTATTGAACTGCTGACAGAGCAAGGCATAGTTGCATGGGTGAGATCTAAGCCCTGCAATTACATCAGCACCTATCCAAGAGGGAAAGACTGATTGGAGAGTTAGCACTCATCGAGCCTGGTGTAGGTCTAATAGTAGCTACTCGTGCTTGCGTGGCTCTAACGTGCATAACCGCAGCCTTTGTAGATGAGCGTTTGTTATTAAAAGGTGTAGGAGT
The DNA here is from genome assembly GCF_964019385.1 of Sycon ciliatum. Classification (NCBI taxonomy): domain Eukaryota; kingdom Metazoa; phylum Porifera; class Calcarea; order Leucosolenida; family Sycettidae; genus Sycon; species Sycon ciliatum. The sequence goes on along the minus strand of NC_088654.1, from coordinate 15,800,934 downwards.
GGGTGGAGACCACACCACAGGCATTGCCAGCTAAACTAACGTCGGCATGTACTTTCAAAGCCAGCACCGGGTACTTACTCCTTAGAGGGGTAGAGTAGAACCTCGCACACGTAACTGCTGGCAAGAAGTGTCCACATAATGCATTGCAGCGGTCTACCTGACCCGGTGACCTGTGCATACAGCTACGATCTGTATCGCCAGCGCTCGCGCCCGGCGCATTGGCTCCCTCGCCCTGCTACAGCTGGCTGGCCTACGCGCACTTCGAAAGGAGGGTATAACTATAAAATACGACGGTATTGCTTGTTGTCAGTGCATTTTGTGGAGTGTACGATAGAGTTTTGTTCAACAGAATTTCTTAGGTCGCTACCAGTGCATCGTGAAGCTACGAAGGTAGGATTCAGTTGTTCGCATTGCTCCTCGTGATCGGGAAAATTATTTCTTTTATTCCGTGTTTCTTTCGTATTGGTGACAGCCATGGGGCCAAATGAAGGAAAATGAGAAAAGAGTCGTCGTCGGAGACCGACCGACAGCACCAACAGCTATTACTACATGCGAGAGTCAGTATTCAGAGAGAATGACCAAGAATACGCACAAGTTACTAAGCTGTTTGGCTGTTGTCGGCTCGATGATTTCTGCTATGATGGCAGAACGCGGATTTGCCACATTCGGGGAAAGCTACGGAAGGAAGGAGGTCTGGATCAAGCAAGGCGACATCATCTTGATTGGCCTCAGGTAGGGATCTCAGCGCATGCAGTGCGCAGGGTGTTTGCGCATACATTGAGTCATCGAGTTTTGAGTGCAGCTCGCGGACACAGCAGAAAATGGCGAGGGTCGATTTTCGACACTAGCGGACGCGGTGGACCCTAGCGGAATCGTCATCTTCATCGTCGTTCGAACATACTTTGTGATTCCCACCGAAGAACAGCGTGGCCAAGGCGATATCGACCCGGTCGATTTTCCTATAATTTGCCATGCGGCAAGAACCCACTTCAGAGAGGATTCAGTCAAAAATTAAGAGGTTTTCTCCGGTTAGATTGTCCTAACTTAGATTTTCAGTGCATCAGCCATCGCGAACATCGCTGCCATGATCACTCAGAGAGAAGACATCGCGCTCAGTAGAAGAGGTGTTCACGCTTCGTCCAAGAGTGAAATATTGTGCTCTTTGACCCTCCATAGTTCCTCTGAGAGAGCGTCTGCGAGATTGGTAGCTTGGAGATGGCCGTAGAACGTGCTTTCCTGGACGCAACATTCAGCCATTTCTACAGTCTTCTTCAACTTGATTTACTGGACGCGTTTTGGGATCGAAATCTCACCTGCGCAGACTGGCTGCGCAGTTCACGCGCTGAGATCCCTACCTCAGGGACTTCCAGGATTCTTGAGCAGATGTCATTATGAAGTACAGCCATAAAGAGGCAAGGACGCTAAAGACCTATGGAGAGTTGCCAGAGACAGCAAAGCTCAGCGACAGGACCACATTCGCACCAGATGATGAACATTACGTTGTTTTCGACGACATAATTATCAGACCCTGAGGATGATGACAGTGATGCAACGACGTGACTGGTGACTAAATCGACAATGTCGCGTAGGTTGTAAGGGAGAGCATACTCCAAGAACAATGTCGGAGAGACAACTCCGTGATGAAAGGCTTGGATGGGATGACGATAGTTTCTTCCTGGTGAAGGAGCCGTTGACCTCCGCGCGGGCATAGATGGTGGCACCTAAACGCGGTTATGCCTGGTAACTGTTGCGTTCAGTTCGCTGCAAGTCCAAACCTTGAAGCAGAGTTGAACGCTAAAGGCTAAGACCACCAAAATTCATACATATATTGTAGTCTTGATCTCATTTGGTTAGCAAAGGAAGTGCATAGTATATCAGGATGAGCCATGGATACGTGACCCACGCATACCGATATACATGTATCGCCAGCGCTCACGCCCGGGCTCGAACAGTGAACAGTCGATAAATCTTACACTCTGTGAAATGTCTTTTGGTGAAACGTCGTTCTGTGAATGGTCGTTCTGTGAACGAGTTTTCGGTGAACCGTCGGGATACAGCCTTTCCCCACTCCGTCATCCCAATTTGGAATCTGAAACAGTTGCATACACTCTCCGTGACTGGCGCTTCAGGTCCGACCAAGCAGAGGCGCAATGAACACCTCGATACTGAATGCGCAGGCTCCAACTTTCTTTCCGTGTAGATTGCGCCATCCGAAAGCACCTTTCAGAGACAGGGGAGGACTGAGTGGTGACGCTAAGCTGAAAGTTCTACTGATAAGCATCAGGAGCCTTCGAAACAAGATTAATGACCTAGCACAACTCACCCGCCAGCATTGTCCTGATGTTGTCGGTGTGAACGAGACATGGCTGGATAGTACAATTACTGATGGAGAAATCACGTTGGCAGGTTACTATGTTTTGCGTGCTGATCGAGAGGATCAAGTTGGTGGAGGTGTCTGCTTATATTCCCGAACATCCTTTTCTCTCAAGCCGAGTTGCGATGTAGCTGCTGCTGGGGTTGAGAGTTGTTGGGGCGAGATTCCCTGCAATGGTGGGAGTTGCTTGATAGGCACAATCTATCGTCTTCCCTCTGAACCTATTGGCAACTGGGATCGCCTTGATGGTCTTCTACACTCAGATATCACTCCGGGCAGGAACGTTATACTGTGCGGTGGGAATGTGGATCCATCAACGGCTCCAGATCACCAGCTCCATTTCCTGTCTGATCTAACGGCAAGCTACAGTCTCCACCAGGGCGTTCATCAGCGGACACGGTTTGCACCTAATTCCACAGCCACCACATTGGATCTGTTCTTCAATACGTTTGACCAGCACAATGTGGCAACGATCCATCCCGTGGCTTTCAGCGACCACGCAGCGGTCATAAGTGAATTCTACCTAGACCCGACACGGAGTCCCGAGACATCAATGTTGTGCCGGAACTACCGAAGGATAAATCATGAACGCTTCAAAGCTGACTTGATTCAGCAGTATTTTTGCAGCATCGAAGGCAGCCCAACAGACATGTGGACGGAGTGTAATAATCGCTTCCTGCAGGTGCTTGACACTCATGCCCCTCTTAGATCTTGTAAGCAGCACAAGCGACAATCGGTACCGTGGATGGACAGCCAGCTCTTGCACCTTTTGAGTAAGCGCAACCTGCTTCATAGAAAGTGGCTGTCAGACAGATCTGAGCAAAGGTACGCCACATTCAAAGCGGTGAGAAGGGAGGCCACTACCTGTAACCGGAAGCTGAAAGAAGCGTACCACAGTACAAAATTTCAGCTTGTGACTTGTGATGTAAAACAAACCTGGCGAATCATCAACCAGTTGACGGGGAAACAAAGAAAATCGGCACCGCTGCAGTGCTCAGCTGAGGCAATTCGAAGTGCTTTCGCCAAGATCGTGGAAGATCCCAGCCGCCCAGTTCATCTTCACCTACCCCAAGGGCCACGAACGGCAACTAGTTTTGTGAAATTTGTTCCTGTATCTATTGCAAAAGTCCGGAAGCTTCTAGAGCAACAGAATCCGACGAAGGCAACTGGCAGTGACGGCATCCCTGCAGCCCTTCTTAGAGCTCACGCAGATGTTCTTGCGCCGTTATTGTCCTTACTGTTCAACAAATCCATGAGGGAGGGACATTTCCCAGCTCCTATGAAGGTGGCCAGCATTTCACCTCTGTTTGAAGGTGGTGATCCCAGCATAGCAAAGAATTACAGACCTGTGTCTCTAATGTCGATAGTTTCAAAGCTTTTGGAACGAGTCATCCATGATCAGCTCACTCAGTACTTGTGCCGACATGATCTATTTCCACCAACTCAGTTCGGCTATCGTTCACATCATTCCACATGTGATGCCCTTGTATTAGCCGTTGAGGGCATATGCCAAGCCCAGACAAAAAAGTACTTCACGGGGATTGCTTTCGTAGATATGTCAAAAGAATCTGATAAGGTGAAGCACCAAACCCTTATTCAGGACCTATTAGAGGTCGGAATTGGTGGAACGGTGCTGCAATGGCTTGCAGACTACCTCTCAGATCGGACACAGTATGTCAAAGTCGGTCAGGTACAGAGCTCACCATACACCAGCTTCTCCGGAGTACCACAGGGGTCAGTTCTCGGGCCCCTGTTGTTAGTTCTCTACGTCCGTGACATTACGAAAGAGCTGTCCCCTTACAACGTTGCGATCCTGCAATTTGCGGACGATATCCCAATTAGATCCAGCGACATGAGCACGGATGAGGTGTCCCAAAATCTCTCAAGTGCTGTCCAGCAAATCGCCGATTGGCTTAGGAACCGCGGTCTCATATTGAATAAAACGAAGACACAGATCATGTCGATATCGCCAGTACGATCTCAAACATTTGACTTGCAAGTGCAATGTAATGGACTGCCTCTGCCAACTGTTCGCTTTGCGAAATATTTAGGTCTCCACTTTGATGCGGACATGAGCTGGAACACCATGGTCGACCACGTCGCACAGGGCGTCGCGTCGAAAGTTGGCGTGCTCAGACGATACGCTACATTCCTGCTTTTTCAATGTCGCATAGCCTAATTTTGTTCTTTCATTTTATCACACTTTATGTATGCCGCTTCTGCTTACTTACCATTTCTCACGGCGTATCAAAGTCGACGGCTTAATGGGCTCTTCAAGCGTGCTGTACGCACAGTCTGTTGGGTACCTCCCGGGACACCCACAAGAAATATTCTTACACGCATGAACATCCAAACATTGACCACATGCGCCAACATGCACCTTCTGGTTTTCATCTGGCGTTGTCTCCATGACTCCTCTAACATCAGCATGTTGTTCGCTAACTTTTTCAGCCGCAGTAATTCCACTCAAACTCGTGGTGGGCACAGCAATTTACTGATTGTCTCAGCCAGCCCAACTGCATTTTCTCCCTATGCAAGTCGCAACTCCTGTTTTGAGTTGTTTTTCTTCTCTCTTTTTCTTTCCCTACTAGTTGCTGTTATACTCGCTGATCGTTATGCACAGATATACAGCACTCCCTCACTAGTGGGACCATTTTTATTAGGATAGGGCCTGTTTTGGACTTCCCACTCTGAATAAAGAATACAAACAAACAAACAACCAGCTGCCTTCCTCTGTCATTCCCCACCCATTTCACCAAAAGAACATCCAAAAGTTAAAGACAGCAGCTCATCACCACCTCCTCAGAACGAACTGGCACTGGGCCACTCATAGCATACGCGAGTAAGAGGGTACAGTGTCCTACCCTGCTTGGACATACATGTGATCTCTCATCACAAACAGTCTCCTCTTGAATTAATTTAAAAGTCTAACAGCGTTCACATCAATACTCAACTTACTCTTTTGCTCACTGAGCAATACAATCTTTCCATTTTCTTTCTTCTGTTTTCTTTTTCAATTTAATCCTCCCTACCCAATCTCCCTTTGGTGCGTCCATCGAGCTATGAAGCCGAGACCTCTGGTCGGCGGAGCTTAATGGGCCCCACCACCACACTCTATCATTCGCCCCAGTGTCTGAAGATATGTGGATTTTGTAGAAAAAATACAGCTAGCTGGCTGGTGAATGCCTACGCGCACTTCGAAAGTAGGGTATAAAATACGACATGGCAACCACATTTTGAATGTCCGTTGAGTTGTCGCCTTAGACAGGTTTCACTGTCCTAAGTTGACCATCAAGTATTCACAACAACTTCATTAGACCGTCCGATTCTACACCACTGCCAAATCAGGTCTGCAACAATCTGCCCACGGAGCTGCGGAGCATATGGTGGAGATGCTGGCTGTATGGGATTTTGTGTTCGTACCTCTTGTCAATTTTGCACGTCCGACTTCTCACGATCTGGCCTTGTTGCTGAACTCTTGAACGTAACCTGTGGGAAAGTTTTTTAATCGTGATACATGTACATGATTATTATTATTATTTTTTTTTACTATTGACAAAGCCCTAAAAGCAAGGAAGGTGACAAAACATACGGGATGTAGGGACGACGTGATAATTCCTGTGCTCAACAACTGAGTTAAAATCAATCTATTTCAAACTATGTAAAAAGGCGACGTGGAGACAATAATCTTAATAATGCAATGAATATAACTAAATGCGCACTCATATCACAACCATGGGGACGAATCATGTATTCCAGAACGTTTTCTTGTCACAATTATCAATGGAATTCGTGACTAAAGAGAATGATGAAACTACAATAGGATTTATACACTTGCAGTGGAACAGCGAGGATACAAGCATAGTAAGAAAAATAGCACAAACCTAGGAACAATTTGCACAGGTAATAAACTATAGGTGAGGTGAGAAATGATAGGAAATTCAGCAAGTGCAGTGTGACAATGGACATGCATGTGTAAGTGTGTGTGAGTGCGAATTTACTGGAATAGCGTAAGTGCGGTGACATTTTCTTTTTGTTTACAAAGATTTGGATCACGAATGCGAATGTAGACTGCTTCTAGAACTTTTAACTGCTTGAAACTACTTGCAGAACGAACAACACTGAACCAATATGCTTGTATCCTCGCTGTTCCACTGCAAGTGTATAAATCCTATTGTAGTTTCATCATTCTCTTTAGTCACGAATTCCATTGATAATTGTGACAAGAAAACGTTCTGGAATACATGATTCGTCCCCATGGTTGTGATATGAGTGCGCATTTAGTTATATTCATTGCACTATTTCAAACTACTTGCACATGAATGTGTACGTATGTTGATGGACTTAGCCTTTCGCATTCAAATCAGCTTAATGTTCTTGACTTGGAGCGAACTGAATGCAAACGTTACCAGGCATAACCGCATGGAGGTGCTCCAATCTATGCCCGCTGTCGCTGAGCTTGGCTGGCTCTGGAAACTCTTCATAGGCCTTCAGCCTCCTTGCCTCTTCATGGCTGCACTTCATAATGACGCCTGCTCTAGAATCATGGAAGTCCACGACGCCAGTCAGGATGATGTCGCCTTGCTTGATCCAGACTTTGTTCCTCCTTAGCGTTACTCGAATTTGGCAAATCCGCGTTCTGCCATCATAGCAGAAAGCCTCGAGCTGACAACAGCCAAACAGCATAGTAACCTGAGCGTATTCTGGGTCATCCTCTCTGAATACCAACTCTCCATTGTAGTAATGGCTGTCGGTGCTGTCAGTCTTTCGTCCACGACGATTCTTTCTTCCTTTCTAGACCGGCAGCCAAATTTGAGAAATCGCTCGTATCAACAGGCGTGCTTCCTTTTTCTGCTGACAACCTGCAATTTCTACAGTGCATTGACTATACTTGTAGGAAGCTGAATCATTTAGTTGGCCATGCTAGAGCTGTGCAGAAACAGACATACCGAGAGATTTTCTGCACTGGAATTTCACAAATCTCCGGCCATTGAAGCACCTTCTTCAAGCACTCAAGACCCTGAAAAATTCAAAAATTCAAGACGTTGCCGGTTCAAACCCCACATCGGGCGACTTTTTTTTCTTTTGTTTGGAACTGAATTGCAGTGTTCTCGTGGTATTTAGCCAGTAATTTTAGCAGTATGTCAAGCCGATCGTAATTAACTTCTTCACAGAAGTAAGAAAATTCACTGAATCCCCATCAGGACCATCAATCCCGAAGCGTTTGTAAGAGCAAGCATGTTCAGGCTTTCCGTCTTCTTGCGAGAATAAAGTAAAGACAAGACAATACAAAAGAAATGTGAATTAGAGTGCCAACTGCCAGCACAAAGGATCACTAGCGAATCATCTGCCAGGCATATGTAATGGCCAGCTGTATTGATGTTTACACCTAGTCAGACATCAAAAACAGCAACAACTAAATCGACAACAACAACAACAATAGCAGCAGCAGCAGCACACACACGTTTGACAACCCCACCCATACATGCACAAACATACACACACATTAACACTACTACTACTATTACTACTATACAGCTGCAATTGCTGGCCGCGCCGCTCCCAAGATGTGGGAGACGACGTCACGGAAGAAGTTCATCAATGACACCGAGTGGCTGATGCCGTCCCAGATCCTGGGGACGCCGAAATTGCCTGTTGCAGCGTGGGCACTCATGGCGGAAACACACACACACACACACACACACACACACACACACACACACACACACACACACAAACACACACACACACACACACCTATCCCCTGTCTCGTCCTGTCCCGTTGACCCATTCATTGCGCGAAATCACGCGACACCTGTACATTTTCGATCTGCGGGATGAAGATGACGACGTCCATGCATCAGGTATAAGGGGGTAGTAAGATACTGGTATATTACTACTCCACGCCTCAAATTGTGCTGTCAAGCGTATGCGGGGGAGTGTAGCATGCCATCCCTTACACTTTCCAGCTCAGGGTTACCCTCGCTACCAATGGACGAAATTTCAGGGTCACAGCTTGCGCAACGGCTTTGTCCTGTGCGAATGGCCACTCGACATACTCAGCACAAATTTTATATTGCATGCATGTACAAAATGTTCAACTTTCGTATTTTTGGCGACTTTACCACCGTCGTGGAGGCTGGTTGGTGAGGAGCAGGTAGCCATCCCTTGTGGAATCAAACACATGGTTCCACAGTGTGGCTGATTCCGCAAGAGCCAGGTCCATACGAGGAACATTCGCTTTGTCTTTTGCCATCGAAGTAAGTCACTTTTCTTGTTCTCAGTGTTTTTTACGTTCAACGTTTCTGAGATTTTTGAATTATTCACTTTTCATTCTTTCATACTTTATTTCTTCATGTTCACTGCCTCACTTGCCTTCTGATCTGGAGAATGTGACGGAGGTGACTGTTGGTTACTGCCTGGTATAACGGTTGTCGTGCTGTTGCTGTATTTTCGTCCTGCTCGCGACGTTGTAGATCACAAACAATTTGAAATCACATGTACTTACCGTCGTGCGTGCGGTATTAGGAAACACTGTGCAGATTAGATCGTCGCAATGTATCTATATGTGTGTCTGGTCATCCTGTGCCACGCAAGAACTCCAACCAGACGCATTCGTCCTCGGCCCTGTTGATCGATTGTCCACTTGTCTTTCCTTGAAGAACGATCGATCAAAAAAAATCGAGCTCGAGGACTTTTTGCAAAAAAACGGCTGAAAAAAGGAAGAAAAAAGGGTGCTCAGAATGAGATTCGAGTACACAGCCATGGTCCCAGCAGTTTATGTGGATGTCGCTCATAGATGCGCGATTTCGCGCAATGCGGGCGTTAACGGATACTTCGTCCATCCGGGTAGGAGAGATGATGGACAATGTTTCCGATGGTGAGTCTGGTCTTGGATGTGTCGAAATAGTCAACTGAAGATGTATACACACATGCACACAGCCGCACACACACGCACACGCACATGTGCACACACACTTAGGTACATCAAACATGTCTTCCATTAAATTTTTATGCTGAAGTCAATTTCACACGATCTGACAGTTTACAACGGCCTGGTATAGCAGCGAATGCTATGCTCAAGAAATGAACCCATCCAGAAAATTGTACACGCACCTGCGTAGACTGTAGTAGTAATGATGACAGGCTCGTCATGTGGCCGCATCATTCTGATCAGCGGGCTCAGGATCACTGTCAGATCCACAGTCACTGGAATCGGAGGAATCCTCCACAGACTCCGAAGTGATGGTGCTGCTTGTAAGGTGGCTGGAACCAGGTTTGGTGGAGCAAGTTCGACAGCCACATACATCTGTGCAAGGCAACATGGACTTGTGGCATGCACACCTCTGCCTCTGGCTGGAGGTGTGCATGCCACAAGTTCATGGGACTGCAAAGGCAAAGGCAGTCCGGGCTGTTTGTTCAAGAGCTTCAAAACTAACAAATTTAAATTACAAAATAAACTCACCTGCGTTCTCCTCATTTCCTCGTCGTGTTGGCTCGCATAAAACCAGAATGCTACTGCTGGGTGAGGGGTCCGCACAGTCCTCGTCCTCGGTGCTGCTCTCCTCACTCTCCATTCTACCTCAATACACCTGACGATAACTAAAAACTGTCGTGCGGTCGAAAGGCAAGGACAATTGTCATCTACTTCGAGTGTTGAGAATTGAATTCAAATTTTCCCGGGGGCCGGCGTCGTCATTCACATCACCTGCTCAGGTATTCAAATTTGTGCGGCTTTGAGCAGCGCATGGGGTGCGTATTGTTCGAACCTCGAAATCAAAAGTCGACGATTTCGCGAGGTTGTGCACAGCTCCGCGATGGCCAACTACGCCAGGTACAATCCCAAAGGGGCTGCCTACCAGCATACAAACTTTCAGCTTCTCAGCAAAAAAGGAAACGTAAAACAGGCTTTTGAAAATCGGCAGTCAGACTATTCCCTTCATTCGGCCGCATGGCTGTCAACAATACGAATGAAACAAGGAATTAAAAAAGTATGTTCTCGATCACGAGGAGCAATGCGAACAACAAAATCCCGCCTTCGTAGCTTCACGATACACTGGTAGCGCTAAGAAACTCTGTCAAACAAAACTCTATCGTACACTCCAGTCAACTAAGGAAAATGCACTGATAACAAGCTATACCGTTGCCAGGTGGCCTCCTCATCTACTAGGGTCATTTGACTGGAAATACCATCCCTTGGTCCTGCTTGCAATAGTCTTCTGGGACAGGTGGTCGCCTTATCAGAGTGGTCGCTTTGACAGGTTTCACTGTATCTTCAAGGGCAAGGTAAGAGACCGACGTCAATTACATCAGCACGCATCCAAGAGGGAATTTCTACGTGGAGGCTCACCAGAGATTGAGCACATAGGACGCCAGTGATCTGTGCAGTCTTAACGCACTCCACCATCAATGCGTAGGCATCTCGAGACACCAGGAATGGGATGATTGAGTCACTTCTACAGCATTGGCGAAGACCCACGGAATCGACTCGGACATCGGCGGGATCATCCACGAGCATCGGCTACGATGGCTCGGCCATATTGGCCGCATGGACGATGACCGTCTGCCCAAGCGTATTCTGTTTGGGGAGCTCCCCGCAACTCGACCTCTGCACGGCCCACGGAAGTGTTGGCAGGATGTGGTTGTGGATGATGTCAACTGCATGAATCCACCTGTACTGGAGAAGGAAGGGCTCGACACTGCCCAGAATTGCTCGGCGTGGAAGTAATCCACCGTCGTCCTCAGCCGCGTGATGTCTCCGCCGAGCCAGAATATCGTTGTGCATTCGGGAAGACGCGCCGCCGGCCCCCGCGAGATCAAGCGCGACGAACCTTTCTGCCGGTTGCCTCCGAATTAGTCCTTCGCTATCTTCGCCTATGGCAATGAGCAAGTTCAAGGTTCAAGTAATAGTTGTGTGCAGAAGAAGGTTTCTCTGACGGCTGAAGATTTGATTGATTGATTTTATTTTATTTCGCAAGTTCAAACGGATTCCTGGCCCAGTTATATGAAAGCGAAGGGTAGAATTTGCCAAAATCCTAATGAGCAACAGCATCGGCAATATTTATCATAGAAGTGGAGTACTATGCGAGCGAGAATACTGAGAAGAAAGGAACATGTCAAAGCCTGACGAAACACAACCTATTTCAGGCATACATAAGGAAGGCAGGCTAGCTTAAAATCTTGCAATCTGGATACAGTGCGCACCTCTCTAGGCAAACTGTTCCACAGCAATGCTCCTGCGGTGGCGAATCTCGTTTGGCCACACCGACTGCGAGCTGGCTGGCTGAGCAGACCATTGGCATGCTGATGGCGCGTACTTCTGCCGCTGCATGCTGCTGGTTTGAGAAGCTGGGCTAGAGCAAGGCTAGTGGAGTCATTTAGACAACGCCAGATGAAGATCAGGAGCTTTTGTTTAAAAAGTTCAGTGACGCGGTAAATCGAGTTGGCAGCCAGGAGGGGCTGCATCGCGGAACATGGCGGGCTGCCATCAATGCATCGGATCGCCCGGTTTTGCATGGCTTGCAGACGCTGAAGTTGGGTCACGCGGAGGGCTGCAGAGAAGCTGCAGGCACCATATATCATATCCGGCATGACAATAGCCTTTACATATATCTTGCGCGAGCTGCGGGAGAGGCATCGACGGGCTCGCCACAAGGCGCCTATCTTCCTTGCAACTTTGGTCACTATGGCGCTGACGTGTACATCCCAACTCAGGCGGTTGTCAAGAAAGACACCAAGATACCGCGCAGACTTCACTATCGGTAGAGAGGTATCGCAGCACACGATAGAGACCTCAGGCCCGGCATGTTGCGGTGAGATAGTCATTACCTGGCTTTTGGAGGCATTTAAAATTAGGCCGCGTGACTTAAGCCATATGGCGAGATCAGTGACAGCTGAAGAGACGGATTTGGAGACTTCCCCAGCGGAAGCTTTTGAATCATACAGAGCAATGTCGTCTGCGAATTGCACGCTGGGTATTGGCGATGAGACCGATTTCACATCACGGGTGTAGACGTTAAAGAGAACAGGCCCCAAGACGGAGCCTTGGGGCACACCACAGGTGCAGTCAAGAGCACGACTTGTGGCCGAAGCGACTGTAACTTGCTGCCTGCGATCTGTCAGGTAATTCGCGCACCACTTCAGGGCGACACCAGAGATACCAACGTCAAAAAGGTCTTGGATGAGGATACCATGCCGGACTTTGTCAAAAGCCTTGGACATGTCGAGGAGGCACAGCCCTGTTACCAGACCACTGTCCTTCGCCTTCTGCAAGCTGTCCGTGAGAACACAGAGGGCATCCTCAGTGGAGCACTTCTTCCTGAAAGGAAACTGAGAATCAGGTAGGGCATTACTCAAGTCTAGATGGCGAACTAGCTGACGCTGCACCACTCTCTCCAACAGCTTTGAGACAACTGGAAGGAGGGAAACAGGACGATAATTGGTGGGGACTGATGGGTCCCCGGTCTTGTAAAGCGGTACAACGGTCGCCAGCTTGAACGGCAAAGGAACCGTGCCAGTGCGGAGGGAAGTGCAAAACAGTACTGCTAAAGAGTATGCCAATAAATCGGAACACTGCCGCAATAGCGAACCAGGTATGCCGTCACTTCCCGTAGCTTTGCGAGCATCTACCTGCTGAAGGAGACGTTGAACGTCCGATGGAGTTACAGGGGATAACTCGGTTAGGGAGACAGGCCCGTTGGGGCCACACGGAACGCCGAGATGGTCGGGTCGGTTTGTGTCTGTAAAAATAGAGTGGAACGTGTTGCTGATCTCATGGACGTCGCAGCACGGATCCTGACGGCACCGTGAGCGCCCTGTCACGGCATTGAGAATTTCCCAGGACTTTCTTGGGTTACCAGCATTCTCTTTGCACTGGGTGGCGAAGTACGCATTTTTCTTTTGCCGAGAAGCGTTACGAGAAATGCTACGTGCTCGTTTGAACTCAGTGTAAAGATTTCCAATCGTTTTGTCCTGTCTCCAACGTTTATGAATGCGACGTTTTCGCTGCATTAGCCTGTGTAGTTCTGCGTCTACCCACCGTGGTGTGGACTGTCTGGGAGGCTTTGAGTTGCATAGGGGGGCATGCTTATCCATAACGTGCATAAACTTGGCATGCCATTCTCTCCACATGATATTTACATCATTGAAGTCAGAAAAGTCATGTAGGTTGGCCTCACAGATATCATGACGGAACGCGGTACTGTCTATCTTATAGATTCTTCGCATGTGCCTTGGGGCCTGCCGTGTAGTCCGGGGAACATCGACCTGGATATTGCACTCCACGGCACTGTGATCACTGATATCAAGAGGTACGACAGTAGCTACAGTTGCATGGGTAGGGTCAGCCAGAATGAGATCAATTATAGTACCATTCGGACAGCGGGGAGTTTCACGAGTGGGTTCTCTAACGATGTTCTTGAGGCCATAGGCGGCACAGAGGTCACCGAGATAGTGATGCTGGGGACCAGGCTGTTTTGGGTCCATGTTGACGTTGAAGTCACCAACCATTGTAATGGAGGCCGATTGCAGCTTGGCACGCAGGATCACCGCTTCTAGGTCTGTCCAGTAAGATACTGATTCCCCGGGGGGACGGTAGATACAACCAATCAAGTGGCAGCCAAGCGGACCTTTTATTTCCAACCAAGCAGACTCGATCTTGTCGGAATGAAGGTCAGGACGGGCTCGAATAGGAAGGTCTTGGTGGTAATAAAAGCAGACCCCCTCACCCATCCGGCCGTGCCTGTCATTACGGTGTAAATTGTAACCATAGATACTAAGTTCTCCGTCTGCAATTTCGGGACTCCGCCACGTCTCCGAGATACCCAAGACATCGTAGCTGCGGTCGCGGATGAGGGCAGCTACTTCTGCACGCTTGTACCGTAGGCTACATATGTTTAGGGCGCCGATCTTGAGAGGCGCAGCGGTCTGGGTAGGTGGAGGGTGTACTGAGGGTGACTGTGCATGCGGAGTGGCAGGATTCCTAGGGGAGAAGGGTTTGGCAAGAGGGTTCAGCAGCATGAGTGTTCAGGAGGAGATAATTTACAGAAGAAAACGGTATATACAAATAGAGCAATAGATGGGCTGGGTTCATAGAATGTGGACAGTTTTCAACGAGTACTTACTCAGTGGCTTCCTCTGCGGGCAGCTTCAACTCTCTCTGCCAGCTTCTTGCGCTCACGGTTTGAATACTCCTTAGCCCACGCAATTTGCGGGTCGTTCAAGGCAGAGGCAGGTGGTTCAGTGCGCCCGGATAGGACAGTGGCGGAGAAGGTGTGTTTGCCTGCTGCACATCTGAAGCCTTCTTCATCAGGAGAGGGGGTTGTCCCGTTGCTCTTTTCTTTGTCTCCAGGTTGGCTGAAAGCCGGCACATGGTTACTGGTATAAGTTGTGCCAGTGCTTGTCCCATTGGCTAAAAGTGCCTGGCGATAGCTGTTGACTGAGGCAGTGTTCAGCCCTGCGTTGCTAGCTGCACCTGTCTCCACACTGACGACAGCTGGCTCTGCAGCGGCTTCTGGGGGCTGGGTAGTCACCGTACCAGTATTAGTGGCTATACTGACGCTGGGAGGGTTTGTACTCGTACCGGTTGTGTTGCGGTGCTGCGTTTGTGGAGGCCGGGAAGCTGTAGACTGTGCCCCATGGTTGGGGCATGCTTTAGCCTCGTGGCCACTGTTGTTGCAGCGCCAACATGTTTGCTGTTGGCTACGGTGCCATAGGCGCAGTTTCAACTGACCTACGGTAACCGTAGATGGAACTGGTGATCTGAGGACCAGGCTGAGAACACGGGTGCCAGTACTTATTTCCAATCCCTCAAACAATACTTTTTTCTGTTGAGGCGACCCAACAATTCGGCCGAATTGGCCCAGCGCAGCACCAAATTTACTGTTTTGAAGCCCGACAGGGCACCCAAACACATGCAGATGGGTTAAGTCCACCCCGGAAATCTCGCAGAGCACCTGCTTACCGGAAATCCGGATTCCTGCGTCCAGTATCTTTTCCCGCTCAGCAGAACTGTTCACTGTAACTACGCAATGTCCAGGCTTGCCCTGAAGGTCCACCTGGCAGACCTGACTTATATCTACCTTACTCTGCTTGAGCGCCTTGGCCTAAACAAGTGGTATGAAGACCAGTCCTTCTCAATCCTAAAAGAAAAGGCGGCCGGAGCAGGAGCTCCAAAACTGCCAACCATCTCCATCGTACTCAAAGTACACGCGACGGAGAATGGAAGGACGAGAAGGAACAAAGGAAGGAGCGGAGCAATGCCTTTATGATCAAGAAAATACTGTTCAAAGAAGCGTGTGCTCGTACAAGATGTGCTCCCAAGACCAATATCCTGCAGGTCAGCTGAAAATAACATTGACATACTAGCAACATGTACATGTACTGGCATGTTCAAGCAGTCCCAAGCTCTAAGATATCTTTACTGGTGGGATACAAATTCTGACGGCTCCTGTCAATTACCATTTTACTTAAAAAAAACGTTGTGCCCATTGCAGCGTACGACATTTTCTACATGACACTCAAGAATTGACGCGGCTGGTATACGATGCTGCGACGAATTGAACAACGTCGATCTTGTGACACGATGAGTGACAATCGATGCTGAGACGCGATGACGGACAGTTGATCTTTTGATCCAATGCATAGAGACCATCAATGCTGAGATGCGATGAGAGACAATCGATCTTGCGACATGCAGAGCGACAGTCAATGCTGAAATGTGCTAATAGAGAGTTGGATTGGAATGAGCGGAGTGTAATTGTAGCTACCTGCATGGATCAAATCTAAACTCTTTTCGAGTCTTGTACCATCATCCTTCAATGCGTCGGACCCCACGATAGGCGGTCAGCCTTAGGGTTAGCCTTATGCAGTTTTCATTATAATTTAAGTCAATTTAACCCTTTGAGAGCCGCCCATACTTGAATGTGTAGAATTCTACACACTCGACTGTGAGATTTCAACAGGCCGTAACTCGATCAAAACTAGCTCAAATTCAACGATCCAAATATCTTAGTCGAAGAGAAAACTCTCAGCGTACCGTAGAATCCATCCGCGAAGCGCTGCGATCAACGGTTCCTGAGATAAATTGCTCGTAACTTCAGCCGCGATCGCGGCAACTTGAAAAGCGTGAAGTGCAACGCGAAACTTGAGAATTTTGAGACTTTTCCTCGCGCTGAGTTACTCAAATTTGCGTGGGTTTCACTACTAATATTTCCAAGTGTACACATCGAAAAAATCGAAAATCTGCGATCGAGAAAAATGAAATCGCTGGAGCAGGACGAAATTGCACGCATTAGAAGCAGTTTTCGCTATTTCGCTGCTCTCCGGCGCTGGAGATATGGCGTCCTGGTCATCATGCGTGATCTCAGTCTCTTCCGCTCGGGGAGACCTTTCCAGGAAGCCCAAGATTGTGAAGATTGAGTGAGCAGAACTGAAGTTACGTCCCAAACAACATGAACATTATGCAGAATTTTGAAATTTCCAATCGGCTCTCATTAACGTGCATACCCCCCATAGGGATTTGGACCTGCTGTTTGTGTGATCAACATTGAACCGTAATTACATCATAATTTCTGTACGCACTGAGGACGTCGGCCAATCGGTCAATTTACCGGACGTTCATGTCCACGTCAGTAGTTCTCCTCCTCTTCAGCTGGATGTTTGCACCCCACGTCATACTTTCACGGAGTTCGCTGCCGGCTCCTCGTCTAGCTTGCGTCGCATCACAAGCGTCATTGCTAACGCAATTCCGGCTAGCACACTGTACTCATCGCCATTCTTGAGTGCGAACACATTACTAGGCTGTACTTGCTTTCGACCCACTAAACTTATGTCCATCTGCATATGCTGACACTATGCCTAACTCCATACGTAATGCAGAACCCCCCAATTGCTATCGTCAGGTATTGTCTCGAACAGCGGTCGCATTGACCAGAGTGTTCACGCAGACACTTGTACTTTTGAGAACGGTTTTATTTACAACACAAATAGCGTGAAACCACGAAGTAAGAGTCACAGTAACAGACACTTGTACTTGTACTCACACACACACACACACACACACACACACACACACACACACACACACACACACACACACACACACACACACACACACACACACACACACACACATCCACCAAGTACTTGAAGTACTTGTCGGTCAATGTAACCCGATTTGACCTTTCCTCTTTCTTGCACTTTCTTTCTCTTTCTTCCTCTTTCTTTCTGATTGGTAGCACTGCCGCGGTGTGCTTATAAAAGAGATTGCATATTCTTGCTTCGAGAATAAATGTTTCAGTTCAGAACAGAGAGTTTTATATCAAAACTCGGGTGTGTGCTACCGGAGTGAGCAAACTTCTTGCATCGACTTTATTGCCTTTTAACTCGTCTGTGCGGGAGAACATTCGAATATAGTTATTTCCTTGGCCTCATTGGTGTGTGCCTCCTTAGTATTTCACCACTCGGCTACCACTGCACTAGGGTTACGGCCGACAATTCCTTGCAGCCGAACCGTCTTTCGTAAAGCCAGTAAGTAGAACATTTCCGTAAGTATCTGCTGCTAGCTAGTAGTGCATGCGTGTCTGTGTGTTTGTGTGCCGGGGATATGCGAATATACTTATTTCCTTGTCTCATTCGTGTTCGTATTCTTATCAACCAACACACCATACCGCCGCGCTCTCCGGCCGACCTCAACGTGTTGCCACAGCACACCATCAGCAAAACGACACTTCCGTTGGCACTCTGCTCCTTCAGACAGCATTTGTTTCGATCATCAGGATCTCGTCAGTGAGGGTTGATAATGTAGAATGGCTAACAGATAGTGAACTTCTCCCTTTTGTTGCAAAAAAAAAACATAGTGGCGCAACTTAGGCGCAAAAAGGGGAAACATAATGGCACATCTCAAGCGCGAAGATTAAGGGTCGAAAATTAAGGCTAAGCAAAAGAGTGCTACATCAGTTGAAAGAGCATGACCAGCTGCAAATTCTCTGAAAATTTTGTCTCGATCTAACCATCCGCTCAAGGGTTATGGCAGAAAATGTGCCCTTGCAAGGAAAGATTTTTTAGTTCCACGCTGTCATTTGTCGGCAGCACTGTATTTGAATGTGCAGACCTTGCGCAACTTGTCGAATCATGGAAACACGCGAAAGTGTGAAACATTTTGCTCCAAGTCCAAAAATAACGTTTTTTAGCCACGAATTGGGCTGCACGGCTTTTGCCAGCACCCTCGTGACGTTGCAGATATGTGGCTTGATTATTGTAGTTGACGTTGATTTAGTGACTTTGGCAAGTTTGAGTCGTGTCGAGAAGTCAGGTAGGATTCAGTACTAGGCAGTAGTGGAACGTGAGTGGTAGTCTTTGCCGATCTTTGAGGGTATCCTGGATTCGGTTTGCAGCGCTGTGGAAATGGCTTGCTGTGTACGTCCCAGCACTGGATGTTGTATCAAGGTACGACCTTATAGCACGCCCTTAACCTAAAACAATTCAAAACTTGACTTGGGTCTGTGGGAGTCTATGGGAGAACGCCCACTCGTGCCCCTTGTGACAGATTCCAGGGCCACGTTGAGAGGCACTATCCCTTTCATGGCTGCTTGTGGACATATTTTAGGTTTGGATCCCACGCACGGACAGAATGGGCAAGAAAATGTGAAAAATTGTAAATGCATAAATTTGGCTCCTGGGTGACTTTGCACACTGTGGCACTATTCCGGAATTTTGAGTTTTTCCGGCCTGGAAAGCCTGTCAGTGAGGTGCAAGAACCTTTAAATCACGACGAGAGGGCCAGGATAGAGGCAGGAGTTTGTGGTGATATTGTCACTAAAATCCACTGAGAGACACCAAACTTACGGTCTTTTGAATGCCATATGAAATTTACGACCAAGCTGCTACCTTAATCTTCGCGCCTTAATCTTCGCGCCTAAGATGAGCCATTATGTTTCCCCTTTTTCGCAACAAAAGGGTGAAGTTCACTATCTGTTAGCCATTCTACATTATCAACCTTCACTAACGAGATGCTGGTGATCGTAACAGCTGCTGTCTGAAGGAGCAGAGTAGCAACTGAAGTGTCGTTTTGCTGATGGTGTGCTGTGGCAACGTGTTGAGGTCGGTCGGAGAGCGTAGCGGTGTGGTGTAGTGGTTGATAAGAATCTGGCTCAGGCTGAATGCTGCTATTAACCCCTCTTGATCCTTCGTGTTCAAGCCTCCTTAATAACGACTCCTGCTCCCAACAGGTGAAGCGCTGAAAGGCGATGTGTATGGTGCAGGAGTGCAGACTGCAAGAACAATGCCGGAGAGACAACTCCGTGAAGAAACGCTTGGATGGGATGACGACAATTCCTTCCTGGTGAAGGAACTGTGGACCTCCAAGTGGGCATAGATGGTGGCACCTCCCCGCGGTTATGCCTGGTAACTTTCCCATTAAAATCGCTCCAAGTCCAAACCTTGAAGCAGATTTGAATGCGAAAGGCTAAGTTCACCAAAATCCATACATACATTGTATTCTATTCATCTCATTTCGTTAGCAAAGGAAGTACATAATTATATATCAAGGTACGTTCGGGCCTGATTGGAAATTTTTATTTCCATTGCTATCAGGTTCGGCCTCATTTCCTCTGTGCTGCGCTGACGAGTCCACAAAGGACGAAACAGTTCTGTCCGCAGATTGAGTAGTTCGCTCCTGCTCTTGTAGCAGTTGAGCATTCTTGCGTGGGGTAGTGCCTTTGCTATTTGCGTTATGCAGAACTCACTGACTTGTCAGTTTGAGCACTCTGGCAAGGTACGTTCGGGCCTGACTGGAATTATTTATTTCCATTGCTATCAGATTGGGCCTCATTTCCTCTGTGCTGCGCTGACGAGTCCACAAAGGACGAAACAGTTCTGTCCGCAGATTGAGTATTTCGCTCCTGCTCTTGTAGCAGTTGAGCACTATCGCGTGGGGTAGTGCCTTTGCTGTTTGCGTTATGCAGAGCTCACTGACTTGTCAGTTTGAGCACTCTGGCAAGGTACGTTCGGGCCTGATTGGAAATTTTTATTTCCATTGCTATCAGGTTCGGCCTCATTTCCTCTGTGCTGCGCTGACGAGTCCACAAAGGACGAAACAGTTCTGACCGCAGTTAGAGTATTTCGCTCCTGCTCTTGTAGCAGTTGAGCACTCTTTCTTTTTTTTTCTTTTTTTACAGGTCGATGATCCAGGGTAGGTTGTCGTACGCTTCGAACGCCTTTTATCCGTCACTTCAAATTGGCAACATTGAGCCCCTCACATGTCTAACGAAGTGCGCTATCCGCGGCTTCTTCGGTCTGCCACCGTGGTCGCGCACGAGCCCGATCTTTGAACAGCTCCGCCTCATCACCCTGGAGGACATGTTTAACATTAAGCTTCTCATCTTTGTCCGTCGTTGTCTGTTCTCCCGAGCTAGCTCCCTCTTCACCAGCTTCTTCGTGAGAGTTACTGGTGACCGCACTCGGGGAGCAGCACATCACCTCGTTCGAGTACCATTTTGGCCCGGTCCTGCGGGTCGAGCGACCATGCAGTTCATCGGCGCAGTCCTGTGGAACCAGCTCCCGCCTGATCTCCGTTCCGAGCCCAGCCACCTTCAGTTCTGTGCCCTGCTAAAAGCGCATCATGGCTCCGTTTAAAGGCTTTTCGGCTAGTGTGTTTCTGTGGTATAGCGGACTGAAGAATAGTAAACGTGTTTTGCAATATATGTATGAAGCTATTTTTTATATAGTATGTTCCCATTCCATTTTTGCTTTGGTGTAGCCCTGAGGTTGATTGCTTATTTATTTCTACCCTTCCTCTCTCCATACTTCTGTCCCCCCCCCTCTCTCTCATTCCTTCTGTCGTCCACATGTATCAAAGGAGGCGAAATCGCCTGTTTGTGGTGCGACGTTAAATAAACTTCTACAACAACAACACTCTTGCGTGGGGTAGCGCCTTTGCCGTTTGCGTTATGCAGAGCTCACTGACTTGTCAGTTTGAGCACTCTGGCAGGGTACGTTCGGGCCTGATTGGAAATTTTTATTTTCATTGCTATCAGGTTCGGCCTCATTTCCTCTGCGCTGCGCTGATGAGTCCACAAAGGACGAAACAGTTCTGTCCGCAGATTGAGTAGTTCGCTCCTGCTCTTGTAGCAGTTGAGCACTCTTGCGTGAGGTAGTGCCTTTGCTGTTTGCGTTATGCAGAGCTCACTGACTTGTCAGATTGAGCACTCTGGCAAGGTACGTTCGGGCCTGATTGGAATTTTTTATTTCCATTGCTATCAGGTTCGGCCTAATTTCCTCTGTGCTGCGCTGACGAGTCCACAAAGGACGAAACAGTTCTGTCCGCAGATTGAGTATTTCGCTCCTGCTCTTGTAGCAGTTGAGCACTCTTGCGTGGGGTAGTGCCTTTGCTGTTTGCGTTATGCAGAGCTCACTGACTTGTCAGTTTGAGCACTCTGGCAAGGTACGTTCGGGCCTGATTGGAAATTTTTATTTCCATTGCTATCAGGTTCGGCCTCATTTCCTCTGCGCTGCGCTGACGAGTCCACAAAGGACGAAACAGTTCTGTCCGCAGATTGAGTATTTCGCTCCTGCTCTTGTAGCAGTTGAGCACTCTTGCGTGAGGTAGTGCCTTTGCTGTTTGCGTTATGCAGAGCTCACTGACTTGTCAGATTGAGCACTCTGGCAAGGTTCGGGCCTGATTGGAATTTTTTATTTCCATTGCTATCAGGTTCGGCCTAATTTCCTCTGTGCTGCGCTGACGAGTCCACAAAGGACGAAACAGTTCTGTCCGCAGATTGAGTATTTCGTTCCTGCTCTTGTTGCAGTTGAGCACTCTTGCGTGGGGTAGTGCCTTTGCTGTTTGCGTTATGCAGAGCTCACTGACTTGTCAGTTTGAGCACTCTGGCAAGGTACGTTCGGGCCTGATTGGAAATTTTTATTTCCATTGCTATCAGGTTCGGCCTCATTTCCTCTGCGCTGCGCTGACGAGTCCACAAAGGACGAAACAGTTCTGTCCGCAGATTGAGTATTTCGCTCATGCTCTTGTAGCAGTTGAGCACTTTTGCGTGAGGTAGTGCCTTTGCTGTTTGCGTTATGCAGAGCTCACTGACTTGTCAGATTGAGCACTCTGGCAAGGTACGTTCGGGCCTGATTGGAATTTTTTATTTCCATTGCTATCAGGTTCGGCCTCATTTCCTCTGTGCTGCGCTGACGAGTCCACAAAGGACGAAACAGTTCTGTCCGCAGATTGAGTATTTCGCTCCTGCTCTTGTTGCAGTTGAGCACTCTTGCGTGGGGTAGTGCCTTTGCTGTTTGCGTTGTGCAGAGCTCACTGACATGTCAATTTGAGAACTCTGGCAAGGTACGTTCCGGCCTGATTGGACATTTTTATTTTCATTGCTATCAGGTTCGGCCTCATTTCCTCTGTGCTGCGCTGACGAGTCCACAAAGGACGAAACAGTTCTGTCCGCAGATTGAGTAGTTATATATCAGGATGAACACGAGGAAAACTAGAGAGCATAGGTTACGAGTTAGAGTTCACCAACTAGACCAGATTGTGAGAAGTCGGACTTGCACAGCGAATCACATGCAACACCGACAAGAGGCACCGACTAGTGATGTGAGGAATATTTGAATTATTCGAATATTCAAGAAAGAATATTCGAATGCAGGCAGCATTATTCGAGAAAATTAGCGCTTTTGGTTGTGTTATTTATTATTTGTAAGAAATGGTTTGCTCCCCACACCGGAGCTCGCGCTATTCCGCCGACTTTACTTGACACTTGACTGACTCACGACTGCCATCCAGAGCACACGAGAAGTCCATCGAACCTTCGACTCGGCAAACCTGCAAGAAAGCACCACTCCCTGCTCAATACACAGTGTTTCGGGGAATTCACCCCTCATCAGTTGAGCTTGAGTAGGCTGAGGAAGATTGTGCCTGAAGAGCACCACTTATATAGTGCTCTCCAGGCACAAACATCACCAGGGATACAAACTTACAGAGACGCTCCGTTTCAAGCGCGACAAACACCTCGTGAACACCAGATAGCAGCGTGAGTCAGTGTCGCTCCTGGACGGTGAGACAGACGTCGAGGACCCTCGGTCATTCGCAACGCTGTCACCTCCAAACCAACTAGTCGCAAGCCCGCGCTGGGCACAACAGTACGAAGTAGTGGTTGCGACTTCGGCGATGATTTGTAAGAAATGGTTTGCTCCCCACACCGGAGCTCGCGCTATTCCGCCGACTTTACTTGACACTTGACTGACTCACGACTGCCATCCAGAGCACACGAGAAGTCCATCGAACCTTCGACTCGGCAAACCTGCAAGAAAGCACCACTCCCTGCTCAATACACAGTGTTTCGGGGAATTCACCCCTCATCAGTTGAGCTTGAGTAGGCTGAGGAAGATTGTGCCTGAAGAGCACCACTTATATAGTGCTCTCCAGGCACAAACATCACCAGGGATACAAACTTACAGAGACGCTCCGTTTCAAGCGCGACAAACACCTCGTGAACACCAGATAGCAGCGTGAGTCAGTGTCGCTCCTGGACGGTGAGACAGACGTCGAGGACCCTCGGTCATTCGCAACGCTGTCACCTCCAAACCAACTAGTCGCAAGCCCGCGCTGGGCACAACAGTACGAAGTAGTGGTTGCGACTTCGGCGATGATTTGTAAGAAATGGTTTGCTCCCCACACCGGAGCTCGCGCTATTCCGCCGACTTTACTTGACACTTGACTGACTCACGACTGCCATCCAGAGCACACGAGAAGTCCATCGAACCTTCGACTCGGCAAACCTGCAAGAAAGCACCACTCCCTGCTCAATACACAGTGTTTCGGGGAATTCACCCCTCATCAGTTGAGCTTGAATAGGCTGAGGAAGATTGTGCCTGAAGAGCACCACTTATATAGTGCTCTCCAGGCACAAACATCACCAGCGATACAAACTTACAGAGATGCTCCGTTTCAAGCGCGACAAACACCTCGTGAACACCAGATAGCAGCGTGAGTCAGTGTCGCTCCTGGACGGTGAGACAGACGTCGAGGACCCTCGGTCATTCGCAACGCTGTCACCTCCAAACCAACTAGTCGCAAGCCCGCGCTGGGCACAACAGTACGAAGTAGTGGTTGCGACTTCGGCGATGATTTGTAAGAAATGGTTTGCTCCCCACACCGGAGCTCGCGCTATTCCGCCGACTTTACTTCACACTTGACTGACTCACGACTGCCATCCAGAGCACACGAGAAGTCCATCGAACCTTCGACTCGGCAAACCTGCAAGAAAGCACCACTCCCTGCTCAATACACAGTGTTTCGGGGAATTCACCCCTCATCAGTTGAGCTTGAGTAGGCTGAGGAAGATTGTGCCTGAAGAGCACCACTTATATAGTGCTCTCCAGGCACAAACATCACCAGGGATACAAACTTACAGAGACGATCGGTTTCAAGCGCGACAAACACCTCGTGAACACCAGATAGCAGCGTGAGTCAGTGTCGCTCCTGGACGGTGAGACAGACGTGTTCACGAGGTGAGGTGAGACAGACGTGTTCACGAGGTGAGGTGAGACAGACGTGTTCACGAGGTGTTTGTCGCGCTTGAAACGGAGCGTCTCTGTAAGTTTGTATCCCTGGTGATGTTTGTGCCTGGAGAGCACTATATAAGTGGTGCTCTTCAGGCACAATCTTCCTCAGCCTACTCAAGCTCAACTGATGAGGGGTGAATTCCCCGAAACACTGTGTATTGAGCAGGGAGTGGTGCTTTCTTGCAGGTTTGAAGAGTCGAAGGTTCGATGGACTTCTCGTCTGCTCTGGATGGCAGTCGTGAGTCAGTCAAGTGTGAAGTAAAGTCGGCGGAATAGCGCGAGCTCCGGTGTGGGGAGCAAACCATTTCTTACAAATCATCGCCGAAGTCGCAACCACTACTTCGTACTGTTGTGCCCAGCGCGGGCTTGCGACTAGTTGGTTTGGAGGTGACAGCGTTGCGAATGACCGAGGGTCCTCGACGTCTGTCTCACCGTCCAGGAGCGACACTGACTCACGCTGCTATCTGGTGTTCACGAGGTGTTTGTCGCGCTTGAAACGGAGCGTCTCTGTAAGTTTGTATCCCTGGTGATGTTTGTGCCTGGAGAGCACTATATAAGTGGTGCTCTTCAGGCACAATCTTCCTCAGCCTACTCAAGCTCAACTGATGAGGGGTGAATTCCCCGAAACACTGTGTATTGAGCAGGGAGTGGTGCTTTCTTGCAGGTTTGCCGAGTCGAAGGTTCGATGGACTTCTCGTGTGCTCTGGATGGCAGTCGTGAGTCAGTCAAGTGTCAAGTAAAGTCGGCGGAATAGCGCGAGCTCCGGTGTGGGGAGCAAACCATTTCTTTCAAATCATCGCCGAAGTCGCAACCACTACTTCGTACTGTTGTGCCCAGCGCGGGCTTGCGACTAGTTGGTTTGGAGGTGACAGCGTTGCGAATGACCGAGGGTCCTCGACGTCTGTCTCACCGTCCAGGAGCGACACTGACTCACGCTGCTATCTGGTGTTCACGAGGTGTTTGTCGCGCTTGAAACGGAGCGTCTCTGTAAGTTTGTATCCCTGGTGATGTTTGTGCCTGGAGAGCACTATATAAGTGGTGCTCTTCAGGCACAATCTTCCTCAGCCTACTCAAGCTCAACTGATGAGGGGTGAATTCCCCGAAACACTGTGTATTGAGCAGGGAGTGGTGCTTTCTTGCAGGTTTGCCGAGTCGAAGGTTCGATGGACTTCTCGTGTGCTCTGGATGGCAGTCGTGAGTCAGTCAAGTGTGAAGTAAAGTCGGCGGAATAGCGCGAGCTCCGGTGTGGGGAGCAAACCATTTCTTACAAATCATCGCCGAAGTCGCAACCACTACTTCGTACTGTTGTGCCCAGCGCGGGCTTGCGACTAGTTGGTTTGGAGGTGACAGCGTTGCGAATGACCGAGGGTCCTCGACGTCTGTCTCACCGTCCAGGAGCGACACTGACTCACGCTGCTATCTGGTGTTCACGAGGTGTTTGTCGCGCTTGAAACGGAGCGTCTCTGTAAGTTTGTATCCCTGGTGATGTTTGTGCCTGGAGAGCACTATATAAGTGGTGCTCTTCAGGCACAATCTTCCTCAGCCTACTCAAGCTCAACTGATGAGGGGTGAATTCCCCGAAACACTGTGTATTGAGCAGGGAGTGGTGCTTTCTTGCAGGTTTGCCGAGTCGAAGGTTCGATGGACTTCTCGTGTGCTCTGGATGGCAGTCGTGAGTCAGTCAAGTGTCAAGTAAAGTCGGCGGAATAGCGCGAGCTCCGGTGTGGGGAGCAAACCATTTCTTACAAATCATCGCCGAAGTCGCAACCACTACTTCGTACTGTTGTGCCCAGCGCGGGCTTGCGACTAGTTGGTTTGGAGGTGACAGCGTTGCGAATGACCGAGGGTCCTCGACGGCTGTCTCACCGTCCAGGAGCGACACTGACTCACGCTGCTATCTGGTGTTCACGAGGTGTTTGTCGCGCTTGAAACAGAGCGTCTCTGTAAGTTTGTATCCCTGGTGATGTTTGTGCCTGGAGAGCACTATATAAGTGGTGCTCTTCAGGCACAATCTTCCTCAGCCTACTCAAGCTCAACTGATGAGGGGTGAATTCCCCGAAACACTGTGTATTGAGCAGGGAGTGGTGCTTTCTTGCAGGTTTGCCGAGTCGAAGGTTCGATGGACTTCTCGTGTGCTCTGGATGGCAGTCGTAAGTCAGTCAAGTGTCAAGTAAAGTCGGCGGAATAGCGCGAGCTCCGGTGTGGGGAGCAAACCATTTCTTACAAATCATCGCCGAAGTCGCAACCACTACTTCGTTATTTATTATTGTTATTATTATTATTATTAGACACAATCTCATAGCATGTGACAAGCATAGCTAATGCAGGGACAGAACCCCCTGAGACAAGGGCGTTGAGCCAGCCACAGCAATAGTAAGCTAAGAAAACAAAGCAAATATGAATTAAAGCAGAAATGAATGGAAAATTACAAAGAAAAACAATTAACGGAAGTGATTTTTTAGCTCAAACCGTGATATCCTGAACAGTATTGATGATGACAGTATCAAAAATATTATATTCTGAGAGCTGTGAAGCTTGTTCTTGGAGAAAATCTGCCCTATAACCCGTGGGAATGTGATCTGTATGCAACATGAATGTTGGGTCTGATGGAATGAAGTGATCGACGCACATCACAAGAATAATAGAATATTCGGCCGTTCGTCAACGCAATATTCGGGAGAATATTCGTTCCAAGAAAACACCATTCGTTAAATCACTAGTACCGACACAAAGTCAGTGACTGCAGTAAATCCTATAAGGTCAGTGGACAGATTATGCACGCTTGATGGTGTATCTGTGCGCTGTATCGTAAGGAGTTATGACGATAGGAAGAATTTGGAAGTAAACTGACTCTAGCCAAAGGTAGGAGAGTGACTTGAAGACGCTCGTACCTTGGCCACAAGAACAACATGGGTGGCGATTCTCACCCAGTACCGGTAGTTCGGCCATACCCATCCCAGAACACATGCTTTGGAAAGCTGAAGCCGTGCATCGTCAGGGAACACTTGGCAAATTCCATGACTTGACAGAGACTATTGGTTGTACTGGCAGTCCAAGCCAGAATATTAATTTTCACATTTTGCGTTTGGCGAGACTCTATTTGTATTTACATGATTGTATATACATTTTATTTGAACTCGCAAATGCAAACGAGCACAAATGCTCAAAGACAAGGCATTGAATAATAATGTTATTGTGTTACAGGGAAGGAGAGTTGGTGAGAAAATAAGGAGTGAATGGGAGAAAGCTCAATGAAGAGCGAAGTGTTCCTCTTTGTCCAAACCCGGAGCAAAGTCTGGCCAAGGTTTGCTACAGTATTTGTATTAAAATTTTGTATTTGTATTTGCATTTTGTGGATTCTCGACAGGCCTTAGCCTAAATCGAGGGCGTCTCCAGTGTAACCGAGTGACGTGTAAAAAAAGAGAGCTACATGTCGACGTCAGCGTTACAACCGGACAGACAGTTCTTTTGAGAATCACAGCCAGCTTGACGCATTGCCGGTTAGAAATCCCGTCATGCACCCACTTCAAGCTACAGGTCAATTACTTGATCTGCCGACAGAGCATTATTTCATTGGTGAGATCATATGCCATGCAATTGTGTCAGTACGTATCGATGAGGGAACATCTTGCTGTTACCCATATTCTTTTGCCCTGTATTTATGTATAATTATTATTTTTATTCGCAAATCAAAACGAGCACAAATGCGTAATGACAAGGTAGTGAATATTTTACCTGTATTCTGTTACGAGAAAGGAGACTCGGTGAGAAAATAATAAGAAAGAACAAAGAATAGGAGAGAGCTCAATGAAGAGTGAAGTGCTATGTTCCTGTCAGTCTTGTCCCGCCAAAGGTTAGCACGGTTTGCCGCCGAACCACAGCGTGATGGGTAGCCAAACAGAAATCCCGCCGTGCACCACTTCTAACTAGGTTTGAATGATTGTATTGAACTGCCGACAGAGCAAGGCATAGTTGCAAGGGTGAGATCTAAGCCATGCAAGTACATCAGCACCTATCCAAGACGGAAATACTGCGTGGAGATTTAGCACTAATCGAGCCTAGTGTAGGTCGGTGTCCCGACAGTGTAGGTCAGTGTCCCGACAGTGTAGGTCTAATAGTAGCTACTCGTATTTGCGTAGATCTTACGTGCATAACCCCAGGCGTTGTAGATGAGCGTTTGTTATTAAAAGGTGCAGGAGTGGGTGCAGACCACACCATAGGCATTGCCAGCTAAACTAGCGTCGGCATGTCCTTTCAAAGCAAGCACCGGGTACTTACTCCTTAGAGGGGTAGAGTAGAACCTCGCACACGTAACTGCTGGCAAGAAGTGTCCACATAATGCATTGCAGCGGTCTACCTGACCCCGTGACCTGTGCATACAGATACGACCTGTATAGCCAGCGCTGGCGCCCGGAGCATTGGCTCGCTCGTCCTGCTACAGCTGGCCAATGCCTACGCGCACTTCGAAAGGAGGGTATAAAATACCACGGTATAGCTTGTTGTCAGTCCATTTTCTGGAGTGTAAGATAGAGGTTTGTTTGACAGAATTTCTTAGATCGCTACCAGTGCATCGTGAAGCTACGAAGGTAGGATTTAGTTGTTCGCATTGCTCCTCGTGATTGGGAACATTATTTTCACTTATTCCGTGTTTTTTTCGTAACGTTAACAGCCATGCGGCCGAATAAAGAGAAAGGAGGGAAGAATCGTCGTTGGGGAAAGATCGACAGTCATTACTACAATGGAGAGTTAGTATTCAGAGAGGACCGCCACGAATACGCACAAGTTACTAAGCTGTTTGGCTGTTGTCGGCGCGAGGCTTTCTGCTATGATGGCAGAA
Source organism: Sycon ciliatum (assembly GCF_964019385.1). Lineage (NCBI taxonomy): Eukaryota > Metazoa > Porifera > Calcarea > Leucosolenida > Sycettidae > Sycon > Sycon ciliatum. The sequence continues at coordinate 15,771,154 of NC_088654.1, read as the reverse complement.
CCCGGATTTGCCAAATTCGGGGAAAGCTACGGAAGAAGGTCTGGATCAAGCACGGCAACATCATCCTGATTGGCCTCGGGGACTTCCAGGATTCTAGAGCGGACGTGATTCTGAAGTACAGCGATGAGGAGGCAAGGAAGCTGAAGGCCTATGGAGAGTTGCCAGAGACAGCCAAGCTCACCGACAGTACCACGGTCGCACCAGATGATGAACATTACGTTGTTTTCGACGACATATCAGACCCTGAGGATGATGACAGTGATGCAACGACGTGACCAGTGACTCAATCGACAACGCCACGTAAGTTGTAAGGGAGAGCATACTCCAAGAACAATGTCGGAGAGACAACTCCGTGAAGAAACGCTTGCATGTGATGACGACTGCTCCTTAATTCCTGGTGAAGGAGCTGTTGACCTCCACGCGGGCATAGATGGTGGCACCTCCACGCGGTTATGCCTGGTAACTTTTGCGTTCATTTCGCTCTAAGTCCAAACCTTGAAGCAGATTTGAATGCGAAAGGCTAAAACCACAAAAATCCATACATTTCATTTGGTTAGCAAAGGAAGTGCATAATGAACAATGGATATGTAAAAGTACGCATACAGATACACAAGTTATGTATCGCCAGCGCTCGCGCCCGGGCTCGCTCGCTCTGCTAGCTGGCTGGTGAACGCCTACGTGCACTTCGAAAGGAGGGTATAAAATACGACATGGAAACCACATTTTGAATGTCCGTTGAGTTGTCGGCTTAGACAGGTTTCACAACAACTGAGTTAACCCTTTAAGGTGGCAGACTACCCAAAAATTCTCTGAAAAATCGAATTTGTAAATTCATATTGAGTGCTACGTCAGTTGAAAGAGCATGAATAGCTGCAAATGCTCTGAAAAATGTGCCCTTGGAAGGAAAGATTTTTTTGTTGCACGCTGTCATTTGTTGGCAGCACTGTATTTGAATGTGAGCAGACCGTGCGCAACTTGTCGTATCATGAAAACACGCGAAAGTGTGCAGAATTTTGCTCCAAGTCCAAAAATCACGTTAAAAACCACGTATTGGGCTGCACGGCGGCGGACGCCGTGCAGCAGGACTTTTGCCAGCACCCTCGTGACGTTGCAGATATGTGGCTTGATTATTGAAGTTGACGTTGATTTAGTGGCTTTGGCAAGTTTGAGTCGTGTCAAGAAGTCAGGTAGGATTCAGTACTAGGCACTAGTGGAACGTGAGTGGTATCCTTTGCCGGTTTCTGAGGGTATCCTGGATTTGGTGTGCAGCGCTGTGGAAATGGCTTGCGGTGGAGGTGCCAGCACTGGATGTTGTATCAAAGGTACGACCTCGTAGCACGTGCTAAACCTAAAAAAATCAAAAATTGACTTGGGTCTGTGGGAGTCTGTGAAATAACGCCCACTCGTTCCGTTGTGACAGATTCCAGGGCCACGTTGAGGGGCCCTACCCCACCACCCATGGCTGCTCCTGGATTTGTTTTAGGTTTGGGTCTCGCGCACGGACAGAATGGGCACGAAAATGTGAAACAATTGTACTTGAAGTAAATGCATTTGTTTGGCTCCTGGGTGGCTCGCACACCGTGGCACTTTGCGGGAAATTTGAGTTTTTCCGGCCTCGTGCCCGGGCTCGCTCGCTCTGCTAGCTGGCTGTTGAACGCCTACGTGCACCTTGAAAGGAGTGTATAAAATACGACATGGAGACCACATTTTGAATGTCCGTTGAGTTGTCGCCTTAGACAGGTTTCGCTATACTAAGTTACCCATCAAGTATTCACAACTACTTCATTAGACACTACTATTCTACACAACTACTTCATTAGACACTACTATTCTACACAACTACTTCATTAGACACTACGATTCTACACAATTGCTCAATCAAGTCTGCAACAATCTGCCCACGGAGCCTATGGTGGAGATACTACCTGTATGGGATTTTGTGTGGGTAGCTCTTGTCATTTTGCACGTCCGACTGCTCAGGATCTGGCCTAGTTGCTGAACTCTAAACCGTAACCTGTGGGAAAGTTTTTAATCTTGATATGCACATGATTAATTCCTGTGCTCAACAACTGAGTTAAAATCAATCTACTTCAAACTACTTGTACATGAATGTGTACCGATGCTGGTGGACTAAGCCTTTCGCAATCAAATCTGCCTCACGTTCTTGACTTAGAGCGGACTGAATGCAAACGTTACCAGGCATAACCGCGTGGAGGTGGCCCAATCTATGCTCGCTGTCGCTGAGCTTGGCTGGCTGTGGAAACCCTTCATAGGCCTACAGCTTCCTTCCCTCTTCATGGATGTACTTCATAATGACATCTGCTCTAGAATCTTGGAAGTCCATGACGGCAATCAGGATGATGTCGCCTTGCTTTATCCAGACTTTGTTCCTCCTTAGCTTTCCTTGAATTTTTGCAAATCCGCGTTCTGCCATCATAGCAGAAAGCCTCGAGCTGACAACAACCAAACAACATAGTAACCTGAGCGTATTCTGGGTCATCCTCTCTGAATACCAACTCTCGATTGTAGTAATGGCTGTCGGTGCTGTCAGTCTTTCGTCCACGACGATTCTTTCTTCCTTTCCCTTCATTCGGTCGCATGGCTGTGACTTTTGCATTCAGTTCACTCCAAGTCCAAACCTTGACGCAGATTTGAATGCGAAAGGCTAAGACCGCCAAAATCCATACATACACTGTAGTCTTGATCTCATTTGGTTAGGATTATTCCTGCCGAACTCAGAGCCAACCTATGCATTCACTCTTCCCGGATTCCTCACAGGCCTCACAGTGGTAAAACAACACAAACAACTTGGTTTGGTCATTGACTCAGATTTATCGTTTAGTAGACATGTCGACTATATCTGTAGCAAAGTCAGTAAAGCTGTTGGCTACCTCGTGTCTCACTGCTCCCACCTACCGCTTGAATGCATTCGCCTTTTTTATCATTGCTATATTCTCCCCATTTTTCTCTATTGCTCAACCGCCTGGTCATCCCTACTAAGTAAATCGTTAATGAGTACCCTGGAAGTCCACCATAAGAGGATACTCAAAGTCCTTTTCCGCAAACCATCATACTTTCCTTCTGCCGAGCTGTATGATATGTTTAACACCTTCCCTATCTCTAGTCAAGCGGATCGAAAACTGTGTATTGTTGTTCATTCTATTCGTCTTGACGAAGCCCCCCCCCATACTTGCGTAAATATAACTGGTTTCTTCCCACTCGTCCTACGCGCAATCCCTGCACTTTACCTAAAGCCCGAACCTCAGCTTATACCAGATCTCCGTTTTTCGTTGCCTATTCTCTCTGGCTGGCCCTGCTTCTATCAGTAAAATCGTCTTGTACGCTAAAGGATTTCAAGGCCAACATGAAGCTCGTGTTTTAATAACTGCTAATTCTTCATCCAGATTTGTTTCTCTTTGCCTCCAGTAATGTGTAATATTTATTAATTTTTGCTTTGTTTATGGTTACTGCCATGGCTGGCTACCGCCCCCCTCCCTCCATATTGGCCTATATTCTCTGGCCACGGGAAGGTGAAATAAAAAAATAAAAATAAATAAATAGGATGTGCATATATCAGGCGGAGATGCTCCAGTTTCACCACCACAGTTGCGTCTGCAACCACCTCTATCATGCAGTATTCTGTTCTCGTAAAAAAATCAGAATGAGCCATGAATACGTGACCTACGCATACAGATACACATGTATCGCCAGCGCTCACGTCCGGGCTCGAACAGTGAACAGTCGCTAAATCTCACATTTTGTGAAATGTCTTTTGGTGAAACGTCGTTCTGTGCATGGTCGTTCTGTGAACGCGTTTTCGGTGAACCGTCGGGATACCACTAGCTGACTGGTGAACGCCTCCCCGTAGATCTACTACCAAAAAAAATTTAAAAAAAATTTCACGGTTCGCGTAGTAGTAGTAGTAGTAGTAGTAGTAGATTTTATTATTTTACTAGGGGAGTCCCAACAGGCGTTGCCTTTTTACTGGGAACCCTAGGTGAATTTTTACCATGTTTACATACAGAGTAAGAGACGGGGCCTGACGGCAGTCAGTGGGAAGAGCATTCCATCTGTCTGCCGCCAGGAAAGAAATAGAACGCATGCCATATTGCGTAGAAACAGGCGGAAGAACTAATGCGCGCTATGCCTGGCCGCGCGTGCGAGCCTGGTGTCCAGGCACAGCAGCCCTAAGCTGGAACAAGGATTGGAGAAGGGGACTAGCAAGATGTGGGGTCAAGCAGCGGTACACGAAAACATAGAGTTTAAGATTTGTGCGCTGTTCAAAAGAATAGAGATGATATTTGCGGAGAACAATTTCAGTAGACATCATACGGTCAAACCCAAAAACTTTCTTCATTGCTATGTGACTGACCGTCACGATTTTATTGAACAGGGTGGCGCTGAGACAGTGCAGATAAGCGTTACTGGCATAGTCGAGAGTCGATTGCACAATGGATAAATAGAACGTCCTCTTCGCTTCAGGTGTTAGGTTTTTTCGGCCATGTCTGAAGGCGGCAATCTTGCCGAACACCGCACCGCAGACCTTCTCGACTTGCGGCTGGAAGGTGAGATGCTCGTCGATGAGTAGTCCGAGATACTTCACGGTGGCTGCAGGGGTGAGGGGCTTGCCTTTACAAACTAGGGGGATTGGTAGATGCGGCACAGGTTGGCGTGGGCGCCGAAGGACCAGGAACTGCGTCTTGTCAGGGTTCATGAGAAGTCCTTTGTCATCAAGGTAGAGCTCCAGAGCGCTAAGGTCATCCTGAAGCTTTCGCAGCATGACAGAGAGGTCCGTTCCAATGACGAAAAAGGCGATGTCATCGGCATAGAGCTGAGAAATACTGTTCCGAACAATCTGTGGAACCTTGCGGATGTAGACGCAAAAGAGGAGGGGGCCAAGGACGGACCCTTGCGGAACTCCCCTGGTGCAGGGCACAGTCCCACCACGCTCCCCATTGACCACGACTTGTTGACTTCTGGAGGACAGATAGTCCGCGAACCACTTCAGCACCGAGCCGCCTAGCCCTACGTCAGCCAGCTCGTTGACCAGTTGTTGATGCTGTACACGGTCGAAAGCCTTGCTCATATCTGCGAACAGTATCGCGCATCGCTGGCCATTGTCCAGTGCTCTTGTCCACCTGTCTATGGAAACAGCGAGGGCATCTTCGCAACTGTGCTTTGGACGGTACGCAAACTGCTCCAGCGGCAAGGCGGACAGCTCTGGGTGGTCACGGAAGAATTCAGTAATCTGTCGGTGGACAACCTTCTCCAATATCTTGGAGGCAACGGGCAGCAGAGATATTGGCCGGTAGTTGGTGGCTGCAAGTTTGTCCCCGGACTTGAAGAGTGGGCACACGTGTGCATGCTTGTAAGAGGCTGGAAAAACGCCAGAAAGTAGGGACTGATTGATTATGGATGTTAGTGAGGCCGTGATATTTGCTTTGCATGACTTTAAGATGCAGGGAGGAATGCCATCCGAACCCGCGGCCTTGTGGGAGTTTAGAGTAGTCAGTAGAGCCTCAACTGTTTCAGTGTTGACCAAGGTGAAGTCAGTCAGGGTGCTAGGTGCTGTCGGATCCCTGTCGGCTGGTATCTGCAACACTCCTGGCCTGGCTGGGTCGTGGACAACTGCCGCAAATGTTGCAGTGAGTGCTGGAAGTGGCGCTGCAGGGGTGGATTTCGTGGTGGCTCGACCAGAGAGCTTGTTTAAGAGACACCACTGGCCTCTGGGGTCACGCTTCATGTTTCTGAACTGTTGCATTAGGAACTCCGACTTCAGGCGCCTGTTCAGAAGTGTCCCTTCCCTTCTCACTGCCCGGTACCGTTGCATTAGTTGTTGATCAGAGGTACGTGACCGAACCTTTCTGTGCAAATGCTTACGCTGCTGTAAAAGATATCGCAGGTGAGGAGTCAGCCAGGGTTGAGGTTTGGGTTTGCTGAAGGATGGTACGCAGATGCGACGGACGGGGCAAAGTTTGTCGTAAGTTGACGTGAGGACGGCTGTTAGGCTGTTCGCCAAGATATTTACATCTGTTGCAAGGGGGAATGACGTCAGTTGTTCGTCCACGGTTCGGCATAGAAGTAGTAAGTGCGGGGCAGGTTCTGGCTCACTTTTTGACCTTTGACCTTTGGGCCAAATAAGGCGCACTGTGTCGGTCGTGCTGGGTCTGGCCCCGGGACCCCCAGAGTTTGACCTTTGACCCCTGGCATGCCATAAATGTCATCCTTAAGGTTCTTTTCGCCATAGGTGGCGAACGTGCACTTGTGCACGTTCGGTGCATTCGCACCTCGGAGTAGTAAAATACGTACTCTTCCCTGATTTGCACATCGTAGATGTGCATTGCATGCAGTGACATATTGCGCATGCGTGCATATGCACGCGGAGCGTGTGACCTTCAGAGACCCTGCTTGCGGGAAATACGCAGTGCAACACAAGGTGTACTAGTACACGTGTCATTTTACTACTCCCTGATTCGCACCTCGTAGATGTGCAGCAAACAAGTTCACGTTCCTTGCATTTGTTTTATTCACACATCGTAGATGTGCACTGATTGACAAGTTGCCCATACAGAGCATGTCTAATCGGCTTTTCGATCGGTAAGAGAATGTTCAAATTCGGCCATATTATGAGCCCCAAGATCAGAATTCGGCTCAACGTAGTACTTGAACCCACCGTTCCTATTACGTCATGTACATTTAGTCATTTACACACACTCTGTGAAGCACTGAAACATCGGTTTTCGGCGAATTCAACATGCGAAATTTGAAAATTCGGCAAAAAGATGGGTGATTTCTTCAAAACCACTTTTTTCGGCGAATTTTTCGGCCGGCCGATTTGGGAAATGCCTACTATCCATGCAGGTGCATTTATATATAGATGCATATTTCTATTTTGATCGGGATACAGTTAGAATCAACCGACTACGCCCGGAGTATCATGCATATAAACAATTATTGAAGAGGTGTCACAGTGAAGCAGTGTTGCTATGCACCACAAATCCCCTTTGCACTGCACCGAATCTATACTGGAGAATCCAGAGTGACCAGCAAAGAGTCACAACCCGTGGGTATCCAGTCACACTAAGGCATATCCACCATTCCCCACATATTCACTGCAACAAAACACAATACTCTTTACTATAATACACTAATATTTAAATAGACTTGGATGAGTCTGTAGAAGAGAACACAATGCACGCACACACACGCATGCGCAGACAAACACACACACACACACACACACACACACGCGCGCGCACCCACATCTAGGTTATAGTGCTATACACGTATCTAGGGTTTAGGAAGCACGAGAATATGTCGAAGCACCAACACATACCCCTTCATGCAGTGTACTTCAATAGCCCAACACATTACGACCGCTATAGCACAGGACCATCACAAAACACATTACGACTGCTATAGCACAGGACCATCACAAAACACTACACACTGTTACTACACTGCACACACAGTTACCACACTACGCCTGTTACAAGTACTTACAAATAATTTTGAAACAAATGGCACATCCTGAAGACGGCAGCTCCAGACCTTCATACATCATCATCTGTAAACCCAAGCATGAGCGCACACAAACACTATTGGTGTCACGAATACGAAAGCAGGGTAAGACAAGAGGATACGAAACAAGTAAGTATCGCTATAACGAGGGGGGGGGGTAAGTATACATGTAAACAGAGCAGTGCTTACTTACAGGGTACTAATACGCGCGACAGCGTCCTGATAGTCGGCCCTTCCAATAACGACTCAGGTGAGCCGCACCCGTGAGATGTGAGACCACAGCTAAAGCGCCCACCAGCCTTTCTCCACTGTAAACACGAAAGAAACAGCAGAAAGCAGAGTGTCATAGAGCTCTATTGTTGGGGAAGAGAGCTGGGAGCACTGCGCACTTACCATTTATCACAATAGATGATCAGAAAGAGGCGGCGCTTGACGCACCGCCTCAGGTGCTGAAACAGGGGTATCACCCCTGTAAGGTGAACACCGCAGTGACATGTGAAAGCCATACTGTAATGATACTGAAGTGAAGGTGTGAACCGCAAAGCAAGACCTTTATCTTCTTCCTGTCGAATTCGCTCCCCAGCTACATACCGACATCATCCGCTAAAATCCAATCATGCCAAGTAATGCAAAGGTCATCAGTTGACCTTTCGGACTTTTCAACTCTTATCCAAAACCACCAAGAGGAAAAAAACCAGGATGAAGAAGACGTCAGTTGTAGAAGCGTTTGTGGAGGAGTTGTTACATTATTCTCAGTAAATAGATATGGCTGATACATTCGGTGTAGACGTGGACGACCGGTCGTGGTCTCTCACCACGGGTCCTTTACTAATAGAAAGGCGGACGCCAATAAGAACTGTTGTGGAGTTGGCAGATCAAAACGCGCAGCAAGAAATTTGGCACGTCGATGGTAGACTCCATCGGGAGGACGGACCAGCTCTTGTTGATAGTAGGGCAGTGTCCGCCTAGTGCTATGAAGGTCGCCTTCATCGCGTTAATGAACCGGCTTGGATAGGACGGGGTGGCATCGAATACTACCTCAACGGCGCCTAGAGCCGGCGGTCCTGCAGTCAGTTATTGTGACGCCACATGCTGTATTCTACGGTGGTATCACCACGGAAGGCTCCACAGGGAGAATGCGCCAGCGGTGATATGATACGCAGGGAAGGTAACAATCGTGTACGGGAGTGGTACCGATACAACCTTCGGCATAGGGAAGATGGACCTGCTTTCATCTCTCAGGAGGAGGAGGGTGTCTATCAGTGGTACCTCAACGGGGTGTATTACGGTGACCACCATCAAGACCAGGCAATACACCCCATGGAGCTGCAGTAAATTAATGTAGTGCCTACTAAGGTAGACTCGTCAGCAATAAGTCATGAGTCCATTTGTGTGATTTGTCAGGATACCCTGGACAGTCATCTATCCAAGTTGGAGTGCGGTCATAAATTTCACTTCCACTGTATCAAGGAGTGGATCAGTTCTGCCCCCAGCCCTACTTGCCTAAACTGCCGCTACTCCATGACTGCCAAGGACTTGGTTGAGTTCTTGTACAAGTAGTAATACATGACACAGCTGCATGTAGGCGACTACGAATGACCAGTCATGTGCTACAGATGGACACGGACACGCCATCCTAAGTAGCCATTAGCAGCTATTTGGAAAAGGGCAACAAAGCACCCCGTGGGCGGCCAAGGTTGACACTAGCGACAAGTCTGGTCGATCAGTTGAATAAGCTGGGTGTGCCCATGAAGACCATCGAAGACCTTTCCAGGTGCCGGCAACAAGCAGAGGACAAGACAGACTGGAAGAAACTGTGCAGCTTGACACTTGAGGACAAATCTGTATCAGCAGCTACTACACCTTGCTGATGATGCTCACAAGACAGAAGTGGGGAAAAACACTGAATTTCTTTATTTAGTGCTCAACTACGCAAAATGTATAATTATTATTACTGTTATTATACATGTTCAACTGTACTCAGTCTGGCTGACTGCCATTCTCTACCACACATTACCGGACACTGTCGTGGCTGTCGTTGTTATCGTCGTCGTTGTTGATGTTGTTGTTGGTTGTTGTCGTCGTTATCGTCGTCGTTGTTGATGTTGTTATTGGCTGTTGTTGTTGGTTGTTGTCGGTTGTTGTGGTTTGTTGTCGGTTGTTGTTGGTTATTGTTGGTTGTTGTTGGTTGTTGTTGGGTGTTGTTGTTGGTTGTTGTTGGTTGTTGTCAGGTGTTGTTGGTTGTTTTTGGTTGTTGTTGTCGGTTGTTGTCGGTTGTTGGGTGTTGTTGTCGGTTGTTGGGTGTTGTTGTTGTTGGTTGGTGTTGGTTGTTGTTGGTTGTTGTCGGTTGTTGTCCGTTGTTGTCGGTTGTTGTCGGTTGTTGTTGGTTGTTGTTGGTTGTTGTTGTCGGTTGTTGTTGGTTGTTGTTGTTGGTTGTAGTTGGTTGTTGTCGGTTGTTGTTGGTTGTTGGATGTTGTTGTCGGTTGTTGTTGGTTATTGTTGGTTGTTGTTGGTTGTTGTTGGGTGTTGTTGTTGGTTGTTGTTGGTTGTTGTCGGTTGTTGTCAGGTGTTGTCGGTTGTTTTTGGTTGTTGTTGTCGGTTGTTGTCGGTTGTTGGGTGTTGTTGTCGGTTGTTGGGTGTGTTGTTGGTTGTTGTTGGTTGTTGTCGGTTGTTGTCCGTTGTTGTCCGTTGTTGTCCGTTGTTGTCCGTTGTTGTTGGTTGTTGTTGGTTGTTGTTGGCTGTTGTTGGTTGTGATTGGTTGATGTGGTTGGTTGTTGCCGGTTGTAGGTTGTTGTTGTTGTTGGTTGTTGTTGGCTGTAGTTGGTTGTTGTCGGTTGTTGTTGGTTGTTGGATGTTGCTGTCAATTGTTGTCGGTTGTTGTTGGTTGTTGTTGGTTGTTGTTGGTTGTTTTTGGCTGTTGTTGGTTGTTGTTGGTTGTTGTTGTCGATTGTTGTCGGTTGTTGGGTGTTGTTGTTGGTTGTTGTTGGTTGTTGTTGGTTGTTGTCGGTTGTTGTCGTTTGTTTTAATCGTTATTTTGTTCATTATCCAGGAGGATGTTGCTATGATCCAGTACCATTTTTTCGCATATATGAGACAAGATTGTTAAACGTGAGTGTGACGTGGGGTATACTGATTGGATGTGAGGTGGTGAGAGTATGCTGATTGGCCGATAACAATTAGTGGAAGGGATAAAGTAATGCGCTGCTTGTGCAGCGTAACCAAACACATGGTCTGTGGGAAACACCCTAGTAAAATAAATAAAATAATTATAACATGAATTGCCACCGGCACTTGACAGACTCGCGCCCCGCCACCTTGTTCAAATCGGACTTGGCAGCTTCATACTGGAACTTAATCTTCTTCTTTTTGAGGTATGACCGTACAAAACGCGCTTGGATTTTTTCATTTATTTTATTTTATTTTATTTTATTTTTTCATTGCAACTTTTTTAGCAGATGTCCACTCGTGAAACAACGGTGAATCTGGAACGAATAAATGGTCCATGTCAAAGGCATCACGAGTCGCGAAGTCTTCACATTCATGATGGAACCTTGTCATGATTGACGCATTCCTTGATGGTGCGCACATGAAATAACCCTGGCCCATCTTTTCCAATTCCATTCTTTTCACATCCTGCAACCCATACCCTACTAGTATCAGTGGGGATGCTAGAATCAGAAGAGGCAAGGCAGCACTCATCCGTAGATGTATTACTCGACTCAACACCACCCAAACTTGTTTTCTAGAAGTTTTGACTATAATGATATATTGCAGTAGGAAGTAGCATACAGTCAAATAGGATAGGATAAGAATGAATGATCAGCTGTCTGATAAAGAATGCAGTTCATTAAAGACTTATTGGAAGCTCTCTACCAGCTGATCGTCTTGTTGGACGGCGACACTGCATAATGATATGAAGCTCTCAGTTAGCTGTTTCAGTTCCGTGGTAGAAAGTGTCATGTGCGCGTCCAGAGCACGATGAAAACACCTGGGCTCCACGTTGATGCAGACGATTGGAGCAACAGTAAGACGTACCTTCAACGCCTGCTCGTCAATGTCGAGGGAGACTGCTCCGGGGTAGATGAAAACATCTTGTTCCACATCCAGTTCGAACGAGCTGGTCGGGACTAGCTTGCTTTCACCGTTGATGTACACCCGACATTGACCGTCGGACGAACGTGATGGGTAGAAGTTGGTCTTGATCTTCTCCACACGTCCTCTTCGGAGAGTGTCACGGAGCGATGGACAAGTCTTGATCAAGTTCGTAATGATGAACTCAGTGGACTCATTCAGTTCGATGTAAACCTGTCCTTGAGCATCTTTGCGAGCTGTTGCCGTGCTACCACAGGCTGGTAGAGCTCCTGAAGGGAAGTACATCTTATAACCAGGCTTGTAGAAGGATCTACCTGATGACTTGTAGGACAGTTGCATGTCCTCCTGAAACCCATCCACCACAATCTCTTTGTGGAGCTTGGTAGGAGCAGGTGACACATAGCGACGCTTAGCCGGTACTGCCTTCGAAGAGAGCACAACTTGAGGAGGGTCAGCAGTAAGAGCGGAATTCTTCCTCACCCGTCGCTCGTATAGGGAATCCATCTTCCAGGAAACGAAGGCAGAACAACTCATCAGCACTGTATTCGATGAACGAATGACTCAACTACAGGACAACCATCTGTATTTATACTAATCAGAGACGGAGGCGGATTGAAATGTTAAAAATATGTGTCAGCTAGATCAACCAATCACCATCAAGCCCGACAAAAACATTTGCCCAATCAGCATTGAGGCCGTCAAAAATATTTGACCAACCAGCATCAAACTCGCCAAAAACATTTTGTCCAATCAGCGGCATGTCCACCAAATAATATCTCATCTTAAAGATTCCTTACATGATACCGCCACTTTAGTGAACTGATACAGTATGGAAATAAGATCAGAGTCAAACGTGTGCAAGTTCTGAATCACGTGATCAAGTGAATAGGTTTCCCAACAATAGGCATCAATCAATGATGTCATAAGAGATGTATCAGATGGAGATAAAATCAGCAAATTCGTACGCAACGTGGACAGTTGAGATGAAGACACGATCCTGGTTGACTCCATGAGATGAAGTACATATAATAGTGGAAAATGCTGAGGAAGAGGTTTCATGATTCGACTGAACCTCAACCATGATACATTGCTACGAGGTAAGTAGGAACGCAGTTTCTGTAGTACATCCACATTCGAATCGTATACTATGCAGGATAATGCTATAGCATAGTTTATACTCTTGTACAAACAGGATTTTTTCATCGCAAGTATCTGCTCCCAAAGAGGGTGTACGCAAAGCTGATCGGATAAGAGTTCAGTTTTCGAAAGAAAATACAAAAGATGACGATCCACACCGCATAACCGCTCTTGTACCGCGTAACGCTTCTTCATCAAACTACATCTCCTATGCACATCATCTTCAGGGAAGTAAATCACCGCCATGACAAGTCCACACGAAGAACACACGTATCTTTCTTCATGTAAAACATGATCAAGATGTTGACACTGTTTTTCCTCCCCGTATTGCTCTTTTTCTTCTTCTTCTTCTTCTTCATCCTTCTCATGAAGTCTCCTTTCACGTACATAAGCAGGTAAGATCTTAAATTCAGAATCCATCTTCACTCCTCACCAACATCCTCATTATGACACTATATCCAGCATGATGTCTACTTTATATAACCAATCCTATCCGGGGCAATTATCAGGTACAACCATTGGGGTAGATGACCACATACCCTCGCCAACACGTCGACGTGTTGGCGAGGGTATGTGGTCATCTACCCCGATGGTTGTACCTGATAATTACCCCGGGTAGGATTGGTTATATAAAGTAGATATCATGCTGGATATAGTGTCATAATGAGGATGTTGGTGAGGAGTGAAGATGGATTCTGAATTTAAGATCTTACCTGCTTATGTACGTGAAAGGAGACTTCATGAGAAGGATGAAGAAGAAGAAGAAGAAGAAAAAGAGCAATACGGGGAGGAAAAACAGTGTCAACATCTTGATCATGTTTTACATGAAGAAAGATACGTGTGTTCTTCGTGTGGACTTGTCATGGCGGTGATTTACTTCCCTGAAGATGATGTGCATAGGAGATGTAGTTTGATGAAGAAGCGTTACGCGGTACAAGAGCGGTTATGCGGTGTGGATCGTCATCTTTTGTATTTTCTTTCGAAAACTGAACTCTTATCCGATCAGCTTTGCGTACACCCTCTTTGGGAGCAGATACTTGCGATGAAAAAATCCTGTTTGTACAAGAGTATAAACTATGCTATAGCATTATCCTGCATAGTATACGATTCGAATGTGGATGTACTACAGAAACTGCGTTCCTACTTACCTCGTAGCAATGTATCATGGTTGAGGTTCAGTCGAATCATGAAACCTCTTCCTCAGCATTTTCCACTATTATATGTACTTCATCTCATGGAGTCAACCAGGATCGTGTCTTCATCTCAACTGTCCACGTTGCGTACGAATTTGCTGATTTTATCTCCAACTGATACATCTCTTATGACATCATTGATTGATGCCTATTGTTGGGAAACCTATTCACTTGATCACGTGATTCAGAACTTGCACACGTTTGACTCTGATCTTATTTCCATACTGTATCAGTTCACTAAAGTGGCGGTATCATGTAAGGAATCTTTAAGATGAGATATTATTTGGTGGACATGCCGCTGATTGGACAAAATGTTTTTGGCGAGTTTGATGCTGGTTGGTCAAATATTTTTGACGGCCTCAATGCTGATTGGGCAAATGTTTTTGTCGGGCTTGATGGTGATTGGTTGATCTAGCTGACACATATTTTTAACATTTCAATCCGCCTCCGTCTCTGATTAGTATAAATACAGATGGTTGTCCTGTAGTTGAGTCATTCGTTCATCGAATACAGTGCTGATGAGTTGTTCTGCCTTCGTTTCCTGGAAGATGGATTCCCTATACGAGCGACGGGTGAGGAAGAATTCCGCTCTTACTGCTGACCCTCCTCAAGTTGTGCTCTCTTCGAAGGCAGTACCGGCTAAGCGTCGCTATGTGTCACCTGCTCCTACCAAGCTCCACAAAGAGATTGTGGTGGATGGGTTTCAGGAGGACATGCAACTGTCCTACAAGTCATCAGGTAGATCCTTCTACAAGCCTGGTTATAAGATGTACTTCCCTTCAGGAGCTCTACCAGCCTGTGGTAGCACGGCAACAGCTCGCAAAGATGCTCAAGGACAGGTTTACATCGAACTGAATGAGTCCACTGAGTTCATCATTACGAACTTGATCAAGACTTGTCCATCGCTCCGTGACACTCTCCGAAGAGGACGTGTGGAGAAGATCAAGACCAACTTCTACCCATCACGTTCGTCCGACGGTCAATGTCGGGTGTACATCAACGGTGAAAGCAAGCTAGTCCCGACCAGCTCGTTCGAACTGGATGTGGAACAAGATGTTTTCATCTACCCCGGAGCAGTCTCCCTCGACATTGACGAGCAGGCGTTGAAGGTACGTCTTACTGTTGCTCCAATCGTCTGCATCAACGTGGAGCCCAGGTGTTTTCATCGTGCTCTGGACGCGCACATGACACTTTCTACCACGGAACTGAAACAGCTAACTGAGAGCTTCATATCATTATGCAGTGTCGCCGTCCAACAAGACGATCAGCTGGTAGAGAGCTTCCAATAAGTCTTTAATGAACTGCATTCTTTATCAGACAGCTGATCATTCATTCTTATCCTATCCTATTTGACTGTATACTACTTCCTACTGCAATATATCATTATAGTCAAAACTTCTAGAAAACAAGTTTGGGTGGTGTTGAGTCGAGTAATACATCTACGGATGAGTGCTGCCTTGCCTCTTCTGATTCTAGCATCCCCACTGATACTAGTAGGGTATGGGTTGCAGGATGTGAAAAGAATGGAATTGGAAAAGATGGGCCAGGGTTATTTCATGTGCGCACCATCAAGGAATGCGTCAATCATGACAAGGTTCCATCATGAATGTGAAGACTTCGCGACTCGTGATGCCTTTGACATGGACCATTTATTCGTTCCAGATTCACCGTTGTTTCACGAGTGGACATCTGCTAAAAAAGTTGCAATGAAAAAATAAAATAAAATAAAATAAAATAAATGAAAAAATCCAAGCGCGTTTTGTACGGTCATACCTCAAAAAGAAGAAGATTAAGTTCCAGTATGAAGCTGCCAAGTCCGATTTGAACAAGGTGGCGGGGCGCGAGTCTGTCAAGTGCCGGTGGCAATTCATGTTATAATTATTTTATTTATTTTACTAGGGTGTTTCCCACAGACCATGTGTTTGGTTACGCTGCACAAGCAGCGCATTACTTTATCCCTTCCACTAATTGTTATCGGCCAATCAGCATACTCTCACCACCTCACATCCAATCAGTATACCCCACGTCACACTCACGTTTAACAATCTTGTCTCATATATGCGAAAAAATGGTACTGGATCATAGCAACATCCTCCTGGATAATGAACAAAATAACGATTAAAACAAACGACAACAACCGACAACAACCAACAACAACCAACAACAACCAACAACAACACCCAACAACCGACAACAATCGACAACAACAACCAACAACAACCAACAACAGCCAAAAACAACCAACAACAACCAACAACAACCAACAACAACCGACAACAATTGACAGCAACATCCAACAACCAACAACAACCGACAACAACCAACAACAACCAACAACAACAACAACCTACAACCGGCAACAACCAACCACATCAACCAATCACAACCAACAACAGCCAACAACAACCAACAACAACCAACAACAACGGACAACAACGGACAACAACGGACAACAACGGACAACAACCGACAACAACCAACAACAACCAACAACACACCCAACAACCGACAACAACACCCAACAACCGACAACAACCGACAACAACAACCAAAAACAACCGACAACACCTGACAACAACCGACAACAACCAACAACAACCAACAACAACACCCAACAACAACCAACAACAACCAACAATAACCAACAACAACCGACAACAACATCCAACAACCAACAACAACCGACAACAACCAACTACAACCAACAACAACAACCAACAACAACCGACAACAACAACCAACAACAACCAACAACAACCGACAACAACCGACAACAACGGACAACAACCGACAACAACCAACAACAACCAACACCAACCAACAACAACAACACCCAACAACCGACAACAACACCCAACAACCGACAACAACCGACAACAACAACCAAAAACAACCAACAACACCTGACAACAACCAACAACAACCAACAACAACACCCAACAACAACCAACAACAACCAACAATAACCAACAACAACCGACAACAAACCACAACAACCGACAACAACCAACAACAACAGCCAATAACAACATCAACAACGACGACGATAACGACGACAACAACCAACAACAACATCAACAACGACGACGATAACAACGACAGCCACGACAGTGTCCGGTAATGTGTGGTAGAGAATGGCAGTCAGCCAGACTGAGTACAGTTGAACATGTATAATAACAGTAATAATAATTATACATTTTGCGTAGTTGAGCACTAAATAAAGAAATTCAGTGTTTTTCCCCACTTCTGTCTTGTGAGCATCATCAGCAAGGTGTAGTAGCTGCTGATACAGATTTGTCCTCAAGTGTCAAGCTGCACAGTTTCTTCCAGTCTGTCTTGTCCTCTGCTTGTTGCCGGCACCTGGAAAGGTCTTCGATGGTCTTCATGGGCACACCCAGCTTATTCAACTGATCGACCAGACTTGTCGCTAGTGTCAACCTTGGCCGCCCACGGGGTGCTTTGTTGCCCTTTTCCAAATAGCTGCTAATGGCTACTTAGGATGGCGTGTCCGTGTCCATCTGTAGCACATGACTGGTCATTCGTAGTCGCCTACATGCAGCTGTGTCATGTATTACTACTTGTACAAGAACTCAACCAAGTCCTTGGCAGTCATGGAGTAGCGGCAGTTTAGGCAAGTAGGGCTGGGGGCAGAACTGATCCACTCCTTGATACAGTGGAAGTGAAATTTATGACCGCACTCCAACTTGGATAGATGACTGTCCAGGGTATCCTGACAAATCACACAAATGGACTCATGACTTATTGCTGACGAGTCTACCTTAGTAGGCACTACATTAATTTACTGCAGCTCCATGGGGTGTATTGCCTGGTCTTGATGGTGGTCACCGTAATACACCCCGTTGAGGTACCACTGATAGACACCCTCCTCCTCCTGAGAGATGAAAGCAGGTCCATCTTCCCTATGCCGAAGGTTGTATCGGTACCACTCCCGTACACGATTGTTACCTTCCCTGCGTATCATATCACCGCTGGCGCATTCTCCCTGTGGAGCCTTCCGTGGTGATACCACCGTAGAATACAGCATGTGGCGTCACAATAACTGACTGCAGGACCGCCGGCTCTAGGCGCCGTTGAGGTAGTATTCGATGCCACCCCGTCCTATCCAAGCCGGTTCATTAACGCGATGAAGGCGACCTTCATAGCACTAGGCGGACACTGCCCTACTATCAACAAGAGCTGGTCCGTCCTCCCGATGGAGTCTACCATCGACGTGCCAAATTTCTTGCTGCGCGTTTTGATCTGCCAACTCCACAACAGTTCTTATTGGCGTCCGCCTTTCTATTAGTAAAGGACCCGTGGTGAGAGACCACGACCGGTCGTCCACGTCTACACCGAATGTATCAGCCATATCTATTTACTGAGAATAATGTAACAACTCCTCCACAAACGCTTCTACAACTGACGTCTTCTTCATCCTGGTTTTTTTCCTCTTGGTGGTTTTGGATAAGAGTTGAAAAGTCCGAAAGGTCAACTGATGACCTTTGCATTACTTGGCATGATTGGATTTTAGCGGATGATGTCGGTATGTAGCTGGGGAGCGAATTCGACAGGAAGAAGATAAAGGTCTTGCTTTGCGGTTCACACCTTCACTTCAGTATCATTACAGTATGGCTTTCACATGTCACTGCGGTGTTCACCTTACAGGGGTGATACCCCTGTTTCAGCACCTGAGGCGGTGCGTCAAGCGCCGCCTCTTTCTGATCATCTATTGTGATAAATGGTAAGTGCGCAGTGCTCCCAGCTCTCTTCCCCAACAATAGAGCTCTATGACACTCTGCTTTCTGCTGTTTCTTTCGTGTTTACAGTGGAGAAAGGCTGGTGGGCGCTTTAGCTGTGGTCTCACATCTCACGGGTGCGGCTCACCTGAGTCGTTATTGGAAGGGCCGACTATCAGGACGCTGTCGCGCGTATTAGTACCCTGTAAGTAAGCACTGCTCTGTTTACATGTATACTTACCCCCCCCCCCCTCGTTATAGCGATACTTACTTGTTTCGTATCCTCTTGTCTTACCCTGCTTTCGTATTCGTGACACCAATAGTGTTTGTGTGCGCTCATGCTTGGGTTTACAGATGATGATGTATGAAGGTCTGGAGCTGCCGTCTTCAGGATGTGCCATTTGTTTCAAAATTATTTGTAAGTACTTGTAACAGGCGTAGTGTGGTAACTGTGTGTGCAGTGTAGTAACAGTGTGTAGTGTTTTGTGATGGTCCTGTGCTATAGCAGTCGTAATGTGTTTTGTGATGGTCCTGTGCTATAGCGGTCGTAAAGTGTTGGGCTATTGAAGTACACTGCATGAAGGGGTATGTGTTGGTGCTTCGACATATTCTCGTGCTTCCTAAACCCTAGATACGTGTATAGCACTATAACCTAGATGTGGGTGCGCGCGCGTGTGTGTGTGTGTGTGTGTGTGTGTGTTTGTCTGCGCATGCGTGTGTGTGCGTGCATTGTGTTCTCTTCTACAGACTCATCCAAGTCTATTTAAATATTAGTGTATTATAGTAAAGAGTATTGTGTTTTGTTGCAGTGAATATGTGGGGAATGGTGGATATGCCTTAGTGTGACTGGATACCCACGGGTTGTGACTCTTTGCTGGTCACTCTGGATTCTCCAGTATAGATTCGGTGCAGTGCAAAGGGGATTTGTGGTGCATAGCAACACTGCTTCACTGTGACACCTCTTCAATAATTGTTTATATGCATGATACTCCGGGCGTAGTCGGTTGATTCTAACTGTATCCCGATCAAAATAGAAATATGCATCTATATATAAATGCACCTGCATGGATAGTAGGCATTTCCCAAATCGGCCGGCCGAAAAATTCGCCGAAAAAAGTGGTTTTGAAGAAATCACCCATCTTTTTGCCGAATTTTCAAATTTCGCATGTTGAATTCGCCGAAAACCGATGTTTCAGTGCTTCACAGAGTGTGTGTAAATGACTAAATGTACATGACGTAATAGGAACGGTGGGTTCAAGTACTACGTTGAGCCGAATTCTGATCTTGGGGCTCATAATATGGCCGAATTTGAACATTCTCTTACCGATCGAAAAGCCGATTAGACATGCTCTGTATGGGCAACTTGTCAATCAGTGCACATCTACGATGTGTGAATAAAACAA
The DNA here is from genome assembly GCF_964019385.1 of Sycon ciliatum. Lineage (NCBI taxonomy): Eukaryota > Metazoa > Porifera > Calcarea > Leucosolenida > Sycettidae > Sycon > Sycon ciliatum. Next base: position 15,751,072 of record NC_088654.1, on the reverse strand, counting down.
ATGCAAGGAACGTGAACTTGTTTGCTGCACATCTACGAGGTGCGAATCAGGGAGTAGTAAAATGACACGTGTACTAGTACACCTTGTGTTGCACTGCGTATTTCCCGCAAGCAGGGTCTCTGAAGGTCACACGCTCCGCGTGCATATGCACGCATGCGCAATATGTCACTGCATGCAATGCACATCTACGATGTGCAAATCAGGGAAGAGTACGTATTTTACTACTCCGAGGTGCGAATGCACCGAACGTGCACAAGTGCACGTTCGCCACCTATGGCGAAAAGAACCTTAAGGATGACATTTATGGCATGCCAGGGGTCAAAGGTCAAACTCTGGGGGTCCCGGGGCCAGACCCAGCACGACCGACACAGTGCGCCTTATTTGGCCCAAAGGTCAAAGGTCAAAAAGTGAGCCAGAACCTGCCCCGCACTTACTACTCATAGAGCGTCCCGGTCTATTTCTGTGGCGCTCGGCTTCCTGATATTGGTGTAGAGTGGACAGGTAGACATGGTTGGATATGTTAGGTGGGTTATAACTAGGTCGTGGTCGCTGATACCGTCCACAGGGTGCACTGCTGTCTGTGTAAGCTGGACTCCAGTGGAAACAAGTACCAAATCGATGCAAGTCTGCCCATGACGAGTGGGAGCAGTGACAACATTCCTGAGATCAAACTCGCAGCACATATTCCGGAGATGTTTGTAGTGTCCACTGCGAGGCTGCAGAACATCCGTGTTCAGGTCACCGAGGACAATAATGTTCGAAAACTGACGTAGAATGTTGTCGAGTTGAAGGCTGAAGAGTTCCCAGAACTCGACCTTTGCGTTGGGTGGACGGTACACGCTGCACACAACCAGCTCGTTGGATTTGGGTTTGGAAGACGGTATGCGAACACGTACAAATATGCACTCCACTCCCGGTATACATTGCGTTGGGGCAGGAGAGGAAACAAGAGACGCGTGCACATACATGCATACTCCTCCGCCATGTAGATCTCTGTCTTGTCGATACAATGTGTAGCCAGGAACGTGTAAAAGAGAATCGGGAATGCTGCTGTCCAGGTGTGTCTCGTTAATGGATAGAATGTGAATTTTATGATCGTGCAAGAGTTTGTGAATATCCTGAACCTTATTTCTGAGACTACAAATATTTATAAGAGCTAAAGTGACATTACGACAAGTATTAGTGTGAGCAATGATCCGGTGGCTTACCGACGAGGTGGTAGGATTTGAGGGACTCCCAGGACGATCCTATTGCGTGCCCGGATGTTCCAGTGCACCCCTGTCAGCAGAGCCTCGTTCCTGCAGGAGGTGTGTGATCTGCTGGGGGGTGTACGGTTTGTACGTTTCGTCGAGAATATCGTCGTACGGCATTGAGCACTTCACGCCTCTACGTCGAAGCTCCTTGTAGCTCGTCACGTTGTTCTTCCTGGCTGTCTGTTGCTGTCGTGTCAGGTCATTGGCCATATATATGGGAGTTCCATCTTGTAGTTTGAGGTTGAATCGTGTACGGTATACGGCAGACTTGCTGGCTTGGCTTTTGAATTTGATCCGTACAGGACGGGGACCTCGAGACCGCTCAGTTCCAATCCGTTCTGCGTGCGCGACTTCATAGGAGTCTATCTTCAGGATCCGGATGCAGTCGTCAAATAGGCTGTCGTCCGCTTCCGGGATGCCGCGAACAATGGCGTTGTTGCAGCGCTGTTGACGGTCAACTTCTTCCTGCACCAAAGCAGCAAAGTTGACGACGTTGCACGTGCCAACAACCCCTTCCGGGGGCGGCATGTCCTTTTCACCGTTCGTACGGTACGCTGCCGTACATGTACTCTCAAGACGAGTAAGGCGAGCCTCGAAGATGTCCAGCTTCTCCTTCAATGCCCGATTTTCGGCCATTACAGCATCGATCTTGGCCGAAAATTCCAATGACATGACATCGAAGCGCTCCGTAAGAGCACGTTGCTCCCGCAGGATGTCAGAGAGGAGACTCTGAACACTGTCCTCTCCCTTGGCATTGCTATCGGTCTCCAGGGACACTTGCGCGCGAATCACGTCAGGTGGTGTGCTGGCTTGCGTTTTTCGGCTTGTTGCTGACAGCTTGGATGGCGTGGACTCAAGGCTGGGACTGCGCCTCGCTGGAACCTTTGCGGCAGCCTTTGCGGCAGCACTTCTATAGGTTTGGGACATGACAGAACAGACGTGGAGTCAAAATCACGCCTGGTTCGCAAAAAATTCCGGAGCTTCAAAAAATGCAACCAGTCGGCATTTGGGAAAAAAAAAAAAAAAAAAAAAAAAAAAAAAGCGTGAGACTCGGCCAAAGGCCCAGTTTTCCGCATCCGCAGGAACGCCACCACCCTCTTGGATCAAGGCGCAGATGCAGCTCCTAAGCGGTGGGAGGTGAGTAGATCAGACCCACCACAAAGTAGTCAAAGACCGAAATCCCATTCACTGCATCCATGTTTCCCTCGTGCTACTACCAAAGAAGGGTATAAAATACGACATGGAAGCCACATTTTGAATGTCCGTTGAGTTGTCGCCTTAGACAGGTTTCGCTGTACTAAGTTGCCCATCAAGTATTCACAACTACTTCATTAGACACTACGATTCTACACAACTACTTCATTAGACACTACGATTCTACACAATTGCCCAATCAAGTCTGCAACAATCTGCCCACGGAGCGTATGGTGGAGATACTAGCTGTATGGGATTTTGTGTAGGTAGCTCTTGTCATTTTGCACGTCCGACTGCTCACGATCTGGCCCAGTTGCTGAACTCTAAACCGTAATCTGTGGGAAAGTTTTTAATCTTGATATGCACATGATTAATTCCTGTGCTCAACAACTGAGTTAAAATCAATCTACTTCAAACTACTTGTACATGAATGTGTACGTATGTTGGTGGACTTAGCCTTTCGCATTCAAATCTGCTTCAAGTTCTTGACTTGGAGCGAACTGAATGCAAACGTTACGAGGCCTAACCGCGTGGAGGTGCTCCAATCTATGCCCGCTGAGCATGGCTGTCTCTGGAAACTCTTCATAGGCCTTCAGCCTCCTTGCCTCTTCATGGCTGTACTTCATAATGACGTCTGCTCTAGAATCCTGGAAGTCCATGACGCCAATCAGGATGATGTCGCCTTGCTTTATCCAGACTTTGTTCCTCCTTAGCGTTCCTCGAATTTGGCAAATCCGCGTTCTGCCATAATAGCAGAAAGCCTCGAGCTGACAACAGCCAAACAGCATAGTAACCTGAGCGTATTCTGGGTCATCCTCTCTGAATACCAACTCTCGATTGTAGTAATGGCTGTCGGTGCTGTCAGTCTTTCGTCCACGACGATTCTTTCTTCATTTCCCTTCATTCGGTCGCATGGCTGTCAACAATACGAATGAAAATTTAATAAGGAATTAAAGAAGTATGTTCTCGATCACGAGGAGCAATGCGAACAACAAAATCCCGCCTTCGTAGCTTCACGATACACTGCTTGCAATACTGAGTTTTTGGGACAGGTGGTCGCCTTATCAGAGTGGTTGCCTTGACAGGTTTTACTGTATCTTCAAAGGCAAGTCAAGAGACCGACGTCAATTACATCAGCACGCATCCAAGAGGGAAATTCTACGTGGAGGCTCGCCAGAGATTGAGCACATGGGACGCCAGTGATCTGTGCAGTCTTAACGCACTCCACCATCAATGCGTCGGCATCTCGAGACACCAGGAATGGGATGATTGAGTCACTTCTACAACATTGGCGAAGACCCACGAAATCGACTCGGACATCGGCGAGATCATCCACGAGCTTCGGCTACGATGGCTCGGCCATATTGGCGGCATGGACGATGACCGTCTGCCCAAACTTATCCTGTTTGGGGAGCTCCCAGCAACTCGACCTCAGCACGGCCCACGCAAGTGTTGGCAGGATGTGGTTGTGGACGATTTCAACTGCATTCATCCACCTGTACTGGAGAAGGAAGGGCTCGACACTGCCCAAAATTGCTCGGCGTGAAAGTAATCCACCGTCGTCCTCAGCCGCGTGATGTCTCCGCGGAGCCAGAATATCGTTGTGCATTCGGGAAGACATGCCGCCGGCCCCGCGAGATCAAGCGCCACGAACCTTTCTGCCGGTTGCCTCCGAATTTGTCCTTCGCTATCATCGCCTATGGCAATGAGCAAGTTCAAGGTTCAAGTTGCGTGTAGAAGAAGGTTTCTCTGACGGCTGAAGACGGAGAATGGAAGTACGAGAAGGAACGAAGGAAGGAGCGGAGCAATGCCTTTATGATCAAGAAAATACTGTTCAAAGAAGCGTGTGCTCGTACAAGATGTGTTCCCAAGACCAATATCCTGCAGGTCAGCTGAAAATAACATTGACATACTGGCAACATGGACATGTAATGGTATGTTCAAGCAGTCCCAAGCTCTAAGATATCTTTACTGGTGGGAAGCAAATTCTGAGGGATCCTGTCAATTACTTTTTTATTTAAAAAAAATTGTGCCCATTGCAGCGTACGACATTTGCTACATGACACTCAAGAACTGACGCGGCTGGTATACGATGCTGCGACGAATTGAACAACGTCGATCTTGTGACACGATGAGTGACAATCGATGCTGAGACGCGATGACGGACAGTTGATCTTTTGATCCAATGCATAGAGACCATAAATGCTGAGATGCGATGAGAGACAATCGATCTTGCGACATGCAGAGCGACAATCAATGCTGAAATGTGCTAATAGAGAGTTGGATTGGAATGAGCGGAGTGTAATTGTAGCTACCTGCATAGATCAAATCTAAACTCTCTTCGAGTCTTGTACCATCATCCTTCAATGCGACGGACCCCACGATAGGCGGTCAGCCTTAGGGTTAGCCTAATGCAGTTTTCATTATAATCTAAGTCAATTTAAGAGAGCATGTCTGAGAAAACCAGAACATATGTGCAAGTCGATCTCTCAGATTTCGCTCAAATTTTGCAGGTAGGTTTGCTTTGGGGTGTAGATCGACATTCCAAAGCCCGCACAAAATCTTTTGAAGGGAACCATGAAATTGGTATACCCCTCAATATTGGCCCATTATTGGCACGATTTATGGGTCAACAAACGAGCCACGGCACAGCGTGCAAGAACAAGCTACGAACAAAACTCCATCAAGCCATCATTACCTCACCTTAGAAGAGTTCTTGGGGCAGCACCACTTAGCCACGCCAGCATCCCAGAAGACGAGGGCAATCATCCCTTGACGCCACAAATGATCGTCTTGAAAATAGCCAAATTACAAGCGCTGATAAAACAGCGAGCTACGTCCTCAATTAGCAAACACTATACACCGGCAGATAGTAGAACACCTCTTCTAGCACTGAGGACATGTCCCCCATCATCCTTTTGGGGTTTTCTTGAAATAAACAATTTTGAATTTTTCCACTCGACCATTCTGAAATACGTCCAAACTCATACCTGCGCAGGAAAGCTCGCCCCTCCGCGACGTCTAGTCAGCAATTTCTACTCCAACACCACTCCCAACGCTGCAGAACAAAGTGTATTGTTGACTCTGACAAGGAAAAGCAGCGGTGATCACTTGTCACTCCAAACGACAAGCTTCTCCTTGCGCCACCAACATTTTTCGTTGCAACAGTTGATGCAAAAGTGACTGAATTTTTGCGTGGTAGTTTTTGGATTTTACTGCAAGAGGAATGAAGAAATCACGTGGATCGTGACGTAGAATAATGCTTTCTGGTACACGACACTATGTACACGATCACGATCGTTCCTGAGGCGCTATTCGAAACGGACCATGAGGGAGGAGGTAAGATGCATTATATTTCTTGCATGCTCTGCTCAGAACATGCAGAAACTATCGTTATAACGCTAGCAGTATTGCATTGGCAAGAATTCTTGGAGATATTTCCTCTTGCAGTAAGAACAGGGATGAATTTTTTCATACTAACCTCGCTCATCCCGAACATGGTTCAACAGGAACTACGGCTGGTTTACATGCCGATGATCCACGTAGATCTGCAACAGCAGCGTGGTCCATGCCATCAAGGTCGCGCTTGGAGTTGACCAGCGCGCGGCCAACACTGGTTGCATGAAGTACATGTATGCACACATGGCAGATTTCTTACGTCATGAACAACGTGATTTGACCCTACTCGCCCTACACTGTGCTGCATGTTGAGGGAAAGTCCCAGCTGGTAGGCCTACAACACGACATGCGTGCTCTTGAACTGGACATCAAGATGCACTTGATCCGATCTAGATCAACGGGTGATCCACGTAAGTGCAGGAGCGCTTGATCAAGGTGACTCGGAACAACTGCTGAACCGTGATCTACGAGACCTGGCATTCTTGTGTCAGGAGGCACGTGATTTCATCATTCCTCTTGCAGTAAAATCCAAAAACTACACGCAAAAATTCAGTCACTTTTGCATCAACTGTTGCAACGAAAAATGTTGGTGGCGCAAGGAGAAGCTTGTCGTTTGGAGTGACAAGTGAACACCGCTGCTTTTCCTTGTCAGAGTCAACAATACACTTTGTTCTGCAGCGTTGGGAGTGGTGTTGGAGTAGAAATTGCTGACTAGACGTCGCGGAGGGGCGAGCTTTCCTGCGCAGGTATGAGTTTGGACGTATTTCAGAATGGTCGAGTGGAAAAATTCAAAATTGTTTATTTCAAGAAAACCCCAAAAGGATGATGGGGGACATGTCCTCAGTGCTAGAAGAGGTGTTCTACTATCTGCCGGTGTATAGTGTTTGCTAATTGAGGACGTAGCTCGCTGTTTTATCAGCGCTTGTAAATTGGCTATTTTCAAGACGATCATTTGTGGCGTCAATGGATGATTTCCCTCGTCTTCTGGGATGCTGGCGTGGCTAAGTGGTGCTGCCCCAAGAACTCTTCTAAGGTGAGGTAATGATGGCTTGATGGAGTTTTGTTCGTAGCTTGTTCTTGTACGCTGTGCCGTGGCTCGTTTGTAGACCCATAAATCGTGCCAATAATGGGCCAATATTGAGGGGTATGCCAATTTCATGGTTCCCTTCAAAAGATTTTGTGCGGGCTTTGGAATGTCGATCTACACCCCAAAGCAAACCTACCTGCAAAATTTGAGCGAAATCTGAGAGATCGACTTGCACATATGTTCTGGTTTTCTCAGACATGCTCTCTTAACCCTTTGAGAATTCTACACACTCGACTTCAACAGGCTGTAACTCGATCAAAATAGGGTCAAACTCAACGATCCAAATATCTTAGTCGGAGAGAAAACTCTCAGCGTGCCGTAGCATCCATCCGCGAAGCGCTGCGATCAACTGTTCCTGAGATAAATTTCTCTTAACTTCAGCCGCGATCGCGGCAACTTGAAAAGCGTGAAGTGCAACGCGAAACTTGAGAATTTTGAGACTTTTCCTCGCGCTGAGTTACTCAAATTTGCGTGGGTTTCACTACTATTATTTCCAAGTGTACACATCGAAAAAATCGAAACTCTGCGATCGAGAAAAATGAAATTGCTGGAGCAGGACGAAATTGCACGCATTAGAAGCAGTTTTCGCTATTTCGCTGCTCTCCCGCGCTGGAGATATGGCGTCCTGGTCATCATGCGTGATCTCAGTCTCTTCCGCTCGGGGAGACCTTTCCAGGAAGCCCAAGATTGTGAAGATTGAGTGAGCAGAACTGAAGTTACGTCCCAAACAACATGAACTTTATGCAGAATTTTGAAATTTCCAATCGGCTCTCATTAACGTGCATAGCCCCCATAGGGATTTGGACCTGCTGTTTGTGTGATCAACATTGAACCGTAATTACATCATAATTTCTGTACGCACTGAGGACGTCGGCCAATCGGTCAATTTACCGGACGTTCATGTCCACGTCAGTAGTTCTCCTCCTCTTCAGCTGGATGTTTGCACCCCACGTCATACTTTCACGGAGTTCGCTGCCGGCTCCTCGTCTAGCTTGCGTGGCATCACAAGCGTCATTGCTAACGCAATTCCGGCTAGCACACTGTACTCATCGCCATTCTTGAGTGCGAACACATTACTACGCTGTACTTGCTTTCGACCCACTAAACTTATGTCCATCTGCATATGCTGACACTATGCCTAAATGCATAAGTAATGCAGAACCCCCCAATTGCTATCGTCAGGTATTGTCTCGAACAGCGGTCGCATTGACCAGAGTGTTCACGCAGACACTTGTACTTTTGAGAACGGTTTTATTCACAACACAAATAGCGTGAAACCACGAAGTAAGAGTCACAGTAACACACACTTGTACTTGTACTCACCCACACACACACACACACACACACACACACACACACACACACACACACACACACACACACACACCCACACACACACACACACACACACACACACACACACACACACACACACACACACACACACACACACACACACACACATCCACCAAGTACTTGAAGTACTTGTCGGTCAATGTAACCCGATTTGACCTTTCCTCTTTCTTGCACTTTCTTTCTCTTTCTTGCTCTTTCTTTCTGATTGGTAGCACTGCCGCGGTGTGCCTATAAAAGCGATTGCATATTCTTGCTTCGAGAATAAATGTTTCAGTTCAGAACAGAGAGTTTTATATCAAAACTCGGGTGTGTGCTACCGGAGTGAGCAAACTTCTTGCATTGACTTTACTGCCTTTTAACTCGTCTGTGCGGGAGAATACTAGAAAATAGTTATTTCCTTGGCCTCATTGGTGTGTGCCTCCTTAGTATTTCACCACTCGGCTACCACTGCACTAGGGTTACGGCCGAGAACTCCTTGCAGCCGAACCGTCTTTCGTAAAGCCAGTAAGTAGAGTGTCTGTGTGTTTGTGTACCGGGGATATGCCAATATAGTTATTTCTTTGCCCCATTCGTGTTCATATTCTTATCAACCACCACACCATACCGCCGCGCCCTCTGGCCGACCTCAACGTGTTGCCACAGCACACCATCAGCAAAACGACACTTCCGTTGGCACTCTGCTCCTTCAGACAGCATTTGTTTCGATCATCAGGATCTCGTCAGTGAGGGTTGATAATGTAGAATGGCTAACAGATAATGAACTTCTCCCTTTTGTAGCAAAAAGAGAAACATAGTGGCGCAACTAACTTAGGCGCAAAAAGGGGAAACATAATGGGACATCTTAAGCGCGAAGATTAAGGCGCGAAAATTAAGGCTAAACAAAAGAGTGCTACATCAGTTGAAAGAGCATGACCAGCTGCAAAATCTCTGAAAATTTTGTCTCGATCTGACCATCCGTTTAGGGGTTATGGCAGAAAATGTGCCCTTGCAAGTAAAGATTTTTTAGTTCCACGCTGTCATTTGTCGGCAGCACTGTATTTGATTGTGAGCAGACCTTGCGCAACTTGTCGTATCATGGAAACACGCGAAAGTGTGAAACATTTTGCTCCAAGTCCAAAAATAACGTTTTTTAGCCACGTATTGGGCTGCACGGCTTTTGCCAGCACCCTCGTGACGTTGCAGATATGTGGCTTGATTATTGTAGTTGACGTTGATTTAGTGGCTTTGGCAAGTTTGAGTCGTGTCAAGAAGTCAGGTAGGATTCAGTACTAGGCAATAGTGGAACGTGAGTGGTAGTCTTTGCCGATCTTTGAGGGTATCCTGGATTCAGTTTGCAGCGCTGTGGAAATGGCTTGCTGTGTACGTCCCAGCACTGGATGTTGTATCAAGGTACGACCTTATAGCACGCCCTAAACCTAAAACAATTCAAAACTTGACTTGGGTCTGTGGGAGTCTATGGGAGAACGCCCACTCGTGCCCCCTTGTGACAGATTCCAGGGCCACGTTGAGGGGCCCTATCCCTTCCATGGCTGCTTGTGGACATATTTTAGGTTTGGATCCCACGCACGGACAGAATGGACAAGAAAATGTGAAAAATTGTAAATGCATAAATTTGGCTCCTGGGTGACTCGCACACTGTGGCACTATGCCGGAATTTTGAGTTTTTCCGACCTGGAAAGCCTTTCAGTGAGGTGCAAGGACTTTTAAATCACGACGAGAGGGCCAACATAGAGGCAGGCGTGTGTGGTGAAATTTTCACTCAATCCACTGAGAGACACCTATCTTACGGTCTATTGAATGCCATATGAAATTTACGACCAGGCTGCTACCTTAATCTTCGCGCCTTAATCTTCGCGCCTAAGATGCGCCATTATGTTTCCCCTTTTTCGCTACAAAAGGGTGAAGTTCACTATCTGTTAGCCATTCTACATTATCAACCTTCACTGAGGAGATCCTGGTGATCGTAACAGCTGCTGTCTGAAGGAGCAGAGTACCAACTGAAGTGTCGTTTTGCTGATGGTGTGCTGTGGCAACGTGTCGAGGTCGGTCAGAGAGCGTAGCGGTGTGGTGTAGTGGTTGATAAGAAACTGGCTCAGGCCGAATGCTGCTATTAACCCCTCTTGATCCTTCGTGTTCAAGCCTCCTTAATAACGACTCCTGCTCCCAACGGGTGAAGCGCTGAAAGGCGATGTGTATGGTGCAGGAGTACAGACTGCAAGAACAATGCCGGAGAGACAACTCCGTGAAGAAACGCTTGGATGGGATGACGACAATTCCTTCCTGGTGAAGGAACTGTTGACCTCCAAGTGGGCATAGATGGTGGCACCTCCCCGCGGTTATGCCTGGTAACTTTCCCATTAAAACCGATCCAATTCCAAACCTTGAAGCAGATTTGAATGCGAAAGGCTAAGTTCACCAAAATCCATACATACATTGTATTATATTCATCTCATTTCGTTAGCAAAGGAAGTACATAATTATATCAAGGTACGTTCGGGCCTGATTGGAAATTTTTATTTCCATTGCTATCAGGTTCGGCCTCATTTCCTCTGTGCTGCGCTGACAAGTCCACAAAGGACGAAACAGTTCTGTCCGCAGATTGAGTATTTCGCTCCTGCTCTTGTAGCAGTTGAGCACTCTTGCGTGGGGTAGTGCCTTTGCTGTTTGCGTTATGCAGAGCTCACTGACTTGTCAGTTTGAGCACTCTGGCAAGGTACTGTACGTTCGGGCCTGATTTGAAATTTTTATTTACATTGCCATCAGGTTCGGCCTCATTTCCTCTGTGCTGCGCTGACGAGTCCACAAAGGACGAAACAGTTCTGTCCGCAGATTGAGTACTTCGCTCCTGTTCTTGTAGCAGTTGATCACTCTTGCGTGGGGTAGTGCCTTTGCTGTTTGCGTTATGCAGAGCTCACTGACTTGTCAGTTTGAGCACTCTGGCAAGGTACATTCGGGCCTGATTGGAAATTTTTTTCTATTGCTATCAGGTTCGGCCTCATTTTCTCTGTGCTGCGCTGACGATTCCACAAAGGACGAAACAGTTCTGTCCGCAGATTGAGTATTTCGCTCCTGCTCTTGTAGCAGTTGAGCACTCTTGCGTGGGGTAGTGCCTTTGCTGTTTGCGTTATGCAGAGCTCACTGACTTGTCAGTTCGAGCACTCTTGCAAGGTACGTTCGGGCCTGATTGGAATTTTTTATTTCCATTGCTATCAGGCCCGGCCTCATTTCCTCTGTGCTGCGCTGACGAGTTCACAAAGGACGAAACAGTTCTGTCCGCAGATTGAGTATTTCGCTCCTGCTCTTGTAGCAGTTGAGCACTCTTGCGTGGGGTAGTGCCTTTGCTGTTTGCGTTATGCAGAGCTCACTGACTTGTCAATTTGAGCACTCTGGCAAGGTACGTTCAGGCCTGATTGGAAATTTTTATTTCCATTGCTATCAGGTTCGGCCTCATTTCCTCTGTGCTGCGCTGACAAGTCCACAAAGGACGAAACAGTTCTGTCCGCAGATTGAGTATTTCGCTCCTGCTCTTGTAGCAGTTGAGCACTCTTGCGTGGGGTAGTGCCTTTGCTGTTTGCGTTATGCAGAGCTCACTGACTTGTCAGTTTGAGCACTCTGGCAAGGTACGTGCGGGCCTGATTGGAAAATTTGTTTCCATTGCTATCAGGTTCGGCCTCACTTTCTCTGTGCTGCGCTGACGAGTCCACAAAGGACGAAACAGTTCTGTCCGCAGATTGAGTATTTCGCTCCTGCTCTTGTAGCAGTTGAGCACTCTTGCGTGGGGTAGTGCCTTTGCTGTTTGCGTTATGCAGAGCTCACTGACTTGTCAGTTTGAGCACTCTGGCAAGGTACGTTCAGGCCTGATTGGAAATTTTTATTTCCATTGCTATCAGGTTCGGCCTCACTTCCTCTGTGCTGCGCTGACGAGTCCACAAAGGACGAAACAGTTCTGTCCGCAGATTGAGTATTTCGGTCCTGCTCTTGTAGCAGTTGAGCACTCTTGCGTGGGGTAGTGCCTTTGCTGTTTGCGTTATGCAGAGCTCACTGACTTGTCAGTTTGAGCACTCTGGCAAGGTACGTTCGGGCCTGATTGGAATTTTCTATTTCCATTGCTATCAGGTTCGGCCTCATTTTCTCCGTGCTGCGCTGACGAGTCCACAAAGGACGAAACAGTTCTGTCCGCAGATTGAGTATTTCGCTCCTGCTCTTGTAGCAGTTGAGCACTCTTGCGTGGGGTAGTTTGCTGTTTGCGTTATGCAGAGCTCACTGACTTTTCAGTTTGAGCACTCTGGCAAGGTACGTTCAGGCCTGATTGGAAATTTTTATTTCCATTGCTATCAGGTTCGGCCTCATTTCCTCTGTGCTGCGTTGACGAGTCCACAAAGGACGAAACAGCTCTGTCCGCAGATTGAGTATTTCGCTCCTGCTCTTGTAGCAGTTGAGCACTCTTGCGTGGGGTAGTGCCTTTGTGGTTTGCGTTATGCAGAGCCCACTGACTTGTCAGTTTGAGCACTCTGGCAAGGTACGTTCGGGCCTGATTGGAAAATTGTTTCCATTGCTATCAGGTTCGGCCTCATTTCCTCTGTGCTGCGCTGACGAGTCCACAAAGGACGAAACAGTTCTGTCCGCAGATTGAGTATTTCGCTCCTGCTCTTGTAGCAGTTGAGCACTCTTGCGTGGGGTAGTGCCTTTGCTGTTTGCGTTATGCAGAGCTCACTGACTTGTCAGTTTGAGCACTCTGGCAAGGTACGTTCGGGCCTGATTGGAATTTTTTATTTCCATTGCTATCAGGTTCGGCCTCATTTTCTCTGTGCTGCGCTGACGAGTCCACAAAGGACGAAACAGTTCTGTCCGCAGTTTGAGCATTTCGCTCCTGCTCTTGTAGCAGTTGAGCACTCTTGCGTGGGGTAGTTTGCTGTTTGCGTTATGCAGAGATCACTGACTTGTCAGTTTGAGCACTCTGGCAAGGTACGTTCAGGCCTGATTGGAAATTTTTATTTCCATTGCTATCAGGTTCGGCCTCATTTCCTCTGTGCTGCGCTGACGAGTCCACAAAGGACGAAACAGTTCTGTCCGCAGATTGAGTATTTCGCTCCTGCTCTTGTAGCAGTTGAGCACTCTTGCGTGGGGTAGTGCCTTTGCTGTTTGCGTTATGCAGAGCGCACTGACTTGTCAGTTTGAGCACTCCGGCAAGGTACGTTCGGGCCTGATTGGAAAAAATGTTTCCATTGCTATCAGGTTCGGCCTCATTTCCTCTGTGCTGCGCTGACGAGTCCACAAAGGACGAAACAGTTCTCTCCGCAGATTGAGTATTTCGCTCCTGCTCTTGTAGCAGTTGAGCACTCTTGCGTGGGGTAGTGCCTTTGCTGTTTGCGTTATGCAGAGCTCACTGACTTGTCAGTTTGAGCACTCTGGCAAGGTACGTTCGGGCCTGATTGGAATTTTTTATTTCCATTGCTATGAGGTTCTGTCTCATTTCCTCTGTGCTGCGCTGACGAGTCCACAAAGGACGAAACAAGTTCTGTCCGCAGATTGAGTATTTCGCTCCTGCTCTTGTAGCAGTTGAGCACTCTTGCGTGGGGTAGTGCCTTTGCGGTTTGCGTTGTACAGAGCTCACTGACTTGTCAATTTCAGCACTCTGGCAAGGTACGTTCGGGCCTGATTGGAAATTTTTATTTTCATTGCGATCAGGTTCGGCCTCATTTCATCTGTGCTGCGCTGACGAGTCCACAAGGGACGAAACAGTTCTGTCCGCAGATTGAGTATTTCGCTCCTGCTCTTGTAGCAGTTGAGCACTCTCGCGTGGGGTAGTGCCTTTGCTGTTTGCGTTATGCAGAGCTCACTGACTTGTCCGTTTGAGGACTCTGGCAAGGTACGTTCGGACCTGATTGGAAATTTTTATTTCCATTGCTATCAGACTCGGCCTCATTTCCTCTGTGCTGCGCTGACGAGTTCACAAAGGACGAAACAGTTCTGTCCGCAGATTGAGTATTTCGCTCCTGCTCTTGTAGCAGTTGAGCACTCTTGCGTGGGGTAGTGCCTTTGCTGTTTGCGTTATGCAGAGCTCACTGACTTGTCAGTTTGAGCACTCTGGCAAGGTACGTTCAGGCCTGATTGGAAATTTTTATTTCTATTGCTATCAGGTTCGGCGTCATTTCCTCTGCGCTGCGCTGACGAGTCCACAAAGGACGAAACAGTTCTGACCGCAGATTGAGTATTTCGCTCCTGCTCTTGTAGCAGTTGAGCACTCTTGCGTGGGGTAGTGCCTTTGCTGTTTGCGTTATGCAGAGCTCACTGACTTGTCAGTTGGAGCACTCTGACAAGGTATGTTCGGGCCTGACTGGAAATTTTTTTCCATTGCTATCAGGTTCGGCCTCATTTCCTCTGTGCTGCGCTGACGAGTCCACAAAGGACGAAACAGTTCTGTCCGCAGATTGAGTATTTCGCTCCTGCTATTGTAGCAGTTGAGCACTCTTGCGTGGGGTAGTGCCTTTGCTGTTTGCGTTATGCAGAGCCCACTGACTTGTCAGTTTGAGCACTCCGGCAAGGTACGTTCGGGCCTGATTGGAAAATTTTTTTCCATTGCTATCAGGTTCGGCCTCATTTTCTCTGTGCTGCGCTGACGAGTCCACAAAGGACGAAACAGTTCTGTCCGCAGATTGAGTATTTCGCTCCTGCTCTTGAGCAGCTGAGCACTCTTGCGTGGGGTAGTGCCTTTGCTGTTTGCGTTATGCAGAGCTCACTGACTTGTCAGTTTGAGCACTCTGGCAAGGTACGTTCGGGCCTGATTGGAATTTTTTATTTCCATTGCTATCAGGTTCGGCCTTATTTCCTCTGTGCGGCGCTGACGAGTCCACAAAGGACGAAACAGTTCTGTCCGCAGATTGAGTATTTCGCTCCTGCTCTTGTAGCAGTTGAGCACTCTTGCGTGGGGTAGTTTGCTGTTTGCGTTATGCAGAGCTCACTGACTTTTCAGTTTGAGCACTCTGGCAAGGTACGTTCAGGCCTGATTGGAAATTTTTATTTCCATTGCTATCAGGTTCGGCCTCATTTCCTCTGTGCTGCACTGACGAGTCCACAAAGGACGAAACAGTTCTCTCCGCAGATTGAGTATTTCGCTCCTGCTCTTGTAGCAGTTGAGCACTCTTGCGTGGGGTAGTGCCTAAGCTGTTTGCGTTATGCAGAGCCCACTGACTTGTCAGTTTGAGCACTCTGGCAAGGTATGTTCGGGCCTGATTGGAATTCTATATTTCCATTGCAATCAGGTTTGGCCTCATTTTCTCTGTGCTGCGCTGACGAGTCCACAAAGGACGAAACAGTTCTGTCCGCAGATTGAGTATTTCGCTCCTGCTCTTGTAGCAGTTGAGCACTCTTGCGTGGGGTAGTTTGCTGTTTGCGTTATGCAGAGATCACTGACTTGTCAGTTTGAGCACTCTGGCAAGGTACGTTCAGGCCTGATTGGAAATTTTTATTTCCATTGCTATCAGGTTCGGCCTCATTTCCTCTGTGCTGCGCTGACGAGTCCACAAAGGACGAAACAGTTCTGTCCGCAGATTGAGTATTTCGCTCCTGCTCTTGTAGCAGTTGAGCACTCTTGCGTGGGGTAGTGCCTTTGCTGTTTGCGTTATGCAGAGCGCACTGACTTGTCAGTTTGAGCACTCCGGCAAGGTACGTTCGGGCCTGATTGGAAAAAAATGTTTCCATTGCTATCAGGTTCGGCCTCATTTCCTCTGTGCTGCGCTGACGAGTCCGCAAAGGACGAAACAGTTCTGTCCGCAGATTGAGTATTTCGCTCCTGCTCTTGTAGCAGTTGAGCACTCTTGCGTGGGGTAGTGCCTTTGCGGTTTGCGTTATGCAGAGCTCACTGACTTGTCAGTTTGAGCACTCTGGCAAGGTACGTTCGGGCCTGATTGGAATTTTTTATTTCCATTGCTATCAGGTTCGGCCTCATTACCTCTGTGCTGCGCTGACGAGTCCACAAAGGACGAAACAGTTCTGTCCGCAGATTGAGTATTTCGCTCCTGCTCTTGTAGCAGTTGAGCACTCTTGCGTGGGGTAGTGCCTTTGCTGTTTGCGTTGTACAGAGCTCACTGACTTGTCAATTTGAGCACTCTGGCAAGGTACGTTCGGGCCTTATTGGAAATTTTTATTTTCATTGCTATCAGGTTCGGCCTCATTTCTTCTGTGCTGCGCAGACGAGTCCACAAGGGACGAAACAGTTCTGTCCGCAGATTGAGTATTTCGCTCCTGCTCTTGTAGCAGTTGAGCACTCTCGCGTGGGGTAGTGCCTTTGCTGTTTGCGTTATGCAGAGCTCACTGACTTGTCCGTTTGAGCACTCTGGCAAGGTACGTTCGTGCCTGATTGGAAATTTTTATTTCCATTGCTATCAGGCTCGGCCTCATTTCCTCTGTGCTGCGCTGACGAGATCACAAAGGACGAAACAGTTCTGTCCGCAGATTGAGTATTTGGCTCATGCTCTTGTAGCAGTTGAGCACTCTCTCTCTCCCCCCCCCCCCCTTCAGCCAAATCCTGGACACGCCACTGGACATCCAAGAGTATTCTCAAAGGTAGAATGCCCGAGAGACAACTTCGTCAACAAACGCTTGGAGCGGACGTGACACACTCATGCAAACCGATGAGGTGTCTTCCGTCCCTCCAAGCGAGCATATAGATGGTGACACCTCCCCGCGGTTATGCCTGGTAACTTTCGCATTAAAATCGCTCCAAGTCAAAAAACCTGAAACAGATTTGAATGCGAAAGGCTAAGTTCACCAAAATCCATGCACATAGTTAGATTTGAATTTAAATAGTGAACAAATGTAATCCATACATGTACAATTTGTACCTGTATCAAGATGGAACGAAGAAGAAATGTGAAGCACACGTTAAGCTCGACATGTACATGTACATGGTTCTTTTTCAGGCCCGTCCCACCGACTTTGCAGGTGGGGTGGCCATGAAACGCACCCTACCAAGGAAAAATGTTTCAAAAATTGAAGCAAATTCCAAGTGAATTGCAAGCATTTCCGGTCATTTGGTGCCATTTCAGTCCAATTACAATGAAAGACTCGGTGTAAGTTTTTGATTTTGAAACAAACCAAGAAAACGCTACGAACGGGAGCAAGGATTCTTTACTACTCTACCCAGGGCAAATATTCTAAAATTGAAGCCAATTGCAAGCATTTCCACTTCCAGGTATTTGGGGAAAATGTTAAAAAATTGCAAATGCATTATTGGGCTCCTGTGTGACTCGCACACCGTGGCACTCTGCCGGAATTTTGAGATATTCCGGCCTGGAAAGCCTGTCAATGAGGCGCAAGAACCTTTTAATCATGTTCAGAGGTCCAGCATAGTGGCAGGAGTGTGTGGTGAACTTTTCACTCAAATCCATTGAGAGACACGAAAGTTACGGTCATTTGAATGCCATATGAAATTTACTGCTAGGCTGCTACCATAACAAATTCATTCATCTTGGGCACCCTGTAAGAAGACCTTTGGGTCTGTTGGAAATGCCCAAATAAAATAATAAGATAAAATACAATACAATACGTGACCAATATATCGTGCAAATGTGTAATATTATTATAAAGCTCCTCTCTTATATAATAATATTATTATAATATCTTGAATTGCTAGCGCTCCCGCCTATTCAGTTTTACAAACATTAGCCCAGGCTGGGGCTGCTTTGCCCACATAATGTTCTGGAGAATCAGCTGAGTACAAACGCGCTTGCATGATTCAGGCAAGCTATGTTGTTATCAGTACAGTCGTAGCAAACATGGTAAATCATTATCTCAGGATTTTCTAAGCACAAGCCAGTGTCGTATTCAGCTTAGTGCATTTATATCAGTTCAGTGATGGCCGTGGTTAGAGATACCGATCGTACCTCGTCAGAAGTACAACATCTGTTCAGCCTGCGAATCGTGTGTCGGTTTTAGAAGAAAGTGCAGAGCGTTTGACGTTGTCCAACTACGAATTGCCAGTGACAGTTGCAGAAGGAGTACCGGGGGGCTGCTCGGAGACAAAAGTAAGACGAAATGAAAATGAAGGAGGAGAAGAGAACACGTCAACTCGTCATACGCAAGAAACATTTCCCGCGAGCAAATGTTTCGAGAAGGATCTGAGATCCCGAAGTATTCTCAATGTCGAATGCCGGAGAGACAACTCCGTCAACAAACGCTTGGAGAGGACGCGACACACTCATGCAAATCGACGAGGTGCCTTCCGTCCCTCCAAGCGGGCATAGATGGTGGCACCTCCCCGCGCTTATGCCTGGTAACTTTTATTCAGCCTGCGAACCGTGTGCCGGTTTTAGAAGAAAGAGCAGAGCATACGGCGTTGTCCAACTAGGAATTGTCAGTGGCAGTTGCAGAAGGAGTACCGGGAGGCTGCTCGGAGACAAAAGGAGGACGAGATGAGATTGAAAGAGGAGAAGGGAACAAATCAACTCTTCATACGCAAGAGGCATTTCCCGCGAGAAAATGTTTCGAGAAGGATCTGTGATCCCGGAGCACTCTCAATGTCGAATGCCGGAGAGACAAATCCGTCAACAAACGCTTGGAGCGGACGTGACACACTAATGCAAATCGACGAGGTGTCGTCTGCCCCTCCAAGCAGGTACAGATGGTGACAGCTCCCAGCGGTTATGCCAAGGCTAAGTCCACCAACATCCTTCATCTTGAGCATTCAGAGAGGATGGCTAAGAATACACTGAATTTACTAAGCTGTTTGGCTGTTGTCAGCTTGAGGTTTTCTGCTATAATGGTAGAACGCGGATTTGCCAAATTCACCGAAAGCTAGGGAACAAGGTCTGGATCAAGCAAGGCGACATAATCCTGATTGGCCTCAGGGACTACTAGGATTCTAGAGCAGATGTCATTTTGAAGTACAACCATGAAGAGGCAAGGAAGCTGAAGGCCTATATGGAGAGTTGCCAGAGACAGCCAAGCTCAGCGACAGGACCACATTCGCACCAGATGATGAACATTACGTTGTTTTCGACGACATATCAGACCCTGAGGATGATAACAGTGATGCAACGACGTGACTGGTGACTCTATCGACAACGCCGCGTACTTGTAAGGGAGAGCATACTCTAAGAACAATGCAGGAGAGACAACTCCGTGAAGATACGCTTGGATGGGATGACGATAGTTACTTCCAGGTGAAGGAGCTGTTGACCTCCACGCGGGAATAGATGGTGGCCACTGAAAGCGGTTATGCCTGGTAACGTTTGCATTCAGTTCGCTCCAAGTCAAAACCTTGAAGCAGATTTGAACGCGAAAGGCTACGTTAACCAAAATCAATACCGTACATTGTAGTCTTGATCTCATTTGCTTAGCGAGGGAAGTTACAGTTACAAGTACCTATATCAGAATTAACATTACTGGCGATATTACCAAATGCTAAGGCACTTGCTTGCGACACACCCATAGGTACTGGAGCGGGAACATTGCTGGCGGTATTACCAAATGCTGAGGCACTTGCTTGCGACACAACCATAGGTACTGGAGCGGCAACATTACTGGCGGTGTTACGAAATGCTGAGGCACTTGCTTGCGACACACCCATAGGTACTGGAGCGGCAACATTACTGGCGGTAATACCAAATGCTAAGGCACTTGCTTGCGACACACCCATAGGTACTGGTGAGAGACCATTACTGACGGTATTACCAAATGCTGAGGCGCTTGCTTGCGACAAACCCATAGGTACAAGAGCGGGAACATTGCAGGCGGTATTACCAAATGCCGAGGCACTTGCTTGCGACAAACCCATAGGTACTGGAGCGGGGACCATTTGCTGGCGGTATTACCAAATGCCGAGGCGCTTGCTTGCGACAAACCCATAGGCACTGGAGCGGGAACATTGCTGGTGGTATTACCAAATGCTAAGGCACTTGCTTGCGACACACCCAATGGTACTGGTGAGAGACCATTACTGACGGTATTACCAAATGCTGAGGCGCTTGCTTGCGACACACCCATAGGTACTGGAGCGGCAACATTGCTGGCGGTATTACCAAATGCTGAGGCACTTGCTTGCGACACACCCATAGGTACTGGAGCGGGAACATTACTGGCGGTATTACCAAATGCTGAGGCACTTGCTTGCGACACACCCATAGGTACTGGAGCGGCAACATTGCTGGCGGTATTACCAAATGCTGAGGCACTTGCTTGCGACACACCCATAGGTACTGGAGCGGGAAAATTGTTGGCGGTATTACCAAATGCCGAGGCGCTTACTTGCGACAAGCCCATGTACTGGAGCGGGAACATTTCTGGCGATATTGCCAAATGCTGAGGCACTTACTAGCGACAAACCCATAGGTACTGGTGTGGGAACATTGCTGGCGGTAGTACAACTTTTACAAGTACCATAATGCGGAGGCGCTTGCCTGCATGGTTTGTGCACTTCCTTGCATTAATTCGTTGTACAACTCAGCCTGAACTTGCGCTGATACAGGGTGGTGTAAATCCGAAGCCAGAACATACGCAGGAAGCTCTCAATCTGAAGGGGCAGCAGCACTGTATGGCGACATACTCTGCTGTCGAGGGTGAATCCTTCGGTGTGGGGTCCGCTCGTCAGTCCTGGCTAAAGCCTCGCTGCATATATCGCAGCGGTATGGGTTCTTGAAGCTAGACCTGTTTTCAGGTGTGGCCATTTTAGAAAGACGCATCGCTACAGCTTCAACTACGTGTCCTGTAACGCAAGAAGAGAATAGATGCCAACTAACGTTCGCCATCCGAAAGGAAACGAGTAGTGACGATACAGAGCACACGCGGCTGGTTTAAATGGAAGAGGGAGATGGATGGCTGTCAGTCACCTCACGCTTGCTACAACTACATGCGTGGGGTTGAACGGATTCGCGACGTTCGCAAACTTTATCGCTGCCTTGATGAAGAGAGCATCCCCGGTGAAAGGCGATAACAACAAACAAAAGCCGAATGACGGAAGATCTTCAAGAATTATCACACAGTGAGTACCAAGCTGTGGAGCACAGTTGTGATACCTTCCAGTGACCCCATGCCCAGTTTGATCCACGCTACGAGTGATGCTTGCACATACTACATTGTATGTACTACCATGCAAAACTACTCACAATGCGGCCAATCTCCTAGCAGCACCCTACTCCCTAGCCAGCCGCTTGAACCCTCTATACCTCAGTGTATTGAAGCCCACGAGAATGACGCACGTTTCACTTCAACCCACTTTTCATGATTCAACACGTAGGCACAGCTTTTATGATTTGGCAGTGGGAAGCCATGCAGTTCAGTTCTTAGCTGAGCAGGTCAAGTACTACTGAAGTAGCCACAAAATAAGGCAGAACAATTGGCGCGATCTGGTACTCTTTCTGGTATGTTTCATGCTTTTTCAGTATTTGAATTGTGCTCAAATCCTCGAATCCACCATGGCAAATTGTATATTGTTCGCCCGTAAAAAGAGATTTAGCACATTTGTGCTCGAAGGACTAGATCATAGTTTAGGTTTATTCCAAGCAATACATGTTCATGGCGATGAACCACGCACACGTAAGTGCTCGCGTATGGTGTCCATGGTTACACACAGCGCGGCGCATAAATGCATGTACCTATCGACGGCTATCGTTGGCATGGAAACTGCCGGTGACCACGTGATCTACATGTACATGTACATATACATGATTGTTATAATTATTATAGCCCTGATCCTGATCAAAAGTGCGTGTACTCTCTCGATAATGGACGCGTAGCGAAAGCTATAGCCACGACCCACGCGCTGTCGAATCGTGCAGAGGCCCACGCACAGCTGCACTTTTAGTATTCATCATTGCCCTGAACTGAAGTCCAAGATGGCGCTTGCGCCCGTCTACATGTACGTGACCACGTGATCTATGCATACATGTATACATGTACTATGTACATGCATAGACCCACATGTCTTGACAGCGCTCGCGCCCGGGCAGTTTTACGAACATTGGCCCAAGCCGAGATCGGCTGTGACCACGTAATCTATAGTATTAGCTGCTCAATCTGCAGAGTACAAAAGCGCTAGCAATATACAAGCAAACGCTCTTGTTATCAGTGTCGTTGCAGCGTAAACATCGCAAATCATTATCTCAGGATTCTTTCAAAACACAAACCAGTGTCGTATTCAAGTTGGTGCGTTTACATAACTCCCTGGTCATAAATCATAACACCTGTACAGGTCTGTTTTCCACTGACTCTCAAATACAGATAATTCTAAACCTTGGTTGGTTGATTAATAACATGTTGGTCGGTTCGCAGTATGTTATAGTTATTACACACTGATGAAGGTTCTAGTTGTAGTAAGAAGCACTGTTTTCAACACAGTGCGTCATCCACCTTGTAAAATGCTCTCAACCGATCAACATGTTAACCACTGACTCTCCTTGCGCCTTGGACGCGCTAGATTCCTTCCAGTATCTGGCGCTAGCAGTCTCTCTGATGGAGAGCCAAGGATTAATGTACAGCACAGGAATAGTAAAGTGGACATTATGGTACGCTATAATGTCCACTAACAACACAACCTGTTATTTAAAAACAATCAGCTCGTGCCATAACATTGCGCGACACTGACCGACGGTACTGCTGTTCTACAACTTCTTACCTTTCGCAATATACATGTGCTGCATACTATGTCGGCGTCTCTCTCCTAGTCCGTATCTCTCCTCCTCGGGCCAGCAAATCCATTCGTCAGCCAGCTAGTAACCTTGATGAAAGCTGACTCCATCCGTTCTACGACACCGACTTAGCTACAATGTATTATCGTCCTTGAGTCGCGGTGACGGCAAGAACCAAGGAACTCCTGGACTAGAACATGATTCCTGAACAAAGCGGATGGAGTCAACTCTACCAGGGATCTTACTAAGTAAGAATCCTTGTAGAGCTGACTGCATCCGTTTTCTTGTGATACATGATGCGCCTCAACAATGGTTATGTACACGTACATATAGATTCTATCGAGCCAATGCGCATCATGCATCACAAATGTTTACATGTTGAGAAGAAACTAAACATCTCCAAAACTAACCTGTCTTACCATTGTAAACTGCCTCGTGATTGAAATCATTAAAATTATCTATACACAAAGCTAATGTAGAACTATGTACTAGTACCACTAGTATACGGGAGTGACTCTAACCCGAACTCTCCGCCACCAGCAACTGACTTTCCCTGGGCACTTCGTAGAATAATGGTGTTTTGGCTAGCTGGTTCTTTTTTATAGTACACGATATACATGTACACGGCGCTAATATCACACTGCTAGCTCTATAACCTTCTGCCTACAAAATCCACACACAGCTGCTTACCTCGTGCTACCCACACCAGCCACACATTCTGTGGCTACATCACACGTGTACTTGTACGTGACTTGAACACGTTATCGAAGTGGCTCTACTCTGATGTCAGTCGAACCCGCTCGCTCGTTCCTCATTTCCTTTTTTAATTTGGCTGACGCGAAGACTAGCCAAGCTGGCTTGGTGATGTCAACGCGAGCAAGCATAATAATAATAGCTATCATAGTAAAGGAGTACAAATGGCGTGTGCGCCTGGGGTACAAGTGGCCGAGGGAGAGGGAGACGGGGAGGGGAGATAGAGAGAGAGATAAAGAGAGGCAGGGGCACAAGCAACGTCAATTGGCTTATAGTGGCAACACAAGCAGGCGTTGACGTCGCAGTGCAGGCGTAGCTATAGCTATATCCTACACCCACGCGCTGACGAATGGTGGTTCGGCCCACGCTCAGCTGCACGTAAGTCTTAAAATAATAAACCATTGCCCTGAACTGAAGATGGCCATTGCGTAGGCTTACGTGATCTTTAATCTATGCTTGCAGATGTACCTGATTGTATAGACAGTGCGTGCACCCGGGCAGTTATACGAACATCGGCGCTAGCGGGGGGCGGCTGTTTGCTTCGTAGTATGAGCTGCAGAATCTGCAGAGTACAAAAGCGCTCACAATATACAAGCAAACCCTCTTGTTATCAGCGTTGTTGCAGCGTAAGCATCGCAAATCAATATCTCAGGATTCTTTCAAAGCACAAACCAGTGTCGTATTCAGCTCAGTGCGTTTATATCAGTTCAGAGATGGCCGACTTTAGAGACACCGATCGTACCTCGTCTGATTTTTGTCGTTGTCCAAGTAGTGATTATCAGAGGCAGTTGCAGAAGGAATACCGGCCGGCTGCTAGGAGACAAAAGGAGGACGAGACGAGAATGAAGGAGGAGAAGAGAATAAGTCAACCCGTCATACGCAAGAAACATTTCCCTCGAGCAAATGTCTCGAGAAGGACCTCAGATCACGGAGCATTCGCAATGTCGAATGTTTTTTCGACCACATATCAGACCATAAGTTTAATGACAGTGATGGAACGACGTGTCTGGTGCCTCAGTCGACCATGCCGCGTACTTGTAAGGGAGAGCATACTCCAAGAACAATGCCGGAGAGCAAACTCCGTGTAAAAACACTCGGGCGTAGACGGTGGCACCTCCCCGCGGTTATGCCTGGTAACTTTCGCATTAAAATCCCTCCAAGTCAAAAGCCTGAAGCTGATTTGAATGCGAAAGGCTAAGTCCACCAAAATCCATGCACATCGTTAGATTTGAACTGAGTTAGTGAACTAAGGAAATACACTGATAAATGTACAATTTGTACCTGTATCAAGATTTGTTTGAGTTGGGTAACTCCGCTCTTCTTCCTCGCTCACCGGAGGAATTGTAGTCTCCTCGCGCAACTGGAGAGCAGTTTTCATTGGACATTAGTGACGGGACGATGCGACGGGAATCAATGGTACGAGCTGAGGAACGAACGCTTTACGGAGGAAAAGAAAAATTTACTGTCGGAACTTTCAATGTGCGGGGTCCCATGTTGGTCGTCAAGACGAACTCCTTGTGTCGAGACCTCTCTTTCTCCGGCATAGACGTCTGTACCCTTCAAGAAACCAAGTTACCTGCAGGGTTTGACGAGCAGGGAAACGGCTAAAGAGGGAATGGAGCGGAGTGTTAGAGCACGCGGACGGCCAGTGTCATTGTGGCGTAGCGACTTGTAGCTGTTCGGCTTGTTAGTCACCCGGAACTCTGTCAACGCGGGTATGGAGCTAATGCGAGCGCGTGGCCGAGGTTGCGCTGACTGGTTGGCGGTGGCTAGCCGAGCTCGATGACTTGTACTATGGCCTCAGTAACGGAGCTGCCACCCAACACCTGAAACGCAACGGCTGCAGAATCTTGGAATGTTCGAGTCTGCCTTGTTCGTTCTACCAATGTGTCATGCAAGTAATGTCTTCTCCCTGTATGGTCGGAACGTTTTTGCAAATTGTCTGTACATGTGAAAATGGGTTACCCATCTTGTGTAGCTTTCCAATACGTGGTTCGCGGCTGTATTTATTATGGCTGGAGATCTGCGCCAAGCCAATACTGGATTGCTCAATAGTAGACGCTCTGCAGAGCATGGCGAGATCTATGCATGAGGGTCTGTGCATTGTGATATTCCGACAGATCCTGAAACAGTCGAACTCAGGAAATAGCACTATCATTACCACTCGATATAATTATCAAAATTATTAATATCATCGTTCTAGCTCATATTTTCCCCTGTCATAGTCCTGTTTATCATGTTCAGCATAAGCGAAGTTAGTTGTGGATCATGCTTGCACGGTTGACTCCACCGCGTACATATACATGCAAATAATAATGATCAAGATGGAACGAATAAAGAAAGTGAGCCCTACGTTATGCTTTACATGTACATGACATGTTCAATGCCACTAATGCACTATGTACCTCGTACTTTCTACATGTACATGTTTATGCAAGCGTAGTGTCGAACCACGCCTGAATCATCTATGAGCCCGAAGGGCAGATCATGTGACAGATCATGTGCTGGAAGGACAAGGTCGTGATAATATCCCATTTTCACGCAATGTTTTAATCTTTTCAGTATTTGAATTGTGCTCTAATCCCCACCATGTTCCCTAGAATGTTGTATTTGTTTCGCGCAAGAAGGAGGGATAGAGCCACGCACGCGTCATGATACGTAGGTACAAACTTGCGTGTTGTGAGTGGTATCCACGGCTAGCCCACACAGCCGAAATTTCATGTACCTATCATTGCCATGAACATTGGCTAATGCCAGTAATGGGCCAGTAACCACGTGACCTACATAGTACATGTCTGATGATCGGTTAAAACCGTGAAACTCAGAGTTACAGAAGAAACGCTTTTCGTCCCTCTCAAGTGTGTGTAGTACATGTACATGTATGCATGTAGTATTACCTACCTGATACCGGGGAACGGAAGAAAAGCAAATACAAGTAGGTATACTATCTGGATAGTGGAGACGTAGTTATAGCTATAAGCTAGACCCACGCGCTGTCGAATCGTGCAAAGGCCCACGCACAGCTGCATGTTTGTCTTTTATAATTATCATTGGCTTGAACTGAAGATGGCCTTTGCGTCGGTCTACGTGACGACGTCATCAAGCAGGCAGTGACACCTGATTGTATAGACAATGCTCACGCCCGGGCAGTTTTACGAACATTGGCCCAAGCCGAGAGCGGCTTTG
This sequence comes from Sycon ciliatum, assembly GCF_964019385.1. Classification (NCBI taxonomy): domain Eukaryota; kingdom Metazoa; phylum Porifera; class Calcarea; order Leucosolenida; family Sycettidae; genus Sycon; species Sycon ciliatum. The sequence goes on along the minus strand of NC_088654.1, from coordinate 15,724,220 downwards.
ACCACGTAACCTATGAGTATGAGCTGCTGAATCTGCAGAGTACAAAAGCGCTCGCAAAATACAAACAAACGCTCTTGTTATGAGTGCCGTTGCAGCGTAAACATCGCAAATCATTAACTCTGGATTCTTTCAAAACACAAACGGGTGTCGTATTCAGGTTAGTGCGCTTATATAACTCCCTGGTCATAAATCATAACACCTGTACAGGTCTGTTTTCCACTGACTCTCAAGTACAGATAATTCTAAACCTTGGTTGGTTGATTAATAACATGTCGGTCGGTTCACAGTATGTTATAGTTATTACACACTGATGAAGGTTCTAGTTGTAGTAAGAAGCACTGTTTTCAACACAGTGCGTCCTCCGCCTTGTAAAATGCTCTCAACCGATCAACATGGTAACCACTGACTCTCCTAGCGTCTTGGACGCGCTAGATTTCTTCCAGTATCTGGCGCTAGCAGTCTCTCTGATGGAGAGCGAAAGATTAATGTACAGCACAGGAATAGTAAAGTGGACATTATGGTACGCTATAATGTTAACTACCACAACCTGTTACTTTAATTAGAACAATCAGCTCGTGCCATAACATTGCGCGACACTGACCGACGGTACTGCCGTTCTACAACTTCTTACCTTTCGCAAAATGCATGTGCTGCATACTATGTCGGCGTCTTTACCCTAGTCAAAATCTCTCCTCCTCGGGCCAGTAAATCCATTAGTCAGCCAGCTAGTAACCTTGATGAAAGCTGACTCCATCCGTTATACGACACTGACTTAGCTACAATGTATTATCGTCCTTGAGTCGCGGTGACGGGAAGAACCAAGGAACTCCTGGACCAGAACATGATTCCTGAACAAACCGGATGGAGTCAACTCAACCAGGTATCTTACTAAGTAGTAATCCTTGTAGAGCTGACGGCATCCGTTTTCTTGTGATACATGATGCGCCTCAACAATGGTTTTGTACACGTACATAATATAGATCCTATCGAGCCAATGCGCACCATGCATCACAAATGTTAACATGTTGAGAAGAAACGAATTATCTCCAAAACTCACCTGTCTTATCATTGTAAACTGCCCCGTGGCTGAAGTCATTAAAATTATCTACTGTAAGTATACAAAATTTCGGCGCTGCAAATTCAGCAGCGATTTATTTTCGGCGTGGGTAGAGGGCATGGTATAGTGCGACAGATGCTGTGAAAATTTCATCGGCGTTTTAATTTAGGCGTTTTGGGTCGGTGCCGAATATAGCCGAAATTAAATAGCTGCCGAAAATTTGTATATTTACTATACACAAAGCTAATGTAGAACTATGTAGTGCTACTAGTACGCGGGAGTGACTCTGACCTGAACTCTGCGCCACCAGCAACTGACTTTGCCCGAGCACGTCGTAAAATGATGGTGTTTTGGCTAGCTGGTTCTCTTTCATATTACACGATAGATATATACACTGCGCTAATATCACACTGCTAGCCATAGCCTTCTGCCTACAACATCCACACACAGCTGCTCACCTCGTCCTACCCACACCAGCCACACATTCTGTGGCTACATTACACGTGTACTTGTACGTGACTTGAACACGTAATCGAAGTGGCTCTACTCTGATGTCAGTTGTACCCGCTCGCTCGTTCCTCATTTCTTTTGTTAATTTGGTTTATGCGAAGATTAGCCAAGCTGGCTTGGTGATGTCAACGCGAGCAAGAATAATAATAATAGCTATCATAGTAAAGGAGTACAAATGGCGTGTGCGCCTTGGGTACAAGTGGCAGAGGGAGAGGGAGACGGGGAGCGGAGATAGAGAGAGAGAGATAGAGAGAGGCAGAAGCACAAGCAATGTCACTTGGCTTATAGTCGCAACACAAACAGGCGATGACGTCGCAGTGGAGGGGTAGCTATAGCTATAGCCTAGACCCACGCGCTGTCGAATGGTGGTGCGGCCCACGCACAGCTTCACTTAAATCTTATAATCATATGATTGCTTTGGACTGAAGATGGCCATTGCGTCGGCCGACGTGATCATTTGATCTCTGCATGCAGATACACCTGATTGTATAGACAGTGCGCGCGCCCGGGCAGTTATACGAACATTGGCCCCAGCGGAGGGCGGTTGTTTGCCACGAAGTCCATGAGCTGCAGAATCTGCAGAGTACAAAAGCGCTCGCCATACACAAGCAAACCCTCTTGTTATCAGTGTCGTTGCAGCGTAAGAATCGCACATCATCATCTCAGGATTCCTTCAAAGCACAAACCAGTGTCGTATTCAGCTCAGTGCGTTTATATCCGTTCAAAGATGGCCGAGTTTAGAGATACCGATCGTACCTCGTCGGAAGAATCACATCTGTTCGGCCTGCGAATCGTGTGCACGTTTGAGAAGACCGAGCAGAGCGTTTGCCGTTGTCCAACTACGAATTGTCAATGGCAGTTGCAGAAGAAGTACCGGGAGGCTGCTCGGAGACAAAAGGAGGACGAGACGAGAATGAAGGAGGAGAAGAGAATACGTCAACCCGTCATACGCAAGAAACATTTCCCGCGAGCAAATGTTTCGAGAAGGACCTGAGATCCAGCAGCATTCTCGATGTAGAATGCCGGAGAGACAACTCCGTCAACAAACGCTTGGAGCGGACGTGACACACTCATGCAAATCGATGAGGTGTCCTCCGTCCCTCCAAGCGGGCATAGATGGTGACACCTCCCCCCGGTTATGCCTGGTAACTTTCGCATTAAAATCGCTCCAAGTCGAAAAAACCTGAAGCAGAATTGAATGCGAAAGGCTAAGTTCACCAAAATCCATGCACATAGTTAGATTTGAACTCAGTTAGTGAACAAAGGAAATCCGTACATGTACAATTTGTACCTGTATCAAGATGGAACGAAGAAGAAATGTGAAGCACACGTTAAGCTCTACATGTACACGTACCTGGTTCTTTTTCAGGTCCGTCTCACCGACTTTGCAGGTGGGACGGCCATGAAAGACACCCTCCCAAGGAAAAAGAGGTTCTAAAATCGAAGCGAATTCCAAGTGAATTGCAAGCAGTTCCGGTCATTTGTTGCCATTTCAGTCCAATTACAATGAAAGACTCGGTGTAAGTTTTTGATTTTGCAACAAAACAAGAAAACGCTACGAACGTGAGCAAGGATTCTTCACTACTCTACCGAGGCAAAAATTCCAAAATTGAAGCCAATTGCAAGCATTTCCACTTCCAGGTATTTGGTGCCACTTCAGTGTAACTGCAATGAAAGACTAAGTCTTTTTGATTCTGCAACAAACTACGATCGGGGACAGGGATTCTTTTTTTGCCACGTTCACGTTGAGCTGCGATCATCGCGCTTTGTTGCAGCGTGCTAAAAACACGACTGAAAATTTGGCTGTGACGGCCTTGTTTGAAATAATTTCAATTATTAAAATAATTATTTGATATGCAGTCAGCACTACCTGTCGCAGCCGTCGGCTGCTGTGGCTGGGCCATGTTGTTCGCGAAGGACGTAACTCAGCGTCCTCCCAAGCACTGGAGATGGCAATTTATACCTAAGACATCAAGCGCCCACTTGGCCGACCCAATCTCAGATGTATTGACAATATTAAAAATGATCTAAACCACGCCAATATTGATATTTCTGACTGTTTTGAACTGGCTCTAGACAAGAAAAAATGGCTGATGCTTGTGGAAAAATGTGCTGCGCTTGCGTAGTTGCTCTTACTGCGATACGTTCTAACAATAATGAGATGCCTTTTGTTCGTTGTTCTGCCTGGATTTCGTTGATAGATGCGCCTATGGATCCTTCCATGAGTGACACGCGAACTGTAACTATTATTATGCAGGCGTAGCGTCGAACCACGCGTGAATCACCTGTGAGCTCGAAACACAGATCACGCTGTGCTGTAAGGACACGGTCATGGGCGCGAAGGACAATATCGTGATAATATCCCATTCATTCACAACACAAATAGCGCGAAACCACGAAGTAAGAGTCACAGAGAGCTCAATAAAGAGTGAAGTGTTATGTTCCTGTCAGTCTTGTCCCGCCAAAGGTTAGCACGGTTTGCCGCCGAACCACAGCGTGATGCGTAGCCGAACATAAATCCCGCCGCGCATCACTTCTAACTAGGTTTGAATGATTGTGAAGACTGCTTGGAGAGTTAGCACTCATCGAGCCTGGTGTAGGTCTAATAGTAGCTACTCGTGCTTGCGTGGCTCTTACGTGCATAACCGCAGCCTTTGTAGATGAGCGTTTGTTATTAAAAGGTGTAGGAGTGGGTGGAGACCACACCACAGGCATTGCCAGCTAAACTAACGTCGGCATGTACTTTCAAAGCAAGCACCGGGTACTTACTCCTTAGAGGGGTAGAGTAGAACCTTGCACACGTAACTGCTGGCAAGAAGTGTCCACATAATGCATTGCAGCGGTCTACCTGACCCCGTGACCTGTGCATACAGATACGATCTGTATCGCCAGCGCTCGCGCCCGGCGCATTGGCTCCCTCGCCCTGCTACAGCTGGCTGGCCTACGCGCACTTCGAAAGGAGGGTATAACTATAAAATACGACGGTATTGCTTGTTGTCAGTGCATTTTGTGGAGTGTACGATAGAGTTTTGTTCGACAGAATTTCTTAGGTCGCTACCAGTGCATCGTGAAGCTACGAAGGTAGGATTCAGTTGTTCGCATTGCTCCTCGTGATCGGGAACATTATTTCTTTTATTCCGTGTTTCTTTCGTATTGTTGACAGCCATGGGGCCAAATGAAGGAAAATGAGAAAAGAGTCGTCGTCGGAGACTGACCGACAGCACTTACTACATGCGAGAGTCAGTATTCAGAGAGAATGACCAAGAATACGCACAAGTTACTAAGCTGTTTGGCTGTTGTCGGCTCGAGGATTTCTGCTATGATGGCAGAACGCGGATTTGCCACATTCGGGGAAAGCTACGGAAGGAAGGAGGTCTGGATCAAGCAAGGCGACATCATCTTGATTGGCCTCAGGTAGGGATCTCAGCGCGTGCAGTGCGCAGGGTGTTTGCGCATACATTGAGTCATCGAGTTTTGAGTGCAGCTCGCGGACACAGCAGAAAATGGCGAGGGTCGATTTTCGACACTAGCGGACGCGGTGGACCCTAGCGGAATCGTCATCTTCATCGTCGTTCGAACATACTTTGTGATTCCCACCGAAGAACAGCGTGGCCAAGGCGATATCGACCCGGTCGATTTTCCTATAATTTGCCATGCGGCAAGAACCCACTTCAGAGAGGATTCAGTCAAAAATTAAGAGGTTTTCTCCGGTTAGATTGTCCTAACTTAGATTTTCAGTGCATCAGCCATCGCGAACATCGCCGCCATGATCACTCAGAGAGAAGACATCGCGCTCAGTAGAAGAGGTGTTCACGCTGCGTCCAAGAGTGAAATATTGTGCCCTTTGACCCTCCATAGTTCCTCTGAGAGAGTGTCTGGGAGATTGGTAGCTTGGAGATGGCCGTAGAACGTGCTTTCCTGGACGCAACTATCAGCCATTTCTGCAGTCTTCTTCAACTTGATTTACTGGACGCGTTTTGGGATCGAAATCTCACCTGCGCAGACTGGCTGCGCAGTTCATGCGCTGAGATCCCTACCTCAGGGACTTCCAGGATTCTTGAGCAGATGTCATTATGAAGTACAGCCATAAAGAGGCAAGGAAGTTAAAGACCTATGGAGAGTTGCCAGAGACAGCAAAGCTCAGCGACAGGACCACATTCGCACCAGATGATGAACATTACGTTGTTTTCGACGACATAATTATCAGACCCTGAGGATGATGACAGTGATGCAACGACGTGACTGGTGACTAAATCGACAATGTCGCGTAGGTTGTAAGGGAGAGCATACTCCAAGAACAATGTCGGAGAGACAACTCCGTGATGAAAGGCTTGGATGGGATGACGATAGTTTCTTCCTGGTGAAGGAGCCGTTGACCTCCGCGCGGGCATAGATGGTGGCACCTACACGCGGTTATGCCTGGTAACTGTTGCGTTCAGTTCGCTGCAAGTCCAAACCTTGAAGCAGAGTTGAACGCGAAAGGCTAAGACCACCAAAATTCATACATAAATTGTAGTCTTGATCTCATTTGGTTAGCAAAGGAAGTGCATAGTATATCAGGATGAGCCATGGATACGTGACCTACGCATACCGATATACATGTATCGGCAGCGCTCACGCCCGGGCTCGAACAGTGAACAGTCGATAAATCTTACACTCTGTGAAATGTCTTTTGGTGAAACGTCGTTCTGTGAATGGTCGTTCTGTGAACACGTTTTCGGTGAACCGTCGGGATACGAGCCTTTCCCCACTCCGTCATCCCAATTTGGAATCTGAAACAGTTGCATACACTCTCCGTGACTGGCGCTTCAGGTGCGACCAAGCAGAGGCGCAATGAACACCTCGATACTGAATGCGCAGGCTCCAACTTTCTTTCCGGGTAGATTGCGCCATCCAAAAGCACCTTTCAGAGACAGGGGAGGACTGAGTGGTGACGCTAAGCTGAAAGTTCTACTGATAAGCATCAGGAGCCTTCGAAACAAGATTAATGACCTAGCACAACTCACCCGCCAGCATTGTCCTGATGTTGTCTGTGTGAACGAGACATGGCTGGATAGTACAATTACTGATGGAGAAATCACGTTGGCAGGTTACTATGTTTTGCGTGCTGATCGAGAGGATCAAGTTGGTGGAGGTGTCTGCTTATATTCCCGAACATCCTTTCCTCTCAAGCCGAGTTGCGATGTAGCTGCTGCTGGCGTTGAGAGTTGTTGGGGCGAGATTCCCTGCAATGGTGGGAGTTGCTTGATAGGCACAATCTATCGTCCTCCCTCTGAACCTATTGGCTACTGGGATCGCCTTGATGGTCTTCTACACTCAGATATCACTCCGGGCAGGAACGTTATACTGTGCGGTGGGAATGTGGATCCATCAACGGCTCCAGATCACCAGCTCCATTTCCTGTCTGATCTAACGCCAAGCTACAGTCTCCACCAGGGCGTTCATCAGCAGACACGGTTTGCATCTAATTCCACAGCCACCACATTGGATCTGTTCTTCAATACGTTTGACCAGCACAATGTGGCAACGATCCATCCCGTGGCTTTCAGCGACCATGCAGCGGTCATAAGTGAATTCTACCTAGACCCGACACGGAGTACCGAGACATCAATGTTTTGCCGGAACTACCGAAGGATAAATCATGAACGCTTCAAAGCTGACTTGATTCAGCAGTATTTTTGCAGCATCGAAGGCAGCCCAACAGACATGTGGACGGAGTGGAATAATCGCTTCCTGCAGGTGCTTGACACTCATGCCCCTCTTAGATCTTGTAAGCAGCACAACCGACAATCGGTACCGTGGATGGACAGCCAGCTCTTCCACCTTTTGAGTAAGCGCAACTGGCTTCATAGAAAGTGGCTGTCAGACAGATCTGAGCAAAGGTACACCACATTCAAAGCGGCGAGAAGGGAGGCCACTACCTGTAACCGGAAGCTGAAAGAAGCGTACTACAGTACAAAATTTCAGCTTGTGACTTGCGATGTAAAACAAACCTGGCGAATCATCAACCAGTTGAGGGGGAAACAAAGAAAATCGGCACCGCTGCAGTGCTCAGCTGAGGCAATTCGAAGTGCTTTCGCCAAGATCGTGGAAGATCCCAGCCGCCCAGTTCATCTTCACCAACCCCAAGGGCCACGAACGGCAACTAGGTTTGTGAAATTTGTTCCTGTATCTATTGCAAAAGTCCGGAAGCTTCTAGAGCAACAGAATCCGACGAAGGCAACTGGCAGTGACGGCATCCCTGCAGCCCTTCTTCGAGCTCATGCAGATGTTCTTGCGCCGTCATTGGCCTTACTGTTCCACAAATCCATGAGGGAGGGACATTTCCCAGCTTCTATGAAGGTGGCCAGCATTTCACCTCTGTTTGAAGGTGGTGATCCCAGCATAGCAAAGAATTACAGACCTGTGTCTCTAATGTCGATAGTTTCAAAGCTTTTGGAACGAGTCATCCATGATCAGCTCACTCAGTACTTGTGCCGACATGATCTATTTCCACCAACTCAGTTCGGCTATCGTTCACATCATTCCACATGTGATGCCCTTGTATTAGCCGTTGAGGGCATATGCCAAGCCCAGACAAAAAAGTACTTCACGGGGATTGCTTTCGTGGATATGTCAAAAGCATTTGATTAGGTGAAGCACCAAACCCTTATTCAGGACCTATTCGAGGTCGGAATTGGTGGAACGGTGCTGCAATGGCTTGCAGACTACCTCTCAGATCGGACACAGTATGTCAAAGTCGTTCAGGTACAGAGCTCACCATACACCAGCTTCTCCGGAGTACCACAGGGGTCAGTTCTCGGGCCCCTGTTGTTTGTTCTCTACGTCCGTGACATTGCGAAAGAGCTGTCCCCTTACAACGTTGCGATCCTGCAATTTGCGGACGATATCCCAATTAGATCCAGCGGCATGAGCACGGATGAGGTGTCCCAAAATCTCTCAAGTGCTGTCCAGCACCTCGCCGATTGGCTTAGGAACCGCGGTCTCATATTGAATAAAACGAAGACACAGATCATGTCGATATCGCCAGTACGATCTCCAACATTTGACTTGCAAGTGCAATGTAATAGACTGCCTCTGCCAAATGTTTGCTCTGCGAAATATTTAGGTTTCCACTTTGATGCGGACATGAGCTGAAACACCATAGTCGACCACATTGCACAGGGCGTCGCGTCGAAAGTTGGCGTGCTCAGACGATACGCTACATTCCTGCTTTTCAATGTCGCATAGCCTATTTTTGTTCTTTCATTTTATCACACTTTATGTATGCCGCTTCTGCATACTTACCATTTCTCACGGCGTATCAAAGTGGACGGCTTAATGGGCTCTTCAAGCGTGCTGTACGCACAGTCTGTCGGGTACCTCCCGGGACACCCACAAGAAATATTCTTACACGCATGAACATCCAAACATTGACCACATACGCCAACATGCACCTTCTGGTTTTCATCTGGCTTTGTCTCCATGACTCCTCTAACATCAGCATGTTGTTCGCTAACCTTTTCAGCCGCAGTAATTCCTCTCAAACTCGTGGTGGGCACAGCAATTATTTACTGATTGTCCCAGCCAGCCCAACTGCACATCTTGCCAAACGTGTTACCAATATGCTGGGACCATCTTATGGAACCAGCTCCCCGCTGCGGTCAGGCAAGAAAGAAGACGCAATCGCTTTAAGTCCATGGCTCTTGCCTTTTTGCTTACCAGATAAAATAATAAGCCTTTAACAAATGCTGTATGCACTGCTCTTTACGTTATTTTCTCCCTATGCAAGTCGCAACTCCTGTTTTGAGTTGTTTTTCTTCTCTCTTTTTCTTTCCCTACTAGTTGCTGTTATACTCACTGATCCTTATGCACAGATATACAGCATTCCCTCACTAGTGGGACCATTGTTATTAGGCTACGGCCTGTTTTGGACTTCCCACTCTAAATAAAGAATACAAACAAACAAACAAACAACCAGCTGCCTTCCTCTGTCATTCCCCACCCATTTCACCAAATGAACATCCAAAAGTTCAAGACAGCAGCTCATCACCACCTCCTCAGAACGAACTGGCACTGGGCCACTCGTAACATACGCGAGTAAGAGGGTACAGTGTCCTACCCTGCTTGGACATACATGTAATCCCTCATCACAGACAGTCTCCTCTTGAATTTAAAAGTCTAACAGCGTTCACATCAATACTCAACTTACTCTTTTGCTCACTGAGCAATAAAATCTTTCCATTTTCTTTCTTCTGTTTTCCTTTTTAAATTTAATCGTCCCTACCCAATCTCCCTTTGGTGCGTCCATCGAGCTATGAAGCCGAGACCTCTGGTCGGCGGAGCTTAATGGACCACACCACCACACTCCATCATTCGTCCCAGTGTCTTGAGCTATGTGGATTTTGTAGAAAAAAATACCGCTAGCTGGCTGGTGAACGCCTACGCGCACTTCGAAAGGAGGGTATAAAACACGACATGGCGACCACATTTTGAACGTCCCTTGAGTTGTCGGCTTAGACAGGTTTCACTGTACAAGGTTGCCCATCAAGTATTCACAACAACTTCATTAGACCGTCCGATTCTACACCACTGCCAAATCAGGTCTGCAACAATCTGCCCACGGAGCTGCGGAGCATATGGTGGAGATACTGGCTGTATGGGATTTTGTGTTCGTACCTCTTGTCAATTTTGCACGTCCGACTTCTCACGATCTGGCCTTGTTGCTGAACTCTTGAACGTAACCTGTGGGAAATTTTTTAATCGTGATACATGTACATGATTATTATTATTATTATTTTTTTTTACTATTGACAAAGCCCTAAAAGCAAGGAAGGTGACAAAACATAGGGGATGTAGGGACGACGTGATAATTCCTGTGCTCAACAACTGAGTTAAAATCAATCTATTTCAAACTACTTGCACATGAATGTGTACGTATGTTGATGGACTTAGCCTTTCGCATTCAAATCAGCTTAATGTTCTTGACTTGGAGCGAACTGAATGCAAACGTTACCAGGCATAACCGCATGGAGGTGCTCCAATCTATGCCCGCTGTCGCTGAGCTTGGCTGGCTCTGGAAACTCTTCATAGGGCTTCAGCCTCCTTGCCTCTTCATGGCTGCACTTCATAATGACGCCTGCTCTAGAATCATGGAAGTCCACGACGCCAGTCAGGATGATGTCGCCTTGCTTGATCCAGACTTTGTTCCTCCTTAGCGTTCCTCGAATTTGGCAAATCCGCGTTCTGCCATCATAGCAGAAAGCCTCGAGCTGACAACAGCCAAACAGCATAGTAACCTGATCGTATTCTGGGTCATCCTCTCTGAATACCAACTCTCGATTGTAGTAATGGCTGTCGGTGCTGTCAGTCTTTCGTTCACGACGATTCTTTCTTCCTTTCTAGACCGGCAGCCAAATTTGAGAAATCGCTCGTATCAACAGGCGTGCTTCCTTTTTCTGCTGACAACCTGCAATTTCTACAGTGCATTGACTATACTTGTAGGAAGCTGAATCATTTAGTTGGCCATGCTAGAGCTGTGCAGAAACAGACATACCGAGAGATTTTCTGCACTGGAATTTCACAAATCTCCGGCCATTGAAGCACCTTCTTCAAGCACTCAAGACCCTGAAAAATTCAAAAATTCAAGACGTTACCGGTTCAAACCCCACATCGGGCGACTTTTTTTTCTTTTGTTTGGAACTGAATTGCAGTGTTCTCGTGGTATTTAGCCAGTAATTTTAGCAGTATGTCAAGCCGATCGTAATTAACTTCTTCACAGAAGTAAGAAAATTCACTGAATCCCCATCAGGACCATCAATCCCGAAGCGTTTGTAAGAGCAAGCATGTTCAGGCTTTCCGTCTTCTTGCGAGAATAAAGTAAAGACAAGACAATACAAAAGAAATGTGAATTAGAGTGTCAACTGCCAGCACAAAGGATCACTAGCGAATCATCTGCCAGGCATATGTAATGGCCAGCTGTATTGATGTTTACACCTAGTCAGACATCAAAAACAGCAACAACTAAATCGACAACAACAACAACAATAGCAGCAGCAGCAGCACACACACGTTTGACAACCCCACCCATACATGCACAAACACACACACACACACATTAACACTACTACTACTATTACTACTATACAGCTGCAATTGCAGGCCGCGCCGCTCCCAAGATGTGGGAGACGACGTCACGGAAGAAGTTCATCAATGACACCGAGTGGCTGATGCCGTCCCAGATCCTGGGGACGCCGAAATTGCCTGTTGCAGCGTGGGCACTCATGGCGGAACACACACACACACACACACACACACACACACACACACACACACACACACACACACACACACACACACACACACACACACACACACACACCTATCCCCTGTCCCGTCCTGTCCCGTTGACCCATTGGCGTTAACGGATACTTCGTCCATCCGGGTAGGAGAGATGATGGACAATGTTTCCGATGGTGAGTATGGTCTTGGATGTGTCGAAATAGTCAACTGAAGATGTATACACACATGCACACAGCCGCACACACACGCACACGCACATGTGCACACACACTTAGGTACATCAAACATGTCTTCCATTAAATTTTTATGCTGAAGTCAATTTCACACGATCTGACAGTTTACAACGGCCTGGTATAGCAGCGAATGCTATGCTCAAGAAATGAACCCATCCAGAAAATTGTACACGCACCTGCGTAGACTGTAGTAGTAATGATGACAGGCTCGTCATGTGGCTGCATCATTCTGATCAGCGGGCTCAGGATCACTGTCAGATCCACAGTCACTGGAATCGGAGGAATCCTCCACAGACTCCGAAGTGGTGGTGCTGCTTGTAAGGTGGCTGGAACCAGGTTTGGTGGAGCAAGTTCGACAGCCACATACATCTGTGCAAGGCAACATGGACTTGTGGCATGCACACCTCTGCCTCTGGCTGGAGGTGTGCATGCCACAAGTTCATGGGACTGCAAAGGCAAAGGCAGTCCGGGCTGTTTGTTCAAGAGCTTCAAAACTAACAAATTTAAATTACAAAATAAACTCACCTGCGTTCTCCTCATTTCCTCGTCGTGTTGGCTCGCATAAAACCAGAATGCTACTGCTGGGTGAGGGGTCCGCACAGTCCTCGTCCTCGGTGCTGCTCTCCTCACTCTCCATTCTACCTCAATACACCTGACGATAACTAAAAACTGTCGTGTGGTCGAAAGGCAAGGACAATTGTCATCTACTTCGAGTGTTGAGAATTGAATTCAAATTTTCCCGGGGGCCGGCGTCGTCATTCACATCACCTGCTCAGGTATTCAAATTTGTGCGGCTTTGAGCAGCGCATGGGGTGCGTATTGTTCGAACCTCGAAATCAAAAGTCGACGATTTCGCGAGGTTGTGCACAGCTCCGCGATGGCCAACTACGCCAGGTACAATCCCAAAGGGGCTGCCTACCAGCATACAAACGTTCAGCTTGTCAGCATAAAAAGGAAACGTAAAACAGGCTTTTGAAAATCGGCAGTCAGACTATTCCCTTCATTCGGCCGCATGGCTGTCAACAATACGAATGAAACAAGGAATTAAAAAAGTATGTTCTCGATCACGAGGAGCAATGCGAACAACAAAATCCCGCCTTCGTAGCTTCACGATACACTGGTAGCGCTAAGAAACTCTGTCAAACAAAACTCTATCGTACACTCCAGTCAACTAAGGAAAATGCACTGATAACAAGCTATACCGTTGCCAGGTGGCCTCCTCATCTACTAGGGTCATTTGACTGGAAATACCATCCCTTGGTCCTGCTTGCAATAGTCTTCTGGGACAGGTGGTCGCCTTATCAGAGTGGTCGCTTTGACAGGTTTCACTGTATCTTCAAGGGCAAGGTAAGAGACCGACGTCAATTACATCAGCACGCATCCAAGAGGGAATTTCTACGTGGAGGCTCACCAGAGATTGAGCACATAGGACGCCAGTGATCTGTGCAGTCTTAACGCACTCCACCATCAATGCGTCGGCATCTCGAGACACCAGGTATGGGATGATTGAGTCACTTCTACAACATTGGCGAAGACCCACGGAATCGACTCGGACATCGGCGGGATCATCCACGAGCATCGGCTACGATGGCTCGGCCATATTGGCCGCATGGACGATGACCGTCTGCCCAAGCGTATTCTGTTTGGGGAGCTCCCCGCAACTCGACCTCTGCACGGCCCACGCAAGTGTTCGCAGGATGTGGTTGTGGATGATGTCAACTGCATGAATCCACCTGTACTGGAGAAGGAAGGGCTCGACACTGCCCAGAATTGCTCGGCGTGGAAGTAATCCACCGTCGTCCTCAGCCGCGTGATGTCTCCGCCGAGCCAGAATATCGTTGTGCATTCGGGAAGACGCGCCGCCGGCCCCCGCGAGATCAAGCGCCACGAACCTTTCTGCCGGTTGCCTCCGAATTAGTCCTTCGCTATCTTCGCCTATGGCAATGAGCAAGTTCAAGGTTCAAGTAATAGTTGTGTGTAGAAGAAGGTTTCTCTGACGGCTGAAGATTTGATTGATTGATTTTATTTTATTTCGCAAGTTCAAACGGGTTCCTGGCCCAGTTATATGAAAGCGAAGGGTAGAATTTGCCAAAATCCTAATGAGCAACAGCATCGGCAATATTTATCATAGAAGTGGAGTACTATGCGAGCGAGAATACTGAGAAGAAAGGAACATGTCAAAGCCTGACGAAACACAACCTATTTCAGGCATACATAAGGAAGGCAGGCTAGCTTAAAATCTTGCAATCTGGATACAGTGCGCACCTCTCTAGGCAAACTGTTCCACAGCAATGCTCCTGCGGTGGCGAATCTCGTTTGGCCACACCGACTGCGAGCTGGCTGGCTGAGCAGACCATTGGCATGCTGATGGCGCGTACTTCTGCCGCTGCATGCTGCTGGTTTGAGAAGCTGGGCTAGAGCAAGGCTAGTGGAGTCATTTAGACAACGCCAGATGAAGATCAGGAGCTTTTGTTTAAAAAGTTCAGTGACGCGGTAAATCGAGTTGGCAGCCAGGAGGGGCTGCATCGCGGAACATGGCGAGCTGCCATCAATGCATCGGATCGCCCGGTTTTGCATGGCTTGCAGACGCTGAAGTTGGGTCACGCGGAGGGCTGCAGAGAAGCTGCAGGCACCATATATCATATCCGGCATGACAATAGCCTTTACATATATCTTGCGCGAGCTGCGGGAGAGGCATCGACGGGCTCGCCACAAGGCGCCTATCTTCCTTGCAACTTTGGTCACTATGGCGCTGACGTGTACATCCCAACTCAGGCGGTTGTCAAGAAAGACACCAAGATACCGCGCAGACTTCACTATCGGTAGAGAGGTATCGCAGCACACGATAGAGACCTCAGGCCCGGCATGTTGCGGTGAGATAGTCATTACCTGGCTTTTTGAAGCATTTAAAATTAGGCCGCGTGACTTAAGCCATATGGCGAGATCAGTGACAGCTGAAGAGACGGATTTGGAGACTTCCCCAGCGGAAGCTTTTGAATCATACAGAGCAATGTCGTCTGCGAATTGCACGCTGGGTATTGGCGATGAGACCGATTTTACATCACGGGTGTAGACGTTAAAGAGAACAGGCCCCAAGACGGAGCCTTGGGGCACACCACAGGTGCAGTCAAGAGCACGACTTGTGGCCGAAGCGACTGTAACTTGCTGCCTGCGATCTGTCAGGTAATTCGCGAACCACTTCAGGGCGACACCAGAGATACCAACGTCAAAAAGGTCTTGGATGAGGATACCATGCCGGACTTTGTCAAAAGCCTTGGACATGTCGAGGAGGCACAGCCCTGTTACCAGACCACTGTCCTTCGCCTTCTGCAAGCTGTCCGTGAGAACACAGAGGGCATCCTCAGTGGAGCACTTCTTCCTGAAAGCAAACTGAGAATCAGGCAGGGCATTACTCAAGTCTAGATGGCGAACTAGCTGACGCTGCACCACTCTCTCCAACAGCTTTGAGACAACTGGAAGGAGGGAAACAGGACGATAATTGGTGGGGACTGATGGGTCCCCGGTCTTGTAAAGCGGTACAACGGTCGCCAGCTTAAAAGCCAAAGGAACCGTGCCAGTGCGGAGGGAAGTGCAAAACAGTACTGCTAAAGAGTATGCCAATAAATCGGAACACTGCCGCAATAGCGAACCAGGTATGCCGTCACTTCCCGTAGCTTTGCGAGCATCTACCTGCTGAAGGAGACGTTGAACGTCCGATGGAGTTACAGGGGAGAACTCGGTTAGGGAGACAGGCCCGTTGGGGCCACACGGAACGCCGAGATGGTCGGGTCGGTTTGTGTCTGTAACAATAGAGTGGAACGTGTTGCTGATCTCATGGACGTCGCAGCACGGATCCTGACGGCACCGTGAGCGCCCTGTCACGGCATTGAGAATTTCCCAGGACTTTCTTGGGTTACCAGCATTCTCTTTGCACTGGGTGGCGAAGTACGCATTTTTTCTTTTGCCGAGAAGCGTTACGAGAAATGCTACGTGCTCGTTTGAACTCAGTGTAAAGATTTCCATTCGTTTTGTCCTGTCTCCAACGTTTATGAATGCGACGTTTTCGCTGCATCAGCCTGTGTAGTTCTGCGTCTACCCACCGTGGTGTGGACTGTCTGGGAGGCTTTGAGTTGCATAGGGGGGCATGCTTATCCATAACGTGCATAAACTTGGCATGCCATTCTCTCCACATGATATTTACATCTTTGAAGTCAGAAAAGTCATGTAGGTTGGCCTCACAGATATCATGACGGAACGCGGTACTGTCTATCTTATGGATTCTTCGCATGTGCCTTGGGGCCTGCCGTGTAGTCCGGGGAACATCGACCTGGATATTGCACTCCACGGCACTGTGATCACTGATATCAAGAGGTACGACAGTAGCTACAGTTGCATGGGTAGGGTCAGCCAGAATGAGATCAATTATAGTACCATTCGGACAGCGGGGAGTTTCACGAGTGGGTTCTCTAACGATGTTCTTGAGGCCATAGGCGGCACAGAGGTCACTGAGATAGTGATGCTGGGGACCAGGCTGTTTTGGGTCCATGTTGACGTTGAAGTCACCAACCATTGTAATGGAGGCCGATTGCAGCTTGGCACGCAGGATCACCGCTTCTAGGTCTGTCCAGTAAGATACTGATTCCCCGGGGGGACGGTAGATACAACCAATCAAGTGGCAGCCAAGCGGACCTTTTATTTCCAACCAAGCAGACTCGATCTTGTCGGAATGAAGGTCAGGACGGGCTCGAATAGGAAGGTCTTGGTGGTAATAAAAGCAGACCCCACCACCCATCCGGCCGTGCCTGTCATTACGGTGTAAATTGTAACCATGGATACTAAGTTCTTCGTCTGCAATTTCGGGACTCAGCCACGTCTCCGAGATACCCAAGACATCGTAGCTGCGGTCGCGGATGAGGGCAGCTACTTCTGCACGCTTGTACCGTAGGCTACATATGTTTAGGGCGCCGATCTTGAGAGGCGCAGCGGTCTGGGTAGGTGGAGGGTGTACTGAAGGTGACTGTGCATGCGGAGTGGCAGGATTCCTAGGGGAGAAGGGTTTGGCAAGAGGGTTCAGCGGCATGAGTGTTCAGGAGGAGATAATTTACAGAAGAAAACGGTATATACAAATAGAGCAATAGATGGGCTGGGTTCATAGAATGTGGACAGTTTTCAACGAGTACTTACTCAGTGGCTTCCTCTGCGGGCAGCTTCAACTCTCTCTGCCAGCTTCTTGCGCTCACGGTTTGAATACTCCTTAGCCCACGCAATTTGCGGGTCGTTCAAGGCAGAGGCAGGTGGTTCAGTGCGCCCGGATAGGACAGTGGCGGAGAAGGTGTGTTTGCCTGCTGCACATCTGAAGCCTTCTTCATCAGGAGAGGGGGTTGTCCCGTTGCTCTTTTCTTTGTCTCCAGGTTGGCTGAAAGCCGGCACATGGTTACTGGTATCAGTTGTGCCAATGCTTGTCCCATTGGCTAAAAGTGCCTGGCGATAGCTGTTGACTGAGGCAGTGTTCAGCCCTGCGTTGCTAGCTGCACCTGTCTCCACACTGACGACAGCTGGCTCTGCAGCGGCTTCTGCGGGCTGGGTAGTCACCGCACCCGTATTAGTGGCTATACTGACGCTGGGAGGGTTTGTACTCGTACCGGTTGTGTTGCGGTGCTGCGTTTGTGGAGGCCGGGAAGCTGTAGACTGTGCCCCACGGTTGGGGCATGCTTTAGCCTCGTGGCCACTGTTGTTGCAGCGCCAACATGTTTGCTGTTGGCTACGGTGCCATACTCGCAGTTTCAACTGACCTACGGTAACCGTAGATGGAACTGGTGATCGGAGGATCAGGCTGAGAACACGGGTGCCAGTACTTATTTCCAATCCCTCAAACAATACTTTTTTCTGTTGAGGCGACCCAACAATTCGGCCGAATTGGCCCAGCGCAGCACCAAATTTACTGTTTTGAAGCCCGACAGGGTACCCAAACACATGCAGATGGGTTAAGTCCACCCCGGAAATCTCGCAGAGCACCTGCTTACCGGAAATCCGGATTCCTGCGTCCAGTATCTTTTCCCGCTCAGCAGAACTGTTCACTGTAACTACGCAATGTCCAGGCTTGCCCTGAAGGTCCACCTGGCAGACCTGACTTATATCTACCTTACTCTGCTTGAGCGCCTTGGCGTAAAACAAGTGGTATGAAGACCAGTCCTTCTCAATCCTAAAAGAAAAGGAGGCCGGAGCAGGAGCTCCAAAACTGCCAACCATCTCCATCGTACTCAAAGTACACGCGACGGAGAATGGAAGGACGAGAAGGAACAAAGGAAGGAGCGGAGCAATGCCTTTATGATCAAGAAAATACTGTTCAAAGAAGCGTGTGCTCGTACAAGATGTGTTCCCAAGACCAATATCCTGCAGGTCAGCTGAAAATAACATTGACATACTAGCAACATGTATATGTACTGGCATGTTCAAGCAGTCCCAAGCTCTAAGATATCTTTACTGGTGGGATACAAATTCTGAGGGCTCCTGTCAATTACCTTTTTATTTAAAAAAAATTTGTGCCCATTGCAGCGTACGACATTTGCTACATGACACTCAAGAACTGACGCGGCTGGTATACGATGCTGCGACGAATTGAACACCGTCGATCTTGTGACACGATGAGTGACAATTGATGCTGAGACGCGATGACGGACAGTTGATCTTTTGATCCAATGCATAGAGACCATCAATGCTGAGATGCGATGAGAGACAATCGATCTTGGGACATGCAGAGCGACAATCAATGCTGAAATGTGCTAATAGAGAGTTGGATTGGAATGAGCGGAGTGTGATCGTAGCTACCTGCATGGATCAAATCTAAACTCTCTTCGAGTCTTGTACCATCATCCTTCAATGCGACGGACCCCACGATAGGCGGTCAGCCTTAGGGTTAGCCTTATGCAGTTTTCGTTATAATTTAAGTCAATTTAACCGTCTGACTCACTCAGATAGCCAGCAATCGCATGTCATCACGTACATTGAAAATGAACATAATTTTGCGAATCGGCCTTTTTTTCAGGATCACTTTTCAACGAGGACAAAGCAAAGTCGCCGAACGAAACCTAGAGGAAGAAAATCACCCTCTCCACTTCACCATCACGATACTGACATAGAAACGAGATGAAACAACTAAAAAATCCACAAGAAAACTGTACGGCCATCATCGCGCTGACTTTGGTCTGACTTTGGTCTGAGAATTTCTATCACGATCAAAAATGTACGAGGAGCACTCAAAAATAAGCCACAGACGTACCTTTATCGCTCTCTACTCCTTTTTCAAGGCACAAAAGTCGACTCTCCACTTTCAAACCAGGAACCAGACATACCAGTGGTCCTTTTCAGCTGCTCCACGAGCGCAGGAAATGTTCACCGAGGGGCGCAGAGCAGCATCCATTCCAGAAAAAGAGCTAAAATACGAGTGAGCCTGCATGACTGAGTACATGAGTACATGTATGAGTACATGCAGAAAATAGTCACTTTCAGCGTTTCTGCTCCAAACAGCAACTAGCTTCGACTAGAAACAAAGATTACACCAAAGGATCAAACAACAACCATTTTCTGCAGTTTTTTTGCAGATGGCTTCCTTGTGCTTGGCCCAGCACGCCAAAAATCACACCTTGGAGGAGTACAAAAATTACAACTCTCAGATGTCCTCGATTGCTGGCCATTAGTAGAGCCGCCCGATACTTGAATGTGTAGAATTCTACACACTCGACTGTAAGACGTCAACAGGCCGTAACTCGATCAAAACTAGCTCAAACTCAACGATCCAAATATCTTAGTCGAAGAGAAAACTCTCCGCGTGCCGTAGAACCCATCCGCGAAGCGCTGCGATCGACGGTTCCTGCGATAAATCGCTCGTAACTTCAGCCGCGATCACGGCAACTTGAAAAACGTGAAGTACAACGCGAAACTTGAGAATTTTGAGACTTTTCCTCGCGCTGAGTTACTCAAATTTGCGTGGGTTTCACTACTATTATTTCCATGGCTACACATCGAAAAAATCGAAACTCTGCGATCGAGAAAAATGAAATCGCTGGAGCAGGACGAAATTGCACGCATTAGAAGCAGTTTTCGCAATTTCGCTGCTCTCCGGCGCTGGAGATATGGCGTCCTGGTCATCATGCGTGATCTCAGTCTCTTCCGCTCGCGGATTCCTTTCCAGGAAGCCCAAGATTGTGAAGATTGAGTGAGCAGAACTGAAGTTACGTCCCAAACAACATGAAAATTATGCAGAATTTTGAAATTTCCATTCGGCTCTTATTAAAGTGCAGAGCCCCCATAGGGATTTGGACCTGCTGTCTGTGTGATCAACATTGCACCGTAATAATACATCATAATTTCTGTACGCACTGAGGACGTCGGCCAATCGGTCAATTTACCGGACGTTCATGTCCACGTCAGTAGTTCTCCTCCTCTTCAGCTGGATGTTTGCACCCCACGTCATACTTTCACGGAGTTCGCTGCCGGCTCCTTGTCTAGCTTGCGTCGCATCACAAGCGTCATTGCTAACGCAATTCCGGCTAGCACACTGTACTCCTCGCCACTCTTGAGTGCGAACACATTACTAAGCTGTACTTGCTTTCGACCCACTAAGCCAATGTCCGCCTGCATGTGCTGACACTATGCCTAAATGCATACCGGTACGTAATGCAGAACCCCTCAATTGCTATCGTCAGGTATTGTCTCGAACAGCGGTGGCATTGACCAGAGTGTTCACGCAGACACTTGTACTTTTGAGAACGGTTTTATTCACAACACAAATGGCGTGAAACCACGAAGTAAGAGTCACAGTAACACACACTTGTACTTGTACTCACGCACACACACACACACACACACACACACACACACACACACACACACACACACACACACACACCACACACACACACACACACACACACACACACACACACACACACACACACACACACACACACATCCACCAAGTACTTGAAGTACTTGTCGGTCAATGTAACCCGATTTGACCTTTCCCCTTTCTTGCACTTTCTTTCTCTTTCTTGCTCTTTCTTTCTGATTGGTAGCACTGCCGCGGTGTGCCTATAAAAGCGATTGCATATCTTGCTTCGAGAATAAATGTTTCAGTTCAGAACAGAGAGTTTTATATCAAAACTCGGGTGTGTGCTACCGGAGTGAGCAAACTTCTTGCATTGACTTTATTGCCTTTTAACTCGTCTGTGCGGGAGAACATTCGAATATAGTTATTTCCTTGGCCTCATTGGTGTGTGCCTCCTTAGTATTTCACCACTCGGCTACCACTGCACTAGGGTTACGGCCGACAATTCCTTGCAGCCGAACCATCTTTCGTAAAGCCAGTAAGTAGAACATTTCCGTAAGTATCTGCTGCTAGCTAGTAGTGCATGCGTGTCTGTGTGTTTGTGTGCCGGGGATGTGCCAATATTGTTATTTCCTTGCCTCTTTCGTGTTCGTATTCTTATCAACCACCAAACAATACCGCGCGCTCTCCGGCCGACCTCAACATGTTGCCACAGCACACCATCAGCAAAACGACACTTCTGTTGGTGCTATGCTCCTTCAGACAGCAGTTATTTTGATCATCAGGATCTCGACTAAGCAAAGGCGATACTGATAGACTGCACTAAGGATACTAGTAATATAAAGGGTGTTAGTGAGAGTACAGTCATGTAGTGATAGCCAGGAGTGAGATGCGTCATTATGTGTTTATGAACTCTTTTTGCGCCTAAGATGCGCCATTATATTTCCCCTTTTTTGCTACAAAAGGGTGAAGTTCACTGTCTGTTAGCCATTCTACAATATCAACCTTCACTGACGAGATCCTGATGATCGTCCCAGTTGCTGTCTGAAGGAGCGGAGTACCAACTGAAGTGTCGTTTTGCTGATGGTGTGCTATGGCAACGTGTTGAGGTCGGCCGGAGAGCGTAGCGGTGTGGTGTAGTGGTTGATAGGAATCTGGCTAAGGCTGAATGCTGATATTTACCCCTCTTGATCATTCGTGTTCATGCCTCCTTAATAACGACTCCTGCTCCCAACGGGTGAGGCGCTGAAAGGCGATATGCATGGTGCAGGAGTGCAGACTGCAAGAACAATGCCGGAGAGACAACTCCGTGAAGAAACGCTTGGATGGGATGACGACAATTCCTTCCTGGTGAAGGAACTGTTGACCTCCAAGTGGGCATAGATGGTGGCACCTCCCAGCGGTTATGCCTGGTAACTTTCCCATTAAGGCGGCAGACTACCCAAAATTTCGCTGAAAAATCGAATTTGTAAATTCATATTGAGTGCTACGTCAGTTAAAAGAGCATGAATAGCTGCAAATTCTCTGAAAATTGTGTCCCTATCTGACCAGCCGTTCAAGAGTTATGGCCGAAAATGTGCCCTTGCAAGGAAAGATTTTTTTGTTGCATGCTGTCATTTGTTGGCAGCACTGTATTTGAATGTGAGAAGACCGTGCGCAACTTGTCGTATTATGGAAACACGCGAAAGTGTGCAGAATTTTGCCCCAAGTCCAAAAAAGTCCAAAAAATTACGTTAAAAAACCACGTATTGGGCTGCACGGCGGCGGGCTTCGCCCGCCGCCGTGCAGCAGGACTTTTGCCAGCACCCTCGTGACGTTGCAGATATGTGGCTTGATTATTGTAGTTGACGTTGATTTAGTGACTTTGGCAAGTTTGAGTCGTGTCAAGAAGTCAGGTAGGATTCAGTACTAGGCAGTAGTGAAACGTGAGTGGCAGTCTTTGCCGGTTTCTGAGGGCATCCTGGATTTGGTGTGCAGCGCTGTGGAAATGGCTTGCTGTGGAGGTCCCAGCACTGGATGTTGTATCAAAGGTACGACCTCGTAGCACACCCTAAACCTAAAAAATTCAAAAATTGACTTGGGTCTGTGGGAGTCCGCGAGAGAACGCCCACTCGTTCCGTTGTGACAGATTCCAGGGCCACGTTGAGGGGCCCTACCCCACCACCCATGGCTGCTTCTGGACTTGTTTTAGGTTTGGGTCCCGCGCACGGACAGAATGGGCACGAAAATGTGAAAAAATGTAAATGCATTTGTTTGACTCCTGGGTGGCTCGCACACCGTGGCACTATGCCGGAAATTTGAGTTTTTCCGGCCTGGAAAGCCTGTCAGTGAGGCGCAAGAACTTGTAAATCATGTCCTGCGGGCCAGCATAGTGGCAGGAGTGTGTGGTCAAAATTTCACTCAAATCCACTGAGAAACACCAAAGTTACGGTCAATTGAATGCCATATGAAATTTATGGGTAGGCTGCCCCCTTAAAATCGCTGCAAGTCCAAACCTTGGAGCAGATTTGAATGCGAAAGGCTAAGTTCACCAAAATCCATACATACATTGTATTATATTTATCTCATTTCGCTAGCAAAGGAAGTACTGTTCACGCACCTTTCCTAAATTATACAACTTAACTCCGCGGTTTATGAACTCTACTATCAGCACCCCAGGCCAGCCTTGCCTGGCCGAATGTGGCATGCGGGTGAAGCAAGTACATGAACAGCACACTTGCTCAGCACGTGGTGGTGGCCAGACCGCTGAAGTCCTGGTGAGGAAGGTTCTTCATCGTTGGAAGGAGAAGGAGGGACGTCTGTTACGCCTTCGGGAGGCTGGTCAGGGTTGTCCATCACCTGGTGGCGGATGAAGCGGCTCAAAAAATTCATAAACTTACGAACAAAAGTGCGATGCGCTCTTCACTGCAGATCAGATGCAGAGTGCAGTCAGTGCAGATCTTTTGAATCCTTTGTTGCAGATGTTTCTATTTGCAGAGAACGGTTCACGTGGTCCGCAGCGCTTGTGCGGCTGCTAGTGCTACCTACCTATGGCCTAGGCTAGGTGGCTACATAATAGACCAATCCCGAAAAGATTGTCTGGGTTCGTGAAAGGGGGCACGCGTGCAAGCCAGCACGTGTGAAGTGCATCGTTTTGTATTCAGTTTGTGTGTGTCAGCTCATGGCGTAGGAGAGAGAGACTTTTGCTCGCCGAGCTGAAGCTAAAGGATTTGATGGAGTCCTGCCAGCAGCTAGTCAAAGGACCTTCGGTACCTTAGGCAGACCCTGACGGAGTTTGGAGGCCAGATAGCTCTCGGTGAGGAGAGAAACATTCGCGTGGCGATCGACTCTCCGTAAAAAATGCAAGCTACATAGCGCCGACATACTGCAACAGCTACGATTTCAGCTAACTTCTCGATCTGATGCTTCACAAAGTTCAACTATTTACAAGTCCTGACTGTTGTAGTCTGAAGCTGGAGTCTCATCGCCCACCTACAGGTAGCTTTTGGAGCTGATGGATTTCCCGACTTGGACTCCTTCCGCAAACTCTCGCAACATTACTACAGTGTATGCTGTGTTTCCGCACGCTCGTGTCGACATGTCACCTATACTGTACATGTACATGTACCGGGTCGCGGAGGAGCTTGACGACCTCCGCTGCCTCCAGGTTTCCGAAATACTGCCGTCGTCTTCGTTGATGTCGCTGGTGACATTCTCCCCTTGCAGGACGTGCACATAGTTGTCGTCCCGGGGGTAAAGACTATGTTGTCTTTCGAAATATTTCTTCATCACGCTCGCGCGAATGATGTTTCTCATCATGAACTCGTTCCGACGGTGTGACTCGGCGATGGTCTTTGGCGGGGCACTGGCTTGGCGAAAACGATATCTTCTTGTGCAATATAACATTGATCGGCTGCAGATGAGTACAGTCACTTCGTGGTTGGTCCTATAGGAGGGCAGCTGCCAGGAAAGAGGCAGGACTCATCGAAGACGAAGCGCTCGCAACAAACAATAGCACTCGAAATATCTCGTAAGATTTAGGGCCTATCGCTTTGAGCCACAGCGCTCACAGCCTTGCCTACTTCATCAAAGTGAGCTCTACATGTTCGTTGACCTCTTCACACTACACAGAAGAGCGAAACAAGGATTATGTCTTAGCATTTCAACTCCAACAGCAGACCATTACCAGTGCGAGAGAGAAAACTACAAAGGGCTTCGCTTTCTGTCGCATCGTCTCTCTTGCATGCAACTAACGAGAAAATCGTGTACTTACCCTCGCATTCACACGCGAACTATCAAACACGTCCTGTGCCGCATGCTGATCAGGTAGTGCCATGTATGTGTTGTACAGTGTACTCTCAGTTGACATGCCCCCTTTCGAACCCAGACAATCTTTTCGGGATTGGTCTATTCGCACGCTTCGCGTGCTCAGTGCTTCTGCGCGCGGCTGCTACCGCTACTCGTACTGATCGTGTCTGCTACCACCTACACTGTTCGCACGCTTCGCGTGCTCAGCGCGTGGTGGTGGCTACACGATTCGCGGCCGCTAGCTACACTGCGCTACACGATTCGCACGCTTCGCGTGCTCAGTGCTTCTGCGGCCGCTAGCTACACTGCGCTACACTGTTCGCACGCTTCGCGTGCTCAGGGCAGCGCTGCTCCGCATGCGCTTCAGCGTGACACAAAAAACACGTCACAGGTGCCTCTTCTCTATAAGGAGCGTGACACACAGACACACGTCACAGGTGCCTCTTCTCTATAAGGAGCGTGACACACAGACACACGTCACAGGTGCCTCTTCTCTATAAGGAGCGTGACACACAGACACACGTCACAGGTGCCTCTTCTCTATAAGTAAAGATGGTATAACTCTATAGCAGCATTGCACTTGTTTCGCTCTCAACAGCAATTGTTGCTAGACACCTCTAAGGCTCTATTGTTGCATTGAATTGGACCTATTGCACCTTTTACTGCATTTTGTTGCCAGTCACCCCAATGATTGCAATTGCATTGCATCTATCGCATCTTTTACTGCATCTGTTGATTTCTTTTGCTGTGTATTAAAATAAGCTAAAGTCAGAGACGACATTTTTACTTCCTCTGATGAAGCACTCTACGTGCAGAAACCGGTCAGGTCTCATCCAAATTTTTGTAATAATAGTATGAATTTTAATTAACTACTGTGCCTTTGTTGTGCCAGGAGATGTGTTGATGTGGCGGAAGTTGTCCGTCCAAAAACACCCTCCGGTGTACTTGCAAATCTAAACGAGCACAAATGCTCAAAGACAAGGCATTGAATATGTTCTTGTGTTACAGGGAAAGACAGTTGGTGAGAAAATATGGAGAAAGAGGAGAGAATGGGAGAAAGCTCAATGACAAGCGAAGTGTTCCTCCCTGTCTAAACCCCGCGCAAAATCTTGCCATGGTTTGCTACGGTACAACCGAGTGACGTGTGAAAAAGGAAGAGCTACATGTCGACGTCAGCGATACAACCGGATAGGCAGTTCTGTTGAGAATCGCAGCCAGCTTGACGCGTTGCCAGTTAGAAATCCCGTCATGCACCCACTTCAAGCTACAGGTAAATTACTTGAACTGCCGACAAAGCATTATTTCATTGGTGAGATCCTATGCCATGCAATTGCGTCAGTACGTATCGACGAGGGAGCATCTTGCTATTACCCATATTCTTTTGCCCTGTATTTATAATTATTATTTTTTACTGCTTTGAGGGAAACAGACGCACAGAGAGAGAGAGAGAGAGTTATTATTTTTATTCGCAAATAATAACGAGCGAAAATGCGTCATGACAAGGTAGTGAATATTTTACCTGTATTATTATTATTATTATTCGCATGCAACGACGCAAATCCACACAATTCAGTAGACACTTCTTTTCTATCAAACGTTTTCTTTCCCTTCTCTCCAGGATAGTACAGGGAATGTTCGAAATTAGAAAAACACATAACTATATAGAGAATGAAAGAAAGAAAAAGTCAACACTTCAACATAGGTGTTAAAATGATTAATGTGTTAAAAACTCAAAAACAAACAGCAACAAAGTTGTAGACAAACACTTTGAACACATCAGGGAACACTTGTCACACTTTCACGAGGTGTGACACCAAACAACTGCAACGATAACACATTCTCCTTCTGTACACATAGTTCTGGATCTAGTTTGCGAATATACAGAGCTTCTAACACAGCAAGATGTAACTTAGACCTTCCACGAGTCAAAATCGAAAAGATATCATCACTATACAACTTACGACAACTAGCACTGCCCGACAAATGACGCTTGATGGACGATGTCCGATCACTTAGCTCTGTCGCCTTAGCTCTGTGATCGGACATCGTCCATCAAGCGTCATTATTTTGTTGGGCAGTGCTAGTTGTCGCCGTGAAAACAAAGCAAATATTAATTAAAGCAGAAAATGAATTGAAAATTGCAAAGAAAAACGATTAACGGAAGTGAGCACTATCAAAATTCGTGCATCACCCAGGTATTCGAGAATGTTCTTCGATGATAATTATTGCGTCTAGTTCAGTTGTGATAGTAGATCTTTAAACTGACCAATAGAAGAACAAGTTTTCAGACCATATGGTAATGATAACCAATGAGAGTAGCCGGAAAACAAAAGGGACTTTAGATACTGGGCTGACTTAACAAGAGGCAGGATGAGCGCGTTACGGGTTGAGCTTGTCGAAAACCAATTGTACTTCATCATGTGTGAAGGGGTTTTATGAAGAGATATTTTATGAACCAGTGTACAGAGATGGTGCTTATGACGAACGGAGAGAGGAGAAAGGTGTTCAAGTCGATTAAGGGCATCCGAAGGAAAACATCGATCCTCGTTCTAAAGAATTTTAAGTATAAATCTATGGTGGACTTATTGGTTCAGAGTGTGTCAGAAAGGCCACACCAAGCGGTATCGCAATAGTCGAATATATGGAGAATATAGCACTGATAAAGTTATAGTTTACACTGGATGGGCAAATGAGTGCAATGTGGTTGTAGTACGCCTAATGCTGAACTGGTTCGCTTGCATACACAGTTGACATGTGCAGCCCAAGAGAGTTTGCAGTCAAACATCACACCTAGATGTTTGTGCTGAGTAACAACACGGATAGGCACAGTCGAGTCAGGGAAGTATAATGGTTGATCAGGAGGAATGAAGAAATATACATGGCTTCTGTCTTGTCTCAATTGGGCTGGAGTTTCCACGTTTGCACCCACATGACAGTGCTGTTGATGCGATGCTGCATGGTAAGGAGTAATTGTGCAGGGGAGGAATCCGAACAGATAAGGCCAGTGTCATCCGCATACAAACTAACATCGGGGACAACTGAAGGTAGGTCATTAACGTAAAGCAAGAACAACAAAGGACCCAGAATGGAACCTTGGGGCACTCCAGACGCTACAGGGAGGGGATCGGACAAGAAATAGGACAAGCGAACAGCCTGAGAACGAGCAGACAGATACGAGGATATCCAACGCAAGGCAGCATCCTCCACCCGGAAGGTGACCTCCAACTTGGCTAGTAGGCCACGATGCCAAACGGTGTCGAATGCCTTAGCCAAGTCGAAAAACACCATTCCCACGTGCTCCCCACAGTTCCTCTTTGTCGCTATGTCTTGGACAAGTCGAGTCACCATGGCAGAAACCCGACTGAGCTGGTGAGAGAGCCAGAGCGATGTGCAGGTAGAGGGAATCGAATACAATACGCTCACAAAGTTTGGAAACTGTGCGCAGCAGAGAGATGGGGCGGTAGTTTGCCGGGCAAGCACGGGAGACTTTATTCTTGTAAAGCGGTGTCACAATGGCGGATTTCCAATCCTGTGGGAATGTAACAGTTCGAAATGACATATTAAAAATAATGGCGAGAGGATAGGCTATTGATGGCGCAAGAGACTGCAGCACTTCATTCGGGATCCCATCTGAGCCGGGAGACTTTCCACATTTCAGGCGCTTCAGATATTTCCGAACTTGAAACGTAGTGACAGTGATTGTACGGAACGGAACAGATATGAAAGGCGACTGGGACAAAGGGGGAATGCGCCACGAAGGATCATCAGGTAGCCCAAATGAGGTGAACTGAGTGTTCAGAACATCAGCTATGCTCTTGGGGGACGTGGCGACCGTACCGTCGGATACTATCATCGTTTGGGGCATGACACGGCCGGAAGTGTGCCGCTGTGCTCGCACAAACTGAAAGAGTGTAGGTCGATTCGGTGACGTTAGTGATGCTTCGATGGAGCGTATATATTGACGATGTGCTTGCCGAGACAGGTGCTATACAGCATTCCTTTGTCGGTTATAAGCTGCATGATTTACTGCTGTCGGATATTTTTTGTACACACTATATAGATCACGCTTGCGTTTTACAGCAGACCTGAGCTCAGCAGTAACCCATGGTGGAGATTGCATGCGGGGTCGTGGAGATGTCACAGTGTGGGTGGCTCCGAATGAGGTGAGGTGACGACGGAAGGCGGACTGGAGCTCACAATCAAAGTGATGAAGTGCGTCATTAACATCAGTGTACGAGTTCAGAGAGGACAAGTTGTGGCCAGCTAAATCAGCGTTGATTAATGGCCAAAGGTGCGAAGGTACTTGTTTGAAGCGATACAGTGAAGAGGGAGGACCAGTGGAAGAGTTGGGGAAGTAGTTCGAAATAGGGGCGTAACATAAAGTGCAAACAATCTGTATATGGTCAGACATACCCAAGGGAGGTGCTTGATCAATTGAGCGCACGAGGCGTGGTCGGTTGGTGATCACCAAGTCCAGACACGAAACAGAGCCATTAGGCGAGGAATGATTGGGGAATTCAACCATCTGGTGGAGCCCAAGAGCAGCAAATACTGTGCTAAGGAGATCACCAGCCGTCGAGGTAGAATCGGTGGGACACCAGCTTGAGTTGTGGGCGTTGAAATCGCCAGTCACTAACAGATCATAAGAATCTAAACAGACTGACTGTAATGCCTCAACAAACATGTCACAAAAGTACGACAATTGCATTGTGCTCTGTGAGGGTGGTCGATATATGCAGCATAGTAAGATGGGATTCTGAGATTGAGTAGAGGGGGAGCCAAGTTCAAGCCACACAGACTCGCAGCCAGGGCGTTGAAGGTCGGCACGAGGGGACGTACGGAAAGGAGTCCGAACGGACAAGTACGGCAACACCCCCATACCCACGGCTACAATGTGCTGACCGATTGTCTTCCGGAGGTCGATCTCTGCGGATGCAGATATAGCCTGACAGTGAGAGCGGGTTCGAGGTACAGAGCCACGTCTCTGTTAGGCAGATTATGTCAGGCTTAGTACATTCGGCAATAACGCAGAGCTCAGACAACTTGTTGACAACAGAGCGACAATTCAGAGATACTAGGGTTAAATCACGCTGGGATTTAGGGAAAAAAGGGAACGCTGATGGATCTATCGCTGGACATGCAATGTGTGCGGGTCGACCAGAGGGGGGCTGAGCGGGGTAGAGCGCGTGGGCTAGTTTCGATCGTGGGGTGAATACAGGGGCGTTGGGATTTAGTCGTTGTTGCTGCATCGTTGTGTATGTTGGTTTGTTAGCATGACAGTTCAGGATTGATCATCACTGCCTCGCCGCGAAGTAGAAGACGACTTGTTACCTTGGGCATCAGCAAAGCGCCACTTGTATTCTGTTACGGGGAAGGAGACTCGGTGAGAAAATAATAAGAAAGAACAAAGAATAGGAGAGAGCTCAATAAAGAGTGAAGTGTTATGTTCCTGTCAGTCTTGTCCCGCCAAAGGTTAGCACGGTTTGCCGCCGAACTACATCGTGATGCGTAGCCCAACAGAAATCCCGCAGTGCACCACTTCTAACTAGGCGTGAATGATTGCATTGAACTGCCGACAGAGGAAGGCATTATTACTGCATGGGTGAGATCTAAGCCACGCAGTTACATCAGCACCTATCCAAGAGGGAAATACTGTGTGCCGATTTAGCGCCAATCGAGCCTAGTGTAGGTATAATAGTAGCTACGGCATGTACTTTCAAAGCAAGGACCGGGTACTTACTCCTTAGAGGGGTAGAGTAGAACCTCGCACACGTAACTGCTGGCAAGAAGTGTCCACAGACAGCATTGCAGCGGTCTACCTGACCCCGTGACCTGTGCATACAGATACGACCTGTATCGCCAGCGCTCGCGCCCGGCGCATTGGCTCCCTCGCCCTGCTACAGCTGGCTGGCCTACGCGCACTTCGAAAGGAGGGTATAAAAATAATACGATGGTAGCTTGTTGTCCGTCCATTTTCTGGAGTGTACGATAGAGGTTTGTTTGACAAAATTTCTTAGATCGCTACCAGTGCATCGTGAAGCTACGAAGGTAGGATTCAGTTGTTTGCATTGCTCCTCGTGATCGGGAACATTATTTTTTTTATTCCGTGCGTCTTTCGTAACGTTCACAGCCATGCAGCCGAATAAAGGAAAAGGAGGAAAGAGTCGTCGTCGGGGAAAGACCGACAGCACCAGCAGCCATTACTACATGCGAGAGTTAGTAATCAGAGAGGGTGGCCAAGAATACGCACAAGTTTTTAAGCTGTTTGGCTGTTGTCGGCTCGAGGCTTTCCGCTATGATGGCCGAACGCGGATTTGCCAAATTCGGGGAAAGCGACGGAAGGAGGTCTGGACCAAGCAAGGCAACATCATCTTGATTGACCTCAGGGATTTCCAGGATTCTAGAGCAGATGTCATTATGAAGTACAGCCATGAAGAGGCAAGGAAGCTGAAGGCCTATGGATAGTTGCCAGAGACAGCCAAGCTCAGCGACAGTACCACGTTCGCACCAGATGATGAACATTACGTTGTTTTCGACGACATATCAGACCCTGAGGATGATGACAGTGATGCAACGACGTGACTGGTGACTCAATCGACAATGTCGCCTAAGTTGTAAGGGAGAGCATACTCCAAGAACAATGTCGGAGAGACAACTCCGTGAAGAAACGCTTGGGTGGGATGACGATAGTTCCTTCCTGGTGAAGGAGCTGTTGACCTCCACGAGGTTATGCCTGGTAACTTTTGCATTCAGTTCGCTGCAAGTCCAAACCTTGAAGGAGATTTGAATGCGAAAGGCTAAGACCACCAAAATCCATACATATACTGTAGTCTTGATCTCATTTGGTTAGGATGTGCATATATCAGGATGAGCCATGACGTGACCTACGCATACAGATACACATGTATCGCCAGCGCTCACGCCCGGGCGTGAACAGTCGCTTAACCTTGCACTCTGTGAAATGTCTTTTGGTAATACGTCGTTCTGTTAATGGTCGTTCTGTGAACGCGATTTCGCCGAACCGTCGGGATACTGCTACCTGGCTGGTGAATGCCTACGCGCACTTCGAAAGGAGTGTATAAAATACGACATGGAGACCACATTTTGAATGTCCGTTGAGTTGTCGCCTTAGACAGATTTCACTGTACTAAGGTGACCATCAAATATTCACAACAACGTCATTAGACACTCCGATTCTACACAACTACTTCATTAGACACTCCGATTCTACACAACTACTTCATTAGACACTCCGATTCTACACAACTACTTCATTAGACACTCCGATTCTACACAACTACTTCATTAGACACTCCGATTCTACACAACTACTTCATTAGACACTCCGATTCTACACAACTACTTCATTAGACACTCCGATTCTACACAACTACTTCATTAGACACTCCGATTCTACACAACTACTTCATTAGACCCTCCGATTCTACACAACTACTTCATTAGACACTCCGATTCTACACAACTACTTCATTAGACACTCCGATTCTACACAACTACTTCATTAGACACTACGATTCTACACAACTACTTCATTAGACACTCCGATTCTACACAACTACTTCATTAGACACTCCGATTCTACACAACTACTTCATTAGCCACTCCGATTCTACACAACTACTTCATTAGACACTCCGATTCTACACAACTACTTCATTAGACACTACGATTCTACACAACTACTTCATTAGACACTACGATTCTACACAACTACTTCATTAGACACTACGATTCTACACAACTACTTCATTAGACACTCCGATTCTACACAACTACTTCATTAGACACTACGATTCTACACAACTACTTCATTAGACACTACGATTCTACAAAACTACTTCATTAGACCGTCCGATTCTACACAACTACCTCATTAGACCCTCCGATTCTACACAACTACTTCATTAGACACTACGATTCTACACAACTACTTCATTAGACACTCCGATTCTACACAACTACTTCATTAGCCACTCCGATTCTACACAACTACTTCATTAGACACTCCGATTCTACACAACTACTTCATTAGACACTACGATTCTACACAACTACTTCATTAGACACTCCGAATCTACACAACTACTTCATTAGACACTCCGATTCTACACAACTACTTCATTAGACACTCCGATTCTACACAACTACTTCATTAGCCACTCCGATTCTACACAACTACTTCATTAGACACTCCGATTCTACACAACTACTTCATTAGACACTACGATTCAACACAACTACTTCATTAGACACTACGATTCTACACAACTACTTCATTAGACACTACGATTCTACACAACTACTTCATTAGACTCTCCGATTCTACACAACTACTTCATTAGACACTACGATTCTACACAACTACTTCTTTAGACACTACGATTCTACACAACTACTTCATTAGACCGTCCGATTCTACACAACTACTTCATTAGACCCTCCGATTCTACACAACTACTTCATTAGACACTACGATTCTACACAACTACTTCATTAGACACTCCGATTCTACACAACTACTTCATTAGACACTCCGATTCTACACAACTACTTCATTAGACACTCCGATTCTACACAACTACTTCATTAGACACTACGATTCTACACAACTACTTCATTAGACACTACGATTCTACACAACTACTTCATTAGCCACTCCGATTCTACACAACTACTTCATTAGACACTACGATTCTACACAACTACTTCATTAGACACTACGATTCTACACAACTACTTCATTAGACACTCCGATTCTACACAACTACTTCATTAGACACTACGATTCTACACAACTACTTCATTAGACACTACGATTCTACACAACTACTTCATTAGACACTCCGATTCTACACAACTACTTCATTAGACACTCCGATTCTACACAACTACTTCATTAGACACTACGATTCTACACAACTACTTCATTAGACACTCCGATTCTACACAACTACTTCATTAGACACTACGATTCTACACAACTACTTCATTAGACACTACGATTCTACACAACTACTTCATTAGACACTCCGATTCTACACAACTACTTCATTAGACACTCCGATTCTACACAACTACTTCATTAGACACTCCGATTCTACACAACTACTTCATTAGCCACTCCGATTCTACACAACTACTTCATTAGACACTCCGATTCTACACAACTACTTCATTAGACACTACGATTCTACACAACTACTTCATTAGACACTACGATTCTACACAACTACTTCATTAGACACTACGATTCTACACAACTTCTTCATTAGACACTCCGATTCTACACAA
The DNA here is from genome assembly GCF_964019385.1 of Sycon ciliatum. Taxonomy (NCBI): domain Eukaryota; kingdom Metazoa; phylum Porifera; class Calcarea; order Leucosolenida; family Sycettidae; genus Sycon; species Sycon ciliatum. Next base: position 15,689,713 of record NC_088654.1, on the reverse strand, counting down.
CTACTTCATTAGACACTACGATTCTACACAACTACTTCATTAGACACTACGATTCTACACAACTACTTCATTAGACCGTCCGATTCTACACAACTACTTCATTAGACCCTCAGATTCTACACAACTACTTCATTAGACACTACGATTCTACACAACTACTTCATTAGACACTCCGATTCTACACAACTACTTCATTAGACACTCCGATTCTACACAACTACTTCATTAGACACTCCGATTCTACACAACTACTTCATTAGACACTCCTATTCTACACAACTACTTCATTAGACACTCCGATTCTACACAACTACTTCATTAGACACTACGATTCTACACAACTACTTCATTAGACACTCCGATTCTACACAACTACTTCATTAGACACTACGATTCTACACAACTACTTCATTAGACACTACGATTCTACACAACTACTTCATTAGCCACTCCGATTCTACACAACTACTTCATTAGACACTCCGATTCTACACAACTACTTCATTAGACACTACGATTCTACACAACTACTTCATTAGACACTCCGATTTTACACAACTACTTCATTAGACACTACGATTCTACACAACTACTTCATTAGACACTACGATTCTACACAACTACTTCATTAGCCACTCCGATTCTACACAACTACTTCATTAGACACTACGATTCTACACAACTACTTCATTAGACACTCCGATTCTACACAACTACTTCATTAGACACTGCGATTCTACACAACTACTTCATTAGACACTACGATTCTACACAACTACTTCATTAGACACTCCGATTCTACACAACTACTTCATTAGACACTACGATTCTACACAACTACTTCATTAGACACTACGATTCTACACAACTACTTCATTAGACACTCCGATTCTACACAACTACTTCATTAGACACTACGATTCTACACAACTACTTCATTAGACACTCCGATTCTACACAACTACTTCATTAGACACTCCGATTCTACACAACTACTTCATTAGACACTACGATTCTACACAACTACTTCATTAGACACTACGATTCTACACAACTACTTCATTAGACACTACGATTCTATACAACTACTGCATTAGACACTCCGATTCTACACAACTACTTCATTAGACACTCCGATTCTACACAACTACTTCATTAGACACTACGATTCTACACAACTACTTCATTAGACACTCCTATTCTACACAACTACTTCATTAGACACTACGATTCTACACAACTACTTCATTAGACACTACGATTCTACACAACTACTTCATTAGACACTCCGATTCTACACAACTACTTCATTAGACACTACGATTCTACACAACTACTTCATTAGACACTACGATTCTACACAACTACTTCATTAGACACTCCGATTCTACACAACTACTTCATTAGACACTACGATTCTACACAACTACTTCATTAGACACTCCGATTCTACACAACTACTTCATTAGACACTCCGATTCTACACAACTACTTGATTAGACACTACGATTCTACACAACTACTTCATTAGACACTACGATTCTACACAACTACTTCATTAGACACTACGATTCTATACAACTACTTCATTAGACACTCCGATTCTACACAACTACTTCATTAGACACTCCGATTCTATACAACTACTTCATTAGACACTACGATTCTACACAACTACTTCATTAGACACTACGATTCTACACAACTACTTCATTAGACACTACGATTCTACACAACTACTTCATTAGACACTCCGATTCTTTTTTGTTTTTTGATTTATGTACAATCGATCATGCCAAGAGTACATTACAGCTGTACAATGGTATTGTACTTATTTTACGGGCGAACAAAACACAATTTGCCATGGCGGAGGATTGAAAACAAATCACATAATGATGACGTCGCATGTGATCAGACAGCAAGAGAAGCATAGCATAGTCCGCACAATCACGGGGCAAGGCTCAACGGGACACCCTAGCCTCCACCACAGCCAGGGAGGCACAGCCATCCATTGGAGGCTGCCAAACTCGGCGAGCCCCACGCAGACACATGACACTCGAACGCAGCAGGGCGAAAGACAGCCTGCAGCGGAGGTGGGCAATTAGCACAGAATACGCCTCCCTCCCACGTAGCGACTGGAGATGTGCAATCCGGCTCACCAGTGCAGCGGCACCCTTGCCGCATCCTCCGGTGGAAGAGAGCACAAAGGGGAGAAAAGTGGATCGCTCCACTTCTCGGACTCTCCGATCATATCGACGCCGTTTCTCTTGCTCATGGTGCCGGTAGCAGCCAGAGAGAGAGGAGGTGCGGTTCGAAGACGCATAAGGGTTGAACACCCGTACATCAATAAAAGTGCGTTCGAACCGACCCCCCCCAAACTCCACTGGCCACCACATCCAAACGAGCTTGATCCTCGGTTGATGCTGACCGGAGCTGAAACTGCTCCCCAGTCAGGGGTTGGAGATGTGGCTCCACTGCGACGTTGTGGGCGACACCCTTCAATGAGCTTGCCAGTATGTCGCGCACCTCGTTGTGGCGGATCGAGGGGAACCCACCGAAAGGACAGGACAAGGCGTGAGCAGTGGTGAATGCCTTCTCGCAAACACAGGTGGTGGGCAGGCGAGAAGGCGTCCAACCGTAACGGAGGCAGAGGCCATCCCGGAATTCCCCCTTCGACAAAGCGAAGCCATGGCGAGCGATGGGTCGGCAGGTAAGCCAGCTTGATGCTCCCTTCTCCTCTGCCAGACTGATAGCGAGATCGAGTTCGCTGTGTTCGGTGCGGAACGTATCGGCAGCTATCTTCATTGCCTTTCTGGCCTCAGAGCGAGCCCGACTCTTGGCCCTGCGGACACAGGCAAGAGCATCATCGAGGTGCTCTTCTTGCGCCATGATCTTGTCGTACAGCGCAGTGGTGATTAGCCTGGAGGTGCCGTACTGTGAGCCAAAAGTGGCAGGGTTGGCCACGCCGAGGCCTCCATGCCGGCAGGGGAAAGTGAGCAAAATGCGTTCAGCTTCACTGGGCGCCGTCCGTCCACTAATGGCAGGGATTAGGCGGCGGTGGATGATGTCCTCCAGGGGTGCCAGCTGTTCTGCAGCACCATCGAGAACCCGACACAGGAAGGACCACCGGTGTTGGAGGCTGTTCACCAGTGCAGAGTAAGCTGCTTGAGGCTGTGACCGGGCGAAATCTGTCAGCTTGCACAGCCCCTGCGACCAGGTGGCCACCTTGGAAGCCACAAACTCCTGCACAAACTGATCAGTTCCGATGGCTGATCCAAGGTGACGGCACCCGTCAGTGGTGATAGACACACCCGTGCCGGCGAAGATGGTCTCGGCTGCCTCTAGCTTGTCCCGCTTGACGACGAGGACGGACTTGCGGGGGTTAATGAAATACCCGAACGCCGGCCCATCCCCGACGAGTCGGTCCCACCACTGGCGGAGAGGGTTGAGCCCGCCACCCGCGGACGAGTCATCCGCATACCAGCTCTGGCGTGTTCCTGGGGTTGCCACTCTGCGCACCAGGGGGAGTACCCCCAAAGCGTACATCGGCATAGCAAGAGGATCTCCCTGCGTTGTGCCTTCTCGCGATAGGAGGCACTCCCCGTCCACGAATAGGCGGGCCGGCTGACGGTAGCAGTTTACGATAGCGGGTGTGATGGCTGGACAGAGGTGTGCTACGTTGCGCATACATGCTTCTCTGTTAAGGCGATTGAACGCATTGGATGCATCCGCCATAAGCACAGCGTCAACGTCTTCTTCATGGAACGTGTCGTGCATGGCGTGAATGGCCGCCTCAATGCCACATTCCTGGCCTCCGCACATCTGCAGTGACCCTGTCGCCTCACGAACAGAGTCCCCCGCCACGCTCAGAATAGCCTTGCCGATGATACGACGGACGGTTTCGCCGATGCCTATTGGGCGCACACCCGGTTTCTTATCTAGAGGGATAAGCCGGCATGCCGTGTAGGCTTCCATCGATGCTGGGTTGACGTACTGAGTGGCGATTCGCCGGGCACAGCTGGCGAGAGCATCACATAGGTCGTCTGAAATGTCCCCAAACGCTGTGCACATACGCCTCCAGCCATCTGCGTCCATCCCAGACGGCCCTGCAGAACCGGTGGTATGCAGTGCAGCTTGGCGCACAGCGGTCCTGTCCAGCTTGGTGAAGAGCACTGGGTGGGGCTGTGCTGGGGGTTGCCCTGGGAGGAGAGCCGCTGCTGTGACTGCCTCGCCCTGTGGGTGCTTACTGCGCAGCACATCAAGCACGGTCGTTTCTCCAATGGTGTCGTCAAGATCAAGAACTCCACCACCCATGTCGGGGGAGAGTTGACGAGTGGCTGCCGAGAGCCTGCCACGCCCAATGTCAGACGCAAATCTGCGTGCCGGGTCGACCGTGTGTCCCTCGTGCCGTGCGTTTCGCCTGCGGACCTTGACGATCTGGTCTTGGATAGTCACGGATTCTTGGAGTAGCACCTGTACGTCTCCGGAATCCCACGAGGCAATGCGGCGCTCGATGCAAACCTTGTGAGCTGCTGCCGCTACGGTCCCGCCAGGTTTCTGAAGGAGCAACTGCTGCATTACCATCGCCGTTTTCAGGGCGTAGTCAGCTGCACCTGAGGAGTTGTTACCAAAGGCGTGGAAGTGTGAACTCAGCATACGGATAAAGGTTCGGCCCGTGCTGCCCATTGGTACGTCCAACAGGTTTGGGGCAAAATGAACTACCTTCTCGTACGCCTCGGATATCCGGTTGGAAAACGTGGGACCGTCCAGATCTCCCATTCCGAGTGTGGGGTCCCGCAGGGGAGGATGGGGTGGCAGGTCCGGGATAACAGGATCAGCGACGTCCATTGTTGCTTGGGACATGTTGAGTGTGGCTAGCAGTCGGACATCGTGTGGATCTACGTCCCCACTCGCTGGTAGGTCAACTAGGTCCACTACGGTCACGGTGGCACGCTCCGTGTCCGCTGGCTCAGGCGCTTGGCTGGCAGGTTCGACATCAGCACTGCCATTGGTGTCAGGCGAGTTCGGCACCTGTACGGGTACTACAGTGCTACTGCTAGTACTGGCACCGGGAGGCGAGCTCGACCGGGCTGTGCGAGGTGGTCCGTGGCGACCGTCTCTGCACTCTGCAAGTAGGGTGGTGGTGAGTACTGCGGCTGCACTCTCGGTGACTACTGGCTTGTGCACATTCGAGACATTTGGTACGGGTACGGAGTCTAGTGTCGTATCGGAAACTGCGGTTGCTCTGTTGTCGGAGCTTGTCGACGTCCTGCTGACAGTGTGGTCCGTTACCGTATCACGAACAGAGTTTCGTGCAGTTTCTACGGGTACGGTAGCTGTAGTCGTCGACGACGGTTGAGAAGACGGTTGGGATGTCGGGGAGCCGTTCCGGCATTTGTTCTTCTTCGAGGGGATACAATTCCGACACTTCCGACCCTCCTTCGTGCAATCGCACCGAACACAGGTGCCGTTGCCGTTGCACCGGCAACAAGTGGCACTCTGCATCGGCTGGTTTGCAGGAGAGGCACGTTGGAGTTGGAAAATCCACAGAAGACTACAGAGCTCGAGAAACGCGTACCTACGTCAACATTCAAAAAAACCCAGTGACACTCCGATTCTACACAACTACTTCATTAGACACTACGATTCTACACAACTACTTCATTAGACACTACGATTCTACACAACTACTTCATTAGACACTCCGATTCTACACAACTACTTCATTCGACCCTCCGATTCTACACAACTACTTCATTAGACACTCCGATTCTACACAACTACTTCATTAGACACTCCGATTCTACACAACTACTTCATTAGACACTCCGATTCTACACAACTTCCCAATCAAGTCTGCAACAATCTGCCCACGGATATGGTGAAGATACTGGCTGTATGGGATTTTGTGTCGGTACCTCTTGTCAATTTTGCACGTCCGACTGCTCACAACCTGGCCTAGTTGCTGAACTCTAAACCGTAACCTGTGGGAATGTTTTTAATCTTGATATGCACATGATTAATTCCTGTGCTCAACAACTGAGTTAAAATCAATCTACTTCAAACTACTTGCACATGAATGTGTACCGATGCTGGTGGACTAAGCCTTTCGCAATCAAATCTGCCTCAAGTTCTTGACTTAGAGCGGACTGAATGCAAGCGTTACCAGGCATAACCGCGTGGAGGTGTCCCAATCTATGCCCGCTGTCGCTGAGCTTGGCTATCTCTGGAAACTCTTCATAGGGCTTCAGCCTCCTTGCCTCTTCATGGCTGTACTCCATAATGACGTCTGCTCTAGAATCCTGGAAGTCCCTGACGCCAATCAGGATGATGTCGCCTTGCTATATCCAGACTTTGTTCCTCCTTAGCTTTCCTCGAATTTGGCAAATCCGCGTTCTGCCATAATAGCAGAAAGCCTCGAGCTGACAACAGCCAAACAGCATAGTAACCTGAGCGTATTCTGGGTCATCCTCTCTGAATACCAACTCTCGATTGTAGTAATGGCTGTCGGTGCTGTCAGTCTTTCGTCCACGACGATTTTTTCTTCATTTCCCTTCATTCGGTCGCATGGCTGTCAACATAACGAATGAAAATTTAATAAGGAATTAAAGAAGTATGTTCTCGATCACGAGGAGCAATGCGAACAACAAAATCCCGCCTTCGTAGCTTCACGATACACTGCTTGCAATAGTTTTTGGGACAGGTGGTCGCCTTATCAGAGTGGTCGCCTTGACAGGTTTTACTGTATCTTCAAAGGCAAGTCAAGAGACCGACGTCAATTACATCAGCACGCATCCAAGAGGGAAATTCTACGTGGAGGCTCGCCAGAGATTGAGCACATGGGACGCCAGTGATCTGTGCAGTCTTAACGCACTCCACCATCAATGCGTCGGCATCGCGAGACACCAGGAATGGGATGATTGAGTCACTTCTACAACATTGGCGAAGACGAACGAAATCGACTCGGACATCGGCGAGATCATCCACGAGCATCGGCTACGATGGCTCGGCCATATTGGCGGCATGGACGATGACCGTCTGCCCAAACTTATCCTGTTTGGGGAGCTCCCAGCAACTCGACCTCAGCACGGCCCACGCAAGTGTTGGCAGGATGTGGTTGTGGACGATTTCAACTGCATTCATCCACCTGTACTGGAGAAGGAAGGGCTCGACACTGCCCAAAATTGCTCGGCGTGAAAGTAATCCACCGTCGTCCTCAGCCGCGTGATGTCTCCGCGGAGCCAGAATATCGTTGTGCATTCGGGAAGACATGCCGCCGGCCCCGCGAGATCAAGCGCCACGAACCTTTCTGCCGGTTGCCTCCGAATTTGTCCTTCGCTATCATCGCCTATGGCAATGAGCAAGTTCAAGGTTCAAGTTGCGTGTAGAAGAAGGTTTCTCTGACGGCTGAAGACGGAGAATGGAAGTACGAGAAGGAACGAAGGAAGGAGCGGAGCAATGCCTTTATGATCAAGAAAATACTGTTCAAAGAAGCGTGTGCTCGTACAAGATGTGTTCCCAAGACCAATATCCTGCAGGTCAGCTGAAAATAACATTGACATACTGGCAACATGGACATGTAATGGTATGTTCAAGCAGTCCCAAGCTCTAAGATATCTTTACTGGTGGGAAGCAAATTCCGAGGGATCCTGTCAATTACTTTTTTATTTAAAAAAAATTGTGCCCATTGCAGCGTACGACATTTGCTACATGACACTCAAGAACTGACGCGGCTGGTATACTATGCTGCGACGAATTGAACAACGTCGATCTTGTGACACGATGAGTGACAATCGATGCTGAGACGCGATGACGGACAGTTGATCTTTTGATCCAATGCATAGAGACCATAAATGCTGAGATGCGATGAGAGACAATCGATCCTGCGACATGCAGAGCGACAATCAATGCTGAAATGTGCTAATAGAGAGTTGGATTGGAATGAGCGGAGTGTAATTGTAGCTACCTGCATAGATCAAATCTAAACTCTCTTCGAGTCTTGTACCATCATCCTTCAATGCGACGGACCCCACGATAGGCGATCAGCCTTAGGGTTAGCCTAATGCAGTTTTCATTATAATTTAAGTCAATTTAACCCTTTGAGAATTCTACACACTCGACTTCAACAGGCTGTAACTCGATCAAAATTAGCTCAAACTCAACGATCCAAATATCTTAGTCGGAGAGAAAACTCTCAGCGTGCCGTAGCATCCATCCGCGAAGCGCTGCGATCAACTGTTCCTGAGATAAATTGCTCTTAACTTCAGCCGCGATCGCGGCAACTTGAAAAGCGTGAAGTGCAACGCGAAACTTGAGAATTTTGAGACTTTTCCTCGCGCTGAGTTACTCAAATTTGCGTGGGTTTCACTACTATTATTTCCAAGTGTACACATCGAAAAAATCGAAACTCTGCGATCGAGAAAAATGAAATCGCTGGAGCAGGACGAAATTGCACGCATTAGAAGCAGTTTTCGCTATTTCGCTGCTCTCCCGCGCTGGAGATATGGCGTCCTGGTCATCATGCGTGATCTCAGTCTCTTCCGCTCGGGGAGACCTTTCCAGGAAGCCCAAGATTGTGAAGATTGAGTGAGCAGAACTGAAGTTACGTCCCAAACAACATGAACTTTATGCAGAATTTTGAAATTTCCAATCGGCTCTCATTAACGTGCATAGCCCCCATAGGGATTTGGACCTGCTGTTTGTGTGATCAACATTGAACCGTAATTACATCATAATTTCTGTACGCACTGAGGACGTCGGCCAATCGGTCAATTTACCGGACGTTCATGTCCACGTCAGTAGTTCTCCTCCTCTTCAGCTGGATGTTTGCACCCCACGTCATACTTTCACGGAGTTCGCTGCCGGCTCCTCGTCTAGCTTGCGTGGCATCACAAGCGTCATTGCTAACGCAATTCCGGCTAGCACACTGTACTCATCGCCATTCTTGAGTGCGAACACATTACTACGCTGTACTTGCTTTCGACCCACTAAACTTATGTACATCTGCATATGCTGACACTATGCCTAAATGCATAAGTAATGCAGAACCCCCCAATTGCTATCGTCAGGTATTGTCTCGAACAGCGGTCGCATTGACCAGAGTGTTCACGCAGACACTTGTACTTTTGAGAACGGTTTTATTCACAACACAAATAGCGTGAAACCACGAAGTAAGAGTCACAGTAACACACACTTGTACTTGTACTCACCCACACACACACACACACACACACACACACACACACACACACACACACACACACACACACACACACACACACACACACACACACACATCCACCAAGTACTTGAAGTACTTGTCGGTCAATGTAACCCGATTTGACCTTTCCTCTTTCTTGCACTTTCTTTCTCTTTCTTGCTCTTTCTTTCTGATTGGTAGCACTGCCGCGGTGTGCCTATAAAAGCGATTGCATATTCTTGCTTCGAGAATAAATGTTTCAGTTCAGAACAGAGAGTTTTATATCAAAACTCGGGTGTGTGCTACCGGAGTGAGCAAACTTCTTGCATTGACTTTACTGCCTTTTAACTCGTCTGTGCGGGAGAATACTAGAAAATAGTTATTTCCTTGGCCTCATTGGTGTGTGCCTCCTTAGTATTTGACCACCCGGTTACCACTGCACTTGGGTTACGGCCGAGAATTCCTTGCAGCCGAACCGTCTTTCGTAAAGCCAGTAAGTAGAACATTTCCGTAAGTATCTGCTGCTAGCTAGTAGTGCATGCGTGTCTGTGTGTTTGTGTGCGGGGGATGTGCCAATATAGTTATTTCCTTGCCTCATTCGTGTTCATATTCTTATCAACCACCATACCATACCGCCGCGCTCTCCGGCCGACCTCCACAGCACACCATCAGCAAAACGACACTTCTGTTGGCACTCTGCTCCTTCAGACAGCATTTGTTTCGATCATCAGGATCTCGTCAGTGAGGGTTGATAATGTAGAATGGCTAACAGATAATGAACTTCTCCCTTTTGTAGCAAAAAGAGAAACATAGTGGCGCAACTAACTTAGGCGCAAAAAGGGGAAACATAATGGGACATCTTAAGCGCGAAGATTAAGGCGCGAAAATTAAGGCTAAACAAAAGAGTGCTACATCAGTTGAAAGAGCATGACCAGCTGCAAAATCTCTGAAAATTTTGTCTCGATCTGACCATCCGTTTAGGGGTTATGGCAGAAAATGTGCCCTTGCAAGTAAAGATTTTTTAGTTCCACGCTGTCATTTGTCGGCAGCACTGTATTTGATTGTGAGCAGACCTTGCGCAACTTGTCGTATCATGGAAACACGCGAAAGTGTGAAACATTTTGCTCCAAGTCCAAAAATAACGTTTTTTAGCCACGTATTGGGCTGCACGGCTTTTGCCAGCACCCTCGTGACGTTGCAGATATGTGGCTTGATTATTGTAGTTGACGTTGATTTAGTGGCTTTGGCAAGTTTGAGTCGTGTCAAGAAGTCAGGTAGGATTCAGTACTAGGCAATAGTGGAACGTGAGTGGTAGTCTTTGCCGATCTTTGAGGGTATCCTGGATTCAGTTTGCAGCGCTGTGGAAATGGCTTGCTGTGTACGTCCCAGCACTGGATGTTGTATCAAGGTACGACCTTATAGCACGCCCTAAACCTAAAACAATTCAAAACTTGACTTGGGTCTGTGGGAGTCTATGGGAGAACGCCCACTCGTGCCCCCTTGTGACAGATTCCAGGGCCACGTTGAGGGGCCCTATCCCTTCCATGGCTGCTTGTGGACATATTTTAGGTTTGGATCCCACGCACGGACAGAATGGACAAGAAAATGTGAAAAATTGTAAATGCATAAATTTGGCTCCTGGGTGACTCGCACACTGTGGCACTATGCCGGAATTTTGAGTTTTTCCGACCTGGAAAGCCTTTCAGTGAGGTGCAAGGACTTTTAAATCACGACGAGAGGGCCAACATAGAGGCAGGCGTGTGTGGTGAAATTTTCACTCAATCCACTGAGAGACACCTATCTTACGGTCTATTGAATGCCATATGAAATTGACCAGGCTGCTACCTTAATCTTCGCGCCTTAATCTTCGCGCCTAAGATGCGCCATTATGTTTCCCCTTTTTCGCTACAAAAGGGTGAAGTTCACTATCTGTTAGCCATTCTACATTATCAACCTTCACTGGGGAGATCCTGGTGATCGTAACAGCTGCTGTCTGAAGGAGCAGAGTACCAACTGAAGTGTCGTTTTGCTGATGGTGTGCTGTGGCAACGTGTCGAGGTCGGTCGGAGAGCGTAGCGGTGTGGTGTAGTGGTTGATAAGAAACTGGCTCAGGCCGAATGCTGCTATTAACCCCTCTTGATCCTTCGTGTTCAAGCCTCCTTAATAACGACTCCTGCTCCCAACGGGTGAAGCGCTGAAAGGCGATGTGTATGGTGCAGGAGTGCAGACTGCAAGAACAATGCCGGAGAGACAACTCCGTGAAGAAACGCTTGGATGGGATGACGACAATTCCTTCCTGGTGAAGGAACTGTTGACCTCCAAGTGGGCATAGATGGTGGCACCTCCCCGCGGTTATGCCTGGTAACTTTCCCATTAAAACCGCTCCAAGTCCAAACCTTGAAGCAGATTTGAATGCGAAAGGCTAAGTTCACCAAAATCCATACATACATTGTATTATATTCATCTCATTTCGTTAGCAAAGGAAGTACATAATTATATCAAGGTACGTTCGGGTCTGATTGGAAATTTTTATTTCCATTGCTATCAGGTTCGGCCTCATTTCCTCTGTGCTGCGCTGACGAGTCCACAAAGGACGAAACAGCTCTGTCCGCAGATTGAGTATTTCGCTCCTGCTCTTGTAGCAGTTGAGCACTCTTGCGTGGGGTAGTGCCTTTGCTGTTTGCGTTATGCAGAGCTCACTGACTTGTCAGTTTGAGCACTCTGGCAAGGTACTGTACGTTCGGGCCTGATTTGAAATTTTTATTTCCATTGCCATCAGGTTCGGCCTCATTTCCTCTGTGCTGCGCTGACGAGTCCACAAAGGACGAAACAGTTCTGTCCGCAGATTGAGTACTTCGCTCCTGCTCTTGTAGCAGTTGATCACTCTTGCGTGGGGTAGTGCCTTTGCTGTTTGCGTTATGCAGAGCTCACTGACTTGTCAGCTTGAGCACTCTGGCAAGGTACATTCGGGCCTGATTGGAAATTTTTTTCTATTGCTATCAGGTTCGGCCTCATTTTCTCTGTGCTGCGCTGACGATTCCACAAAGGACGAAACAGTTCTGTCCGCAGATTGAGTATTTCGCTCCTGCTCTTGTAGCAGTTGCCACTCTTGCGTGGGGTAGTGCCTTTGCTGTTTGCGTTATGCAGAGCTCACTGACTTGTCAATTTGAGCACTCTGGCAAGGTACGTTCAGGCCTGATTGGAAATTGTTATTTCCATTGCTATCAGGTTCGGCCTCATTTCCTCTGTGCTGCGCTGACAAGTCCACAAAGGACGAAACAGTTCTGTCCGCAGATTGAGTATTTCGCTCCTGCTCTTGTAGCAGTTGAGCACTCTTGCGTGGGGTAGTGCCTTTGCTGTTTGCGTTATGCAGAGCTCACTGACTTGTCAGTTTGAGCACTCTGGCAAGGTACGTGCGGGCCTGATTGGAAAATTTTTTTCCATTGCTATCAGGTTCGGCCTCACTTTCTCTGTGCTGCGCTGACGAGTCCACAAAGGACGAAACAGTTCTGTCCGCAGATTGAGTATTTCGCTCCTGCTCTTGTAGCAGTTGAGCACTCTTGCGTGGGGTAGTGCCTTTGCTGTTTGCGTTATGCAGAGCTCACTGACTTGTCAGTTTGAGCACTCTGGCAAGGTACGTTCAGGCCTGATTGGAAATTTTTATTTCCATTGCTATCAGGTTCGGCCTCACTTCCTCTGTGCTGCGCTGACGAGTCCACAAAGGACGAAACAGTTCTGTCCGCAGATTGAGTATTTCGCTCCTGCTCTAGTAGCAGTTGAGCACTCTTGCGTGGGGTAGTGCCTTTGCTGTTTGCGTTATGCAGAGCCCACTGACTTGTCAGTTTGAGCACTCTGGCAAGGTACGTTCGGGCCTGATTGGAAAATTTGTTCCATTGCTATCAGGTTCGGCCTCATTTCCTCTGTGCTGCGCTGACGAGTCCACAAAGGACGACACAGTTCTGTCCGCAGATTGAGTATTTCGCTCCTGCTCTTGTAGCAGTTGAGCACTCTTGCGTGGGGTAGTGCCTTTGCTGTTTGCGTTATGCAGAGCTCACTGACTTGTCAGTTTGAGCACTCTGGCAAGGTACGTTCGAGCCTGATTGGAATTTTTTATTTCCATTGCTATCAGGTTCGGCCTCATTTTCTCCGTGCTGCGCTGACGAGTCCACAAAGGACGAAACAGTTCTGTCCGCAGATTGAGTATTTCGCTCCTGCTCTTGTAGCAGTTGAGCACTCTTCCGTGGGGTAGTTTGCTGTTTGCGTTATGCAGAGCTCACTGACTTTTCAGTTTGAGCACTCTGGCAAGGTACGTTCAGGCCTGATTGGAAATTTTTATTTCCATTGCTATCAGGTTCGGCCTCATTTTCTCTGTGCTGCGCTGACGAGTCAACAAAGGACGAAACAGTTCTGTCCGCAGATTGAGTATTTCGCTCCTGCTCTTGTAGCAGTTGAGCACTCTTGCGTGGGGTAGTGCCTAAGCTGTTTGCGTTATGCAGAGCCCACTGACTTGTCAGTTTGAGCACTCTGGCAAGGTACGTTCGGGCCTGATTGGAAAATTGTTTCCATTGCTATCAGGTTCGGCCTCATTTCCTCTGTGCTGCGCTGACGAGTCCACAAAGGACGAAACAGTTCTGTCCGCAGATTGAGTATTTCGCTCCTGCTCTTGTAGCAGTTGAGCACTCTTGCGTGGGGTAGTGCCTTTGCTGTTTGCGTTATGCAGAGCTCACTGACTTGTCAGTTTGAGCACTCTGGCAAGGTACGTTCGGGCCTGATTGGAAAAAATGTTTCCATTGCTATCAGGTTCGGCCTCATTTCCTCTGTGCTGCGCTGACGAGTCCACAAAGGACGAAACAGTTCTGTCCGCAGATTGAGTATTTCGCTCCTGCTCTTGTAGCAGTTGAGCACTCTTGCGTGGGGTAGTGCCTTTGCTGTTTGCGTTATGCAGAGCTCACTGACTTGCCAGTTTGAGCACTCTGGCAAGGTACGTTCGGGCCTGATTGGAATTTTTTATTTCCATTGCAATCAGGTTCGGCCTCATTTTCTCTGTGCTGCGCTGACGAGTCCACAAAGGACGAAACAGTTCTGTCCGCAGATTGAGTATTTCGCTCCTGCTCTTGTAGCAGTTGAGCACTCTTGCGTGGGGTAGTTTGCTGTTTGCGTTATGCAGAGATCACTGACTTGTCAGTTTGAGCACTCTGGCAAGGCACGTTCAGGCCTGATTGGAAATTTTTATTTCCATTGCTATCAGGTTCGGCCTCATTTCCTCTGTGCTGCGCTGACGAGTCCACAAAGGACGAAACAGTTCTGTCCGCAGATTGAGTATTTCGCTCCTGCTCTTGTAGCAGTTGAGCACTCTTGCGTGGGGTAGTGCCTTTGCTGTTTGCGTTATGCAGAGCGCACTGACTTGTCAGTTTGAGCACTCCGGCAAGGTACGTTCGGGCCTGATTGGAAAAAATGTTTCCATTGCTATCAGGTTCGGCCTCATTTCCTCTGTGCTGCGCTGACGAGTCCACAAAGGACGAAACAGTTCTGTCCGCAGATTGAGTATTTCGCTCCTGCTCTTGTAGCAGTTGAGCACTCTTGCGCGGGGTAGTGCCTTTGCTGTTTGCGTTATGCATAGCTCACTGACTTGTCAGTTTGAGCACTCTTGCAAGGTACGTTCGGGCCTGATTGGAAATTGTTATTTCTATTGCTATCAGGTTCGGCGTCATTTCCTCTGTGCTGCGCTGACGAGTCCACAAAGGACGAAACAGTTCTGACCGCAGATTGAGTATTTCGCTCCTGCTCTTGTAGCAGTTGAGCACTCTTGCGTGGGGTAGTGCCTTTGCTGTTTGCGTTATGCAGAGCTCACTGACTTGTCAGTTGGAGCACTCTGACAAGGTATGTTCGGGCCTGATTGGAAATTTTTTTCCATTGCTATCAGGTTCGGCCTCATTTCCTCTGTGCTGCGCTGACGAGTCCACAAAGGACGAAACAGTTCTGTCCGCAGATTGAGTATTTCGCTCCTGCTATTGTAGCAGTTGAGCACTCTTGCGTGGGGTAGTGCCTTTGCTGTTTGCGTTATGCAGAGCCCACTGACTTGTCAGTTTGAGCACTCCGGCAAGGTACGTTCGGGCCTGATTGGAAAATTTTTTTCCATTGCTATCAGGTTCGGCCTCATTTTCTCTGTGCTGCGCTGACGAGTCCACAAAGGACGAAACAGTTCTGTCCGCAGATTGAGTATTTCGCTCCTGCTCTTGAGCAGCTGAGCACTCTTGCGTGGGGTAGTGCCTTTGCTGTTTGCGTTATGCAGAGCTCACTGACTTGTCAGTTTGAGCACTCTGGCAAGGTACGTTCGGGCCTGATTGGAATTTTTTATTTCCATTGCTATCAGGTTCGGCCTTATTTCCTCTGTGCGGCGCTGACGAGTCCACAAAGGACGAAACAGTTCTGTCCGCAGATTGAGTATTTCGCTCCTGCTCTTGTAGCAGTTGAGCACTCTTGCGTGGGGTAGTTTGCTGTTTGCGTTATGCAGAGCTCACTGACTTTTCAGTTTGAGCACTCTGGCAAGGTACGTTCAGGCCTGATTGGAAATTTTTATTTCCATTGCTATCAGGTTCGGCCTCCTTTCCTCTGTGCTGCACTGACGAGTCCACAAAGGACGAAACAGTTCTGTCCGCAGATTGAGTATTTCGCTCCTGCTCTTGTAGCAGTTGAGCACTCTTGCGTGGGGTAGTGCCTAAGCTGTTTGCGTTATGCAGAGCCCACTGACTTGTCAGTTTGAGCACTCTGGCAAGGTATGTTCGGGCCTGATTGGAATTCTTTATTTCCATTGCAATCAGGTTTGGCCTCATTTTCTCTGTGCTGCGCTGACGAGTCCACAAAGGACGAAACAGTTCTGTCCGCAGATTGAGTATTTCGCTCCTGCTCTTGTAGCAGTTGAGCACTCTTGCGTGGGGTAGTGCCTTTGCTGTTTGCGTTGTACAGAGCTCACTGACTTGTCAATTTGAGCACTCTGGCAAGGTACGTTCGGGCCTGATTTGAAATTTTTATTTTCATTGCTATCAGGTTCGGCCTCATTTCTTCTGTGCTGCGCAGACGAGTCCACAAGGGACGAAACAGTTCTGTCCGCAGATTGAGTATTTCGCTCCTGCTCTTGTAGCAGTTGAGCACTCTCGCGTGGGGTAGTGCCTTTGCTGTTTGCGTTATGCAGAGCTCACTGACTTGTCCGTTTGAGCACTCTGGCAAGGTACGTTCGGGCCTGATTGGAAATTTTTATTTCCATTGCTATCAGGCTCGGCCTCATTTCCTCTGTGCTGCGCTGACGAGATCACAAAGGACGAAACAGTTCTGTCCGCAGATTGAGTATTTCGCTCATGCTCTTGTAGCAGTTGAGCACTCTTGCGTGGGGTAGTGCCTTTGCTGTTTGCGTTATGCAGAGCTCACTGACTTGTCAGTTTGAGCACTCTGGCAAGGTACGTTCAGGCCTGATTGGAAATTTTTATTTCCATTGCTATCAGGTTCGGCCTCATTTCCTCTGTGCTGCGCTGACGAGTCCACAAAGGACGAAACAGTTCTGACCGCAGATTGAGTATTTCGCTCCTGCTCTTGTAGCAGTTGAGCACTCTTGCGTGGGGTAGTGCCTTTGCTGTTTGCGTTATGCAGAGCTCACTGACTTGTCAGTTGGAGCACTCTGACAAGGTACGTTCGGGCCTGATTGGAAATTTGTTTCCATTGCTATCAGGTTCGGCCTCATTTCCTCTGTGCTGCGCTGACGAGTCCACAAAGGACGAAACAGTTCTGTCCGGAGATTGAGTATTTTGCTCCTGCTCTTGTAGCAGTTGAGCACTCTTGCGTGGGGTAGTGCCTTTGCTGTTTGCGTTATGCAGAGCCCACTGACTTGTCAGTTTGAGCACTCCGGCAAGGTACGTTCGGGCCTGATTGGAAATTTTTTTCCATTGCTATCAGGTTCGGCCTCATTTCCTCTGTGCTGCGCTGACGAGTCCACAAAGGACGAAACAGTTCTGTCCGCAGATTGAGTATTTCGCTCCTGCTCTTGTAGCAGCTGAGCACCCTTTCGTGGGGTAGTGCCTTTGCTGTTTGCGTTATGCAGAGCTCACTGACTTGTCAGTTTGAGCACTCTGGCAAGGTACGTTCGGGCCTGATTGGAATTTTTTATTTCCATTGCTATCAGGTTCGGCCTTATTTCCTCTGTGCGGCGCTGACGAGTCCACAAAGGACGAAACAGTTCTGTCCGCAGATTGAGTATTTCGCTCCTGCTCTTGTAGCAGTTGAGCACTCTTGCGTGGGGTAGTGCCTTTGCTGTTTGCGTTATGCAGAGCTCACTGACTTGTCAGTTTGAGCACTCTGGCAAGGTACGTTCGGGCCTGATTGGAATTTTTTTCCATTGCTATCAGGTTCGGCCTCAGTTTCTCTGTGCTGCGCTGACGAGTCCACAAAGGACGAAACAGTTCTGTCCGCAGATTGAGTATTTCGCTCCTGCTCTTGTAGCAGTTGAGCACTCTTGCGTGGGGTAGTGCCTTTGCTGTTTGCGTTATGCAGAGCCCACTGACTTGTCAGTTTGAGCACTCCGACAAGGTACGTTCGGGCCTGATTGGAAAATTTTTTCCCATTGCTATCAGGTTCGGCATCATTTCCTCTGTGCTGCGCTGACGAGTCCACAAAGGACGAAACAGTTCTGTTCGCAGATTGAGTAGTTTTATATGAGGATGAACACGAAGAAAACTAGAGAGCATAGGTTACGAGTTAGAGTTCACCAACTAGACCAGATTGTGAGTAGTTGGACTTGCACAGCGAATCACATGCAACACCGACAAGAGGTACTGACTAGTGATGTGAGGAATATTTGAATTATTCGAATATTCAAGAAAGAATATTCGAATGCAGGCAGCATTATTCGAGAAAATCAGCGCTTTTGGTTGTGTTATTTATTATCTCTCCTTTATTCACTTCTTTCGAAGGCGATAAGCCAGACCCACCGGGAAATATTTCCATGGGTGGGACAGCAAAAAGAAAGTGAAAAAACAAAAACAAAAATAAATAAAGAAATAAAACCTAAAAACCAAAGGGACAAGAAATAGTTGAAGGAAGAGAAAGAAAGGAAAGAAACTCAATCCGAACTCCAACATCAAAACAATAATAAAGAATTTGCAGCGACCGGCAAAATACATCAACCAATGAAGGGAGTAGTAACAAAGGAAATATCAGTCTTTATCAGTCGTTATTCAAGTCTCTTAGCTATTGAACATGCAAACGCAGCAGAGGTGCATCTACATGTTAAGGATAGTTCTTAGTATTTTAATCGAACCTTGTATAGCCTCCTGTTGCACAATAGCCAGGTCTCCTCCCTGCACAGTCCGAAGGCATTGAGGAGTCTCCCCCACCAAGCCTCCCAGGGCACCGACAACCACAGGGACCACGTCAACCTGGGTGAGGGACCAAATCCTCGAAATCTCCCGCTTCAAATCATAATATTTCGAGCTTTTCAGCCATTTTCTTATTGATGTTGTTCTCACCAGGAACGCTGATGTCTAATGTAGGCGATGCGCTCCTTGTCATCAACAAGGAGCAGATCGGGCCTGTTTGCTGATAGTTTCAGGTCAGTTGGGACCGAATACTCCCAATAGAGGCGATACCGATCACTCTTGACCAATGCCTTGAGCTGGTGATCGAATCGTGAAGCACCAGTAGGTAGATCTCGTGCTCTACACATTTCGAAGTGCACATACCATCCAACCCATCTTAGCTAGACAGCACCTAACACCGTTAAATGTTCGCTATGCTGCCAACCTCTATGTGTTTCTACATAGATGCATAAATGCTCGTGCTAGTCCCCTACTTTGCCGACTTTTCACTCCTCGTGCTGTCTCATTATCCCGCACTGCTAGAATTACCCGTTCTCAGGAATTGCTCGGCCTGGTACTGCCCCATGCCAGATTGTATTTGGGCTATCACTCTGTATCTTATCTTGGAGCTGACCGATGGAACGCCCTCCCTGCCGAGATTCGCACCATATCCCTACCTGCTGCATTTCGCTCCGCTATCTTCACGTGGCTAGGGCACCCTGTAAGAAGACCATAGGTCTGTGGGGACTGCCCTAGTAAAATATGAATACATAATAATAATAATAATAATAATAAAAGTAGAAAGGAAAAGGACATATGGAAACGAGTTAAGAGTAACTCTCCACCACTGTAACTAGATACTATATACAGTCAGAAAGTGCAACAACTAGGCACAAAACTGACAGAGTACTGAGACATTCGACGTCCTGACGCCTAGCTTCAACACGTCTCCGTAGCGCTAACCGACAGCCTTCCAACTTGGAAGGTTCAAGGTTATGGAAAGACCAAAGAGGGGAAGTCGGTTAGCGCTACGGAGACGTGTTGAAGCTAGGTGTCAGGACGTCGAATGTCTCAGTACTCTGTCAGTTTTGTGCCTAGTTGTTGCACTTTCTGACTGTATATAGTATCTAGTTACAGTGGTGGAGAGTTACTCTTAACTCGTTTCCATATGTCCTTTTCCTTTCTACTTTTATTATTGGCTCAATACCCGAGTTTCAAATTGCACACCTGATGAGCCGTCACGAACCATACGGCGAAACGTACGTCGTGTGAAACAATTTGTTTTGTAGTCAACTAGTCCATCACAATGTCATGCATGAGGAGTACTGTAGGAGTTTAGATTTCGGCTTGTACAATTCGTTCTCGCAAAGCTTCCCCCTTCTTAACTTATCTTTGATATTTTTGACCCACCCAAGTTGGGTGGCGTGCTGCTTTGCTGCTTCGAATTGTAGTTAGACCGCTTTGTCAAATCGCCTACTGGTCTCGTCATCGTCCAGTGACAATCGACATTCTTTGTTCCGTTGGGACTGTAGCTTGTGCTCGTTTTCGTTGCGCTTGCCTTCCCCTCTTTGGCCGAACATGAGAAAATGAGGCCGAACCTGATAGCAATGGAAATAATAATAATAATTATTATTATTATTGAAAATGTTGAACAGTCTCTGCTGGGTTGACGACTACACCATAGCAACCAGCAGTATCTGATGGTATATCTGTGCGCTGTATCGTATGGAGTTATGACGATAGGAAGAATTTGGAAGTAAACTGACTCTAGCCAAAGGTAGGAGAGTGACTTGAAGACGCTCGTATCTTGGCCACAAGAACAACATGGTTGGCGATTCTCATCCAGTACCGGTAGTTCGGCCATACCCATCCCAAAACACATGCTTTGAAAAGCTTAAGCCGTGCATCGTCAGGGAACACTTGGCAAATTCCATGACTTGGCAGAGACTATACATGTAGGTTGTACTGGCAGTCCAAGCCAGAATATTCATTTTCACATTTTGCGTTTGGCGAGACTCTATTTGTATTTACATGATTGTATATACATTTTATTTGAACTCGCAAATGCAAACGAGCACAAATGCTCAAAGACAAGGCATTGAATAATAATGTCATTGTGTTACAGGGAAGGAGAGTTGGTGAGAAAATAAGGAGTGAATGGTAGAAAGCTCAATGAAGAGCGAAGTGTTCCTCTCTGTCCAAACCCGGAGCAAAGTCTAGCCAAGGTTTGCTGCAGTATTTGTATTCAAATTTTGTATTTGTATTTGCATTTATGGATTCTCCACAGGCCTTAGCCTAAATCGAGGGAGTCTCCAGTATGACCGAGTGACGTGTAAAAAAAAAGATAGCTACATGTCGACGTCAGCGTTACAACTGGATAGACAGTTCTTTTGAGAATCACAGCCAGCTTGACGCGTTGGCGGTCAGAAATCAAGTCATGCAGCCACTTCTAGTACTGAGTTCTAGCTACTTCTAGCTCTTGTCTTGTACCTTCTTGCTAGTATTCACGTGTGGGGCTTTGAATAAAACAAGTCGAGAGTCACTTCTAGCCACGGGTGAATTACTTGAACTGCCGACAGAGCATTATTGTTTTGGTGAGATCATACGCGATGCAATTACGTCAGGAAGTATCGATGAGGGAACCTCGATGTAGCTATTACCCATGTTCTTTTGCAATGTATTTATGTATAATTATTATTTCTTTTGTATTCGTAAGTCCAAACGAGCACAAATGCGTAATGACAAGGTAATGAATCTTTTACATGACATTGTATTCTGTTACGGGAGAGGAGACTCGGTGAGAGAATAATGAGAAAGAAGAAAGAATGGTAGAGAGCTCAATGAAGAGCGAATTGTTGTTCCTCTCAGTCGTGTCCCGCCAAAGGTTAGTACAGTTTGCTATCGAACCACATAGTGATGCGTAGTCGAACAGAAACCCCGCCGTGCACCACTTCTAACTAGGTGTGAATGATTGTATTGAACTGCCGACAGAGCAAGGCATTATTGCATGGGTGAGATCTTAACCATGCAAGTACATCAGCACCTACCCAAGAGGGAAATACTGCGTGGAGATTTAGCACTAATCGAGCCTAGTGTAGGTCAGTGTCCCGACAGTGTAGGTCTAATAGTAGCTACTCGTATTTGCGTAGATCTTACGTGCATAACCCCGGCCCAGGCGTTGTAGATGAGCGTTTGTTATTAAAAGGTGTAGGAGTGGGTGGAGACCACACCACATGCATTGCCAGCTAAACTAACGTCGGCATGTACTTTCAAAGCCAGCACCGGGTACTTACTCCTTAGAGGGGTAGAGTAGAACCTCGCACACGTAACTGCTGGCAAGAAGTGTCCACATAATGCATTGCAGCGGTCTACCTGACCCCGTGACCTGTGCATACAGATACGACCTGTATAGCCAGCGCTCGCGCCCGGAGCATTGGCTCGCTCGACCTGCTACAGCTGGCCAATGCCTACGCGCACTTCGAAAGGAGGGTATAAAATACGACGGTATAGCTTGTTGTCAGTCCATTTTCTGGAGTGTACGATAGAGGTTTGTTTGACAGAATTTCTTAGATCGCTACCAGTGCATCGTGAAGCTACGAAGGTAGGATTTAGTTGTTCGCATTGCTCCTCGTGATCGGGAACATTATTTCACTTATTCCGTGTTTCTTTCGTAACAGCCATGCGACCGAATAAAGAGAAAGGAGGGAAGAATCGTCGTTGGGGAAAGATCGACAGTCATTACTACAATGCAGAGTTAGTATTCAGAGAGGACCGCCACGAATACGCACAAGTTACTAAGCTGTTTGGCTGTTGTCGGCGCGAGGCTTTCTGCTATGATGGCAGAACCCGGATTTGCCAAATTCGGGGAAAGCTACGGATGAAGGTCTGGATCAAGCACCGGCAACATCATCCTGATTGGCCTCAGGGACTTCCAGGATTCTAGAGCGGACGTCATTCTGAAGTACAGCGATGAGGAGGCAAGGAAGCTGAAGTCCTATGGAGAGTTGCGAGAGACAGCCAAGCTCAGCGACAGTACCACGTTCGCACCAGATGATGAACATTACGTTGTTTTCGACGACATATCAGACCCTGAGGATGATTACAGTGATGCAACGACGTGACCAGTGACTCAATCGACAACGCCACGTAAGTTGTAAGGGAGAGCATACTCCAAGAACAATGTCGGAGAGACAACTCCGTGAAGAAACGCTTGCATGTGATGACGACTGCTCCTTCCTGGTGAAGGAGCTGTTGACCTCCACGCGGGCATAGATGGTGGCACCTCCACGCGGTTATGCCTGGTAACTTTTGCGTTCAGTTCGCTCCAAGTCCAAACCTTGAAGCAGATTTGAATGCGAAAGGCTAAAACCACCAAAATCCATAAATGAGCATTACGTTGTTAGCAAAGGAAGTGCATAACGAACCATGGTTATGTAAAAGTACGCATACAGATACACAAGTCATGTATCGCCAGCGCTCGCGCCCGGGCTCGCTCGCTCTGCTAGCTGGCTGGTGAACGCCTACGTGCACTTCGAAAGGAGGGTATAAAATACGACATGGAAACCACATTTTGAATGTCCGTTGAGTTGTCGGCTTAGACAGGTTTCACAACAACTGAGTTAACCCTTTAAGGTGGCAGACTACCCAAAAATTCTCTGAAAAATCGAATTTGTAAATTCATATTGAGTGCTACGTCAGTTGAAAGAGCATGAATAGCTGCAAATGCTCTGACAAATGTGCCCTTGGAAGGAAAGAATTTTTTGTTGCACGCTGTCATTTGTTGGCAGTACTGTATTTGAATGTGAGCAGACCGTGCGCAACTTGTCGTATCATGAAAACACGCGAAAGTGTGCAGAATTTTGCTCCAAGTCCAAAAAATCACGTTAAAAACCACGTATTGGGCTGCACGGCGGCGGGCGCCGTGCAGCAGGACTTTTGCCAGCACCCTCGTGACGTTGTAGATATGTGGCTTGATTATTGTAGTTGACGTTGATTTAGTGGCTTTGGCAAGTTTGAGTCGTGTCAAGAAGTCAGGTAGGATTCAGTACTAGGCACTAGTGGAACGTGAGTGGTATTCTTTGCCGGTTTCTGAGGGTACCCTGGATTTGGTGTGCAGCGCTGTGGAAATGGCTTGCGGTGGAGGTCCCAGCACTGGATGTTGTATCAAAGATACGACCTCGTAGCACGTGCTAAACCTAAAAAATTTCAAAAATTGACTTGGGTCTGTGGGAGTCTGTGAGAGAACGCCCACTCGTTCCGTTGTGACAGATTCCAGGGCCACTTTGAGGGGCCCTACCCCACCACCCATGGCTGCTTCTGGATTTGTTTTAGGTTTGGGTCTCGTGCACGGACAGAATGGGCACGAACATGTGAAACAATTGTAAATGCATTTGTTTGGCTCCTGGGTGGCTCGCACACCGTGGCACTTTGCCGGAAATTTGAGTTTTTCCGGCCTCGTGCCCGGGCTCGCTCGCTCTGCTAGCTGGCTGTTGAACGCCTACGTGCACTTGGAAAGGAGGGTATAAAATACGACATAGAGACCACATTTCCAATGTCCCTTGAGTTGTCGCCTAAGACAGGTTTCGCTATACTAAGTTGCTCATCAAGTATTCACAACTACTTCATTAGACACTCCGATTCTACACAACTACTTCATTAGACACTCCGATTCTACACAACTACTTCATTAGACACTCCGATTCTACACAACTACTTCATTAGACACTCCGATTCTACACAACTACTTCATTAGACACTCCGATTCTACACAACTACTTCATTAGACACTCCGATTCTACACAACTACTTCATTAGACACTCCGATTCTACACAACTACTTCATTAGACACTCCGATTCTACACAACTGCTCAATCAATTCTGCAACAATCTGCCCACGGAGCCTATGGTGGAGATACTGGCTGTATGGGATTTTGTGTCCGTACCTCTTGTCAATTTTGCACGTCCGGCTTCTCACGATCTGGCCTTGTTGCTGAACTCTAAACCGTAACCTGTGGGAAAGTTGTTAATCTTGATATGCACATGATTAATTCCTGTGCTCAACAACTGAGTTAAAATCAATCTACTTCAAACTACTTGCACATGAATGTGTACCGATGCTGGTGGACTAAGCCTTTCGCAATCAAATCTGCCTCAAGTTCTTGACTTAGAGCGGACTGAATGCAAGCGTTACCAGGCATAACCGCGTGGAGGTGTCCCAATCTATGCCCGCTGTCGCTGAGCTTGGCTATCTCTGGAAACTATTCATAGGCCTTCAGCTTCCTTGCCTCTTCATGGATGTACTTCATAATGACATCTGCTCTAGAATCTTGGAAGTCCATGACGCCAATCAGGATGGTGTCGCCTTGCTTGATCCAGACCTTGTTCCTCCTTAGCTTTCCTTGAATTTGGCAAATCCGGGTTCTGCCATCATAGCAGAAAGCCTCTAGCCGACAACAGTCAAACAGCTTAGTAAGGTGTGCGTACTCTTGGCGGTCCTCTCTGAATACAAACTCTCGATTGTAGTAATGGCTGTCGGTGCTGTCGGTCTTTCCTCGACAACAGCCAAACAGCTTAGTAACTTGTGCGTATTCTTGGTCAACCTCTCTGAATACTAACTCTCGATTGTAGTAATGGCTGTCGGCCCCTTCATTCGGCCGCATGGCTGTCAACGTTACGTAAGATACACGGAATATAAGAAATAATGTTCTCGATCACAAGCAGCAATGCGAACAACTGAATCCTACCTTCGTAGCTTCACGATGCATTGGTGGCGATCTAAGAAATTCGGTCAAACAAAACTCTATCGTACACTCCAGTCAACTAGGGAAAATACACTCATAACAAGCTATACCGTTGCCAGGTGGTCTCCTTCTGGGATATTTGACTGAAAATAGCATTCCTTGGTCCTGCTTGTAATGGTCTTCTGCGACAGGTGGTCACCTTCAGAGGTTTTACAGTATCTTCAAAGGCAAGTCAAGAGACCGACGTCAATTACATCAGCACGCATCCAAGAGGGAAATACTACGTGGAGGCTCACCAGAGATTGAGCGCATAGGACGCCAGTGATCTGTGCAGTCTTAACGCACTCCACCAGCAATGCGTCAGCATCTCAAGACACTAGGAATGGGATGATTGAGTAACTTCTACAACATTGGCGAAGACCCACGGAATCGACTCGGACATCGGCGAGATCATTCACGAGCATCGGCTACGATGGCTCGGCCATATTGGCCGCATGGACGATGACCGTCTGCCCAAGCGTATCCTGTTTGGGGAGCTCTCCGCAACTTGACCTCTGCATGGGCCACGCAAGTGTTGGCGGGATGTGGTTATGGATGATGTCAACCGCATTCATCCACCTGTACCGGAGAAGGAAAGGCTCGACACTGCCCAGAATTGCTCGGCGTGGAGATAATCCACCGTCGTCTTCAGCCGCGTGATGTCTCCGCCGAGCCAGAATATCGTGGTGCATGCAGGAAGACGTGCCGTCGGCCCTGCGATCTCAAGCGCCACGGACCTTTCTGGCGGTTGCTGCCGAATTAGTCCTTCGCTAGCATCGCCTAGTGTAATGAGCAAGTTTAAAGGGGCACTCCGGCTTCATTTTCGACGCCGAGTTTTCGGTGGCAAGACGAAGGTAGGTGAAAGAGAAGACCCCTCCAACAAGAACGAGTCTCCAGAAGCGATCGAGTCTAGCGATAAGACTTTTGAATTTCGACGAGCGAGCGCTGATGACGTAATGAGGGATTAGCTTGGCGGTGGAAATGCACCTGCGCATATACATTTCCTATACTTTTTGGCCAATTTTCAATCGAAAAGGAGGTTGTTTTCTATGTTCTGTTAACAGCGTGAGCGATCCCGTCTTCTATACCCTTCCAGGTATCATGAGGGTCATCCAGAGCAGAATGTATCTCCAGCAAAACGTTGTTGATCCGCAAAATTCGTCTCGAGACGTATTCACCCTGTGGTGATAAATGTAGAATGTTGAATCTGTGATAATTGTCGACGATGAAGAGAGAGGCTGATAGCCGCTGTCGCAGGAGAGTGAAGCTGCTGGTAGTTACAAGAAATATTGAAGGAAACGGACGTTATGGTCGTTCGGACATGTACGGTCCAATGTGGCGTGCACGAAGTGTCATTCCCCCCTTAAAGCGGGATTCACAGACGCTTCGGTGAATCTTCTGTGAATCCCGCTTAAAAACTTTGTTGCGATGCGATGGGCGATGCAACGCGATTTGCAACAGAGGCGTGCGATGCGAATTTAAGAAATACCATTCTCAGAAGAAGTCAGCGATGCGACGACGATTTGCACATCTGGCGCGAATTTCACTGCAGGTGAGTATGTCACCATGGTATTCGCGCGGTTTGCTACAACTTGTACAAATTTACAGGCAACTCTTGAAACTTTGTACAACTTTGCTGCAGAAAAAGTCAAAATCGTACGCCAAATCACTTGTCGCATCGCAAAGGTTGAGCCAAGCTCAACTTCTGCAATGGCCCAGTTGCGGCAGTTGCTTGGGGTGTGAGATGGCTGTGATTTGAGGATTTCCCGGTTTCGCGGCTGTCACATCGCGTGTCGCATCGCAAAAAAAAAAGGTTCTGTGAATCCCGCTTAGCACCCAAGAATTGACACAATCGGCAAAGATTGCTGCGACGAGTTGAGCAACAGTCTATCTTGCGACATGATGAATGACAAGCAACGCTGAAATACGATAAGAGACAGTCGATCTTGCAACCCGAAGAACGACAATCAATGCTGACACCCAATGAGAGACGGTCCTTCAATCTTTTGACACGATGCATAGCAACAGTAAATGCTGAAACGCGATGAGAGACAGGCGATCTTGCGGCACGATGAGAGTGAAGCTGCTGGAAGTTACAAGAAATATTGAAGGAAACGGAAGTTGTGGTGGCTCGGACATGTACGGTCCAAGCTTCTGTGAATCTTCTGCGAATCCCCCTTAATTAAAAACCTTTTTGCGATGCGATGGGTGATGCGACGCGATTTGCGACGGAGGCGTGCAATGCGAACTCGCGAAAAACCATTCACAGAAGAAGTCAATGATGCGACGACGATTTGCACATCTGGCGCGAATTTCACTGCAGGTGAGTATGTCAACATGGTATTCGCGCGGTTTGCTACAACTTGTACAAATTTACAGGCAACTCTTGAAACTTTGTACAACTTTGCTTCAGAAAAAGTCAAAATCGTACGCCAAATTACTTGTCGCATCGCAAAAGTTGAGCCAAGCTCAACTTCTGCGATGACCCAGTTGCGGCAGTTGTGTGGGGTGTGAGATGGCTGTGATTTGGGGATTTCCCGGTTTCGCGGCTGTCGCATCGCGTGTCGCATCGCAAAAAAAAAGGTTCTGTGAATCCCGCTTAGCACCCAAGAATTGACGCAATCGGCAAAGATTGCTGCGACGAGTTGAGCAACAGTCTATCTTGCGACATGATGAGTGACAAGCAACGCTGAAATACGATAAGAGACAGTCAATCTTGCAACCCGAAGAACGACAATCAATGCTGAGACCCGATGAGATACGGCCCGTCAATCTTTTGACACGACGCATAGCAACAGTAAATGCTGAAACGCGATGAGAGACAGGTGATCTTGCGGCACGATGAGAGTGAAGCTGCTGGAAGTTACAAGAAATATTGAAGGAAACGGAAGTTGTGGTCGTTCGGACATGTACGGTCCAATATGGCGTGCGCGAAGTGTCATTCCCCCTTAAAGCGGGATTCACAGAAGCTTCTGTGAATCTTCTGTGAATCCCGCTTTTTTGCGATGCGATGGGTGATGCGACGCGATTTGCGACGGAGGCGTGCAATGCGAACTCGCGAAAAACCATTCACAGAAGAAGTCAACGATGCGACGACGATTTGCACATCTGGCGCGAATTTCACTGCAGGTGAGTATGTCACCATGGTATTCGCGCGGTTTGCTACAAATTGTACAAATTCACAGGCAATTCTTGAAACTTTGTACAACTTTGCTGCAGAAAAAGTCAAAATCATACGCCTAATCACTTGTCGCATCGCAAAAGTTGAGCCAAGCTCAACTTCTGCAATGGCCCAGTTGCGGCAGTTGAGTGGGGTGTGAGGTGGCTGTGATTTGGGGATTTCCCGGTTTCGCGGCTGTCGCATCGCGTGTCGTATCGCAAAAAAAGCTACTGTGAATCCCGCTTAGCACCCAAGAATTGACACAATCGGCAAAGATTGCTGCGACGAGTTGAGCAACAGTCTATCTTGCGACATGATGAATGACAAGCAACGCTGAAATACGATAAGAGACAGTTGATCTTGCAACCCGAAGAACGACAATCAATGCTGAGACCCGATGAGAGACGGTCCGTCAATCTTTTGACACGATGCATAGCAACAGTAAATGCTGAAACGCGATGAGAGACAGTTGATCTTGCGGCACGATGACTCACGAGTGACAATCAATGCTGAAGCGCGATGAGGATAGTCGATTTTTCGACACAATTCATAGCGACAATCAATGCTGAAATGCGATGAGAGAGAGTTAATCTTGCGACAAGAAGAGCGATAATCAATTCTGAGATGCGATGAGAGACAGTCGATCTTGCGACACAGTGACCAAACAGGTTCCAGCCAAAAAAGGGGAGGGGGGCAACGCCCCCCCCCCCCCCTACTCTGTTTGCGACCCTGTGAAAAAGTACCGGTCCCTACTCATTTTCCGATTTTTGTGTTTCTTCATGCCACTCAACGGAAATGCAGTTGATAGTCAGTACTGGAGAGTTCAAAAGGCACGTTTTGCATTTCGCATTGCAAGACAGTTATTTTGAAAAAGGAAAAATGGGTGACGGGGTAACTGTCTCCCTGCCCCCCCCCCCACCATTTTGACCTGGCTAGAACCCTGCAAACTGTTGATCCTGCGACTCGATGGGCGACAATCGTTACTCTAACGCGATTAGCAACAATCCATGTGGCAAAGAGTTCATTCTGCAAAATTTTGAAGCACATGCAGCTTGTCGCAGCGCCATCGCAGGTCGAATGGCGTGAACTTTAGCCAACTTTAACTTCCCCGACGACCGATGCGCATCACTTTTCACCCGACAGTCGCACTCGACTCTAGTGTTCTGGTGGCGATCTGTTTTGCTTCCAACTAAAGTAGCACTTTCCTGACCACCAGCACAATGCTAATAGGGTTTAGTGGTTATACTGCTCAATGAAATTGAACCGTGAATGGTGATACACCATGAAGGACATTCGCACTACCGATAAACTAACGTTACCATTACATACGTTTTGCAGCTCTCACCGCGAACTGAGAAAGGATTTACCCTTTTCTCAGCCTGAGCACTTTTTTTACTGCCGCAGCAACCGCGACAGGAAAACCTTTCCGCCGGTAACGTGCAAGTAGCGTCACGTGATCAAATCACCTTGGAAACTTTCCCAAGCGGTGACTTTTTATCGGTAGTCTGAACGCGCCCTTAGGATTAAATATTAGTACCCGCTGGGCGTCACGCAGCCCTTGACCTGTGAATTTGCGAAATGGTTCAGGTCGCAGACTTCAAGTGAGCAGCACTGTACTTAAGTTCTAGCAGTGGATGGTATGTACATGGTGTGTACATGGTGTGTACATGGTGTGTACATGCCGTACACTGAGCTGCTCGCGCCAAAAACAGTAACAGCAAGGCGATCAGGAACGCGCGTGCACCGGAATCAATCTGAATCAGACACGAATGCACGCATGCAACGGCATACCCCCCCCCCCACACACACACACACTTGTTCGCTGCCAGAAACTGACCACGTGGGGTTCTCCTTGGAACTCGGACGGGAGACAGACATAGAATAAATCTCGGAAAGATGACTCAATCGGCTATTGAGCCGCCCAACAGCTGCCAACCACCAAATCCCACAGGTGAACCTCAACAATGTGACCCCACTTTTGTGCTAATCACAACAGTATGTGGGTGAGGACAAAGTGCAGAAAATGTATTGACGGCGTAAGGGCATCCGTCCCGGAGTCGAACAGCATTTACCTCTGCCCCGCCCAATGCAGTGAAGGTAATACCAAGAGTATAATTACAACCCCCCCCCCCCAGAGTGTACAACTCCTGATACCCTTTCTATGGGGCACTGCGACGGCGAAAACTCACATCACGTGGTGCAGTGTCGCAGTTGTACGTTTCCAGCCCGTTTTTAGCAAGCAGCGGAGTAATAAAAAAGCACTCTCTGACAGAAACTCACTGCAGGTATGCAAATCTCCAGCATGATCGTGGCAGATATTCGGATTGCGCGCACGCTATGCTTCGTTTGTACGTAGTACGACCGTATCTGAGAAACGTGATGTGAGTTTTGGCCGTCGGAGACCCCGTATGCAGGGTTGCACACTCTTGGGAGGTTATATACTCTTGGTAATACTTGCCACTAGAGTGGGTGGCTAAATCAGAGTGGATCTCATACAAGCTTCACTATCACCATTGATTACACAAGAGTTAATCTAGCCAGAAGTAGTCCATGGCTAACAGGTATGTACACTTTGAATAGAACGTATATGAACCCCAAAACCAACAAAAAGTGGCAGGTACAACAATACACCTTCAGCAGGCGAGTTCATTGGCAACAGACCGAATGCTAACTGGCCTAAGTGTACCGAACAACCGAACTAGCTGGCACACACACACACACACTCACACACCCTCACACCCCCCCCCCCCCCCCACACACACACACAAACGCACAAACGACACGCACTCGCACACCCACGCACACACATACACCACACACACCCACACATCATGTATGTACTGTGCGTTCATGTATTCGTCCGTCACAAGAGAAGCACGCAAATCTGGATGTGCACCGACAGATTTTCTCTTATAGCAACGATAGCGGACAAGATCTGAATGAGACAGATCAAGACTAGAGCCAGATAACTGCCCAATCCACACAACCTGCGAAGCCACGTGACTCAACCACCAATGCACACCCGATCTACACCCACACGACGTATACTGGCATAAAACGGCCAAGACAGTTACCTATGCACACCCGACACTTGCTGGAATAACCAGTATAGACAGCACGCCGCTTTGATAGAAGCAGACACTAGATGCACTGGTAGCAAGCACACACACGCACACACATACACACACACACCTCACACACACACACACACACACACACACACACACACACACACACACACACACACACACACACACACACAGGCGAGTGGATCTCGGCTGGACCGAACGAATACATTCACTTCAGGCCGGTCACCAAGAGAAAATTGGTAACGATAAGTTACTTCCGGAAATTAGGAAAGGACTAAAAGCATCAAATCAGGACTCTAAAGGCAAGCAAAAGAAAATCTATCAGTAAAATTGATGAGAAAGGAGTGCAGTAGAGGTGTTTGTATACAGGGAAGCAGAGAGTGATTACTACACTCGTAGCACACGAGCCTGGACATGGTTCACACATCACTCATCACTTACCGTTAGCGGGGAAATTTGATCAGGACAAACTCGCGGTCAAAGGCGTCCGGGTGACCGGCCGGGCGCGGCTCACCGGACGTACTCCACTTGAAGGTGGGCTGCTCCTGGTTGGTCGGGCCGCTGATGGCCAAGGTCTGGCCGCTCTGCATGAGCTCGCGCGACGTGATCTTGCAGTCGGTGGCGCCGTGCATGCGGTGGGCGAGGGCGGGGATTGAGTATGTGCCGTTCGTCGGGTTCAGATCGGAGCGAGCTGCGATGCCGTTCTCCCCGCTGTACGGCGGCGTGCACTGGCAGCGGCCGTACTCGTCGTGCTGGAAGTCGTTGTAGCGCATCAGGTGCTGCAGCGACTTCACGTCCACCACCTTGGCGTGATCGCGGCGGAAGATGCGGGCGCGCGGCGACATGTCGTAGCTGAAGAAATCCCCGTACTGGTCGACCATGGACTGGAAGTTGCCGCGCTGGAAGACCGACTTGAAGTGCGGCAGGTTGTAGCTGGGCCAGTGCTTGTTGGTCACCAGGAACTCGGTCATGTCCTCGGTGTGGGCTATAGTCGGTAGCTGCTCCAGGACGGTGAAGGCGCCTGCTCGCGGCGGCTGACCGGGTGTGAACTGCTTGTAGTCGAACACCATCCACTGGTTGTTGTAGGTGCCGCTGTTGTACCGGGCAAACGCGCGCGCCCACTCGGCGCCGTTGCGAGCCAGGCGGTTGGCGATCTGCACGCGGTAGAAGTAGAGTTGGCTCTCGGGCGTGATCTCGTCGAACAGCGTCTGGTTGTAGTTGCCGATGGTCGTCTCCATGATGGCCATGTCGACACCCTCCAGCGTGTAGAAGTCGTCGTTGCTATGGAGATAGCCCGGGTACGAGGAGAACGACACGGACGCGGCGATGAGGTTGTCCTTGGTCTGGGCGCCACCATCACGGGACTGATGCAGCTCATAACGCTTGTACACGCGCAGCATTGTGTAGAAGTGAGTCCAGGTGTCGTGCGTGAACAGCACGTCCTCGTAGTCGCCAATAATCTTCACGATGGCCGAGCAGGAGCCCGAGCCGAGCACGCTGGCCCTGACTTTGCGCTTCAGCGCCGACTCCAGCGTGTCAATGTCGCTGCCAAACGACAGCATCATGAAGTCCTCGAGCGTGAGGGAGCGCTGCGGCAGGTTCATCACTTTCTGGTACTGGTTGTAACCCTGCATCAGACCCACCAGCTGTTCCCGGATCAGCGCGTACTGGTGCCACAGCGGCAGGTCTGCCGAGCGCTCCTTACGCGCCGCCGCGATGCGACCTAGCGCCCAGGCGTCGTTGGCGGACATGAAAGCACGCAGGCGCGCGCAGTACGCCTCCTCGTTGACGCAGTAGGCCTGGATCTTCAGGTTCGTGTACGTGTCCCAGATCGACTGGCCCGTGACCAGGCCCTCCAGGAAGCCAGCCACCTGGGCGCGATCCAGGTCACTCACATCAGCCCCAAGAACGGCGTTATCTCGCACCAGCAGCGTGGACCAACCACTGGAGTTGG
The DNA here is from genome assembly GCF_964019385.1 of Sycon ciliatum. Lineage (NCBI taxonomy): Eukaryota > Metazoa > Porifera > Calcarea > Leucosolenida > Sycettidae > Sycon > Sycon ciliatum. Next base: position 15,656,187 of record NC_088654.1, on the reverse strand, counting down.
CCTTTGAGCTGTCGTACTGCACAGCTCCCCAGAAACTGTCCGCAGGCTCTCCCCAAGACACTGTCAGCGACTGCTTGGCCTCTGGGTCGGGATGAAGATAGGCCACGATTTGTTTGTTCCCAGCTACGATCTCGGATACGAGCTCCGATCCAATCGTCACGGATCGGTTTCCAATTCTGGTGTCACCTAAACTGGTGCCGATATCGCCGCCGCGGCAGGACGAAACGATCAAGGAAAGCGCAAGGAGCGCTCCAGCTCGGAACACCATCCTGCCTGCTTCCCACAAGAACCAGCTCACGACTGCACAAGTAAGTTTTTGAGCTTGAACGGAAGAGAAAAATAATTTTTAAAGAAGCAAAAAAATAATTGGAAAAATCTTGAACAGTGACATCGTCGACACTCATCTTGTATCATCACACGTCATGACTGCATCATGAGCTGATGATGAGTCATCGCTCCTTTGCACACGTAGATCTACACTGCGTAGGCACGCACGCAGACGCGGCTCAACACGACATGGGCGGCGCACGGGACAGTTCGCCGACAACGTTTCATGATCCCTCCTCTCATCCACGCCAGGTTACGGACTCAACATCGTGCTGATGCACGCCAACTCAAACATGCAAATAAGAGAAAGAGAAGAAAACAAAAGAGAACAGAACAGAACGAAGGAGAATAGAGAGAGAGGGGGACTGGTTAATAATGCAATGAATAAAACTATAATAGGGACGAATAGTGAAAATAAAGTATTCCAGAAGGTTTTTTTACCAGTGCAATTTTTCCAAAGTTTGTGCTATTTTTCTTACTATTCTTGTATTTGTAACTCGGAAATTGTCGGCACAAGTTATGCGATCGAGTCCACCAACTAAACCAGATTTTGAACAGTCAGACGTGCACAATCTAGCACAAAACTGACATTGATATTCCCTCTTTGGAATTGCTGTAGTACTAGTAATATCCATGAACCTTCCCAGTTGGAAGGCCGTTGGTTAGCGCTATCGAGCAGTGCTCAAGCTGCATGACTTTCCTGCATGCCGTGGAATATCTCAGTACGCCTTGTCAGTTTTGCGCTAGATTGTGCACATCTGACTGTTCAAAATCTGGTTTAGTTGGTGGACTCGATCGCATAACTTGTGCCCACCATTTCCATGTTACAAATTTGTTTCCTTGGCTCACCATGATCCATCTGAGTTCTATTCTTGTATCCTCGTGTTTTTTTCACTCCAAGTGTATAAATCCGATTGTACATGTAGTTTCATTATTCTCCTTAGTCACGAATTCCATTGATTAATAAAAAAGAAAAGGACCAAAGAACTACAAGGTACGCTATAATGTCCACTAACACCACCAGTTACTAGACAATCAGCCCATGCGATAACATTGCACGACACTGACTAACAGTACTGACGCTCTACAAATAAATGGCTAACATCTCTAGCACATCTTAGATGCGCACTGCAACAGCCTTCCAACTTCAGTACCGTCAGTCAGTACTGTCAGTACCGTTGGTCGGTGTCGTGTAATGTTATCGCATGAGCTGATTGTTTCGTAACTGGTGGTGTTAGTGGACATTATAGCGTAACTTGTAGTTCCTTGGTCCTTATTCTTTCTTATAAATTAATCCTTGGCTCTCCATCCGAGTCAACTCCATTGATAATTGTGAGAAGAAAACAGTCTGGAATACTTTAAAATCGTCCCTATGGTTGTGATCACTCTCCCGACTTTTCAATGAGTCATTTCGGAGAGGTGAACAACCACAGGACTGGCGTGATGCCACTGTGAGCCCACTATACAAGAAAGCCGAACGGTCATGGGAAACAAACTACAGGCCCATATCACGTCTCAGCGTTATCAGTAAAGTGCAGGAGAGGATCGTCCACAAGAGACTCTAGAAGCACGTCAAACCCTTCCTCCCAGTGGACCAATCCGGTTTTCGTGCCAATGATAGCACCAGACTCGTACACGAGGTCTCCGAGAGCCGAGATAAAGGTCTTTCCGTCACAGCTTGCTTTTTTGATCTCTCGAAGGCTTTCGACAGAGTCTGGCATGCCGGTCTCTTCAAGAAACTGCAACACCTCGGCCTGAAGGATACCGCCCTGCAATGGATGGTCAACTACCTCACCCATCCCCGTCAACGTGTTCGTGTCGGCGACGCCTTCAGTGAGTGGCAAGCCATACCAGCAGGGGTGCCTCAAGGATCCGTTCTAGGCCCCCTGCTGTTCTTGATCTACACCATTGACCTGCCCTCTGCCTGCACCAACTCGAACACAAAGTGCAGCCAATTTGCAGATGACACTGCGCTCATCGCACACAGAAGGACCAATTAGAACGCGTTCAGCAACGAGCAGCCCGTATCTTCTTGCGGATCCCCCCTTTTGCACCAGTCCATCACAGCTCACTTCTTCATCATCTCCAACTTCCCACATTAGTCTCCCGGCAACTCTTACGACAGGTTACTCTTGCCCACAACATCAAGTACATCCGCGCTCCCCTTCACCTGCAGCAGCCTCAACTTGCACGACCAATGACAGAGCAGCCATATGCACTACGGCACATGAGAACATACACATTTAGAACATCACAGACATACCGACACACCAACTCACCCATCAACCTGTCCCTTCACAATTTCAACCAACTACCCCTCCGACCTGCGTGAAACAAATAGCAAGCATGCGTTTAAATCAATGGCGTCTAGCATCATTCTATCATCCATATGCTCCTGTAGTAGCTCACACTGTACCCCACCGTAACCCCATCCCCCTGCAATGTGTTGGTTTCCTTACTTGCTAGACTGATTTTATCTGATTCTGGACTGTTATGAATCATAATTATTATCTTCCTTATTGGCCATGGGCCATCGTGGAAAATAGAGAATAATGCCAATGATATGAGTACACATATACAATAGTTCTATTCATTGCAGGGTTGCAGATTTATTGTTCTTTGCCTCTGGGCTGTAGAAATCATCTACTTGTACACGAGTTCCACCTATGGGTAGTCTCTACCTAGTACATGTATGTTTACTGCTGAGACGGTCATGTGTACCCGACATATACATGTAATACAGTACACAAAGCATGAAATGCTAGCAGGGTATGGCTGTCGGATCAGTCAAAAACGGCTTCCGTCTGCCCTGCCATGACGCTAATTGCAAGCACAGCACATGTACCTTTTGCCTTGCGAATCAGTCAGTTCTCACCACCTGATCCACCAGAAATAACTTGTAGAAATTGCCGTGAGAAAACGTGCGGTAGGTCGGTGTCTGGCGAAGTACAACAATGAGCGGCCACTCGAATTATTGCTACATGTAGTTCCAGACGTGCAGATGCGAACTTACCACACCTCCCTAATCCCCTAGAATTTTCTAGAAACCTTCGACGTCGGAAGTGGGGTTAATTGAGGCTTGACAGAAAACAATTGGTCTTGAAAGGCGATCTGATCAGCCCGTGTTACAATCTGTCCCACAGTAAGTGGAGCCTCCTTGGGAACTAAATACAGGTACTTGAGGCGTAGAGGTTGTTGGCAAGCTTCCGGCAAAAATCGACGATGACACAATACTAGTATCCTTTTGGTGCATGAGCGAGAAAGGATCAAGTCACTCGATGGGTGTGCAGCCATTGAAGTTTTGTGTGCGCTATCAATCCTAGCCATTGATCGCAATTCCAACACAATTGTTTGGATTCCGGTTTAGAACACGCAACATCATTCCCACTCAACGAGCAAATGCATTCAAATATGCACTTTCTCCATAACATTTTGATCTTCAAACTCAGAAAGAATGACACAAGTAGTAGTATACATGTACATAACAATGCATTGTTCTTCTCCTACTCTCCATGTTATGCAGGACATTGTCATAATTAAGTGTAACCCTTCACCAATGTCTTTGGCTATATTCGTTCCACACGTTTTTGTTTTCAAAAGTCCCTTACAAAATCAGTGCTCTTGTTCTTTCCCTATTTTTTTCTCGTTTTTCCTCTATGTTTCTTCATTGTAATTCCTCACATACACCCATACTACCTGTTCTGCATCTTCTGCATCTTCTGCTTCAGTCTCAGCCTTCAGATCTACACGTGATTATTATTATTATTATTATTATAATTATTGTTCAGTTCGCTTGTTTTCTTTTTGTAACTTCTCAGGAAATTTCATCATTTTTGTAGGTTCCAGACCATTGATTAGTCTAGAAAAATGCATCGGTGACTGTACATTCTGATAAAGTACACTACATGTATACTAAAAGCTTTTAAAAACATCTAGTACTACATCAAAAACAAGTTTTATGAAGCCTTGTGTGTAAACTTAGAAGTTGCGACTTCGGCGGTCATGGAGATGATTTTTCCAACTAGGAACACACGCTTCTTGCCGAACTTGACACTTGACTGACTCACGACTGCCATCCGGAGCACACGTGTGTAAGTACATGATGGTAGTTCTAGAGACATGTCGAAGTCACATCACTTGAGCCAAGTCTGCAGAATGGAACGGTCGTGAGTGCAAGTGTGAGGGCGAGTGTGAGTGCGAGTGTGAGTGCGAGTGTGAGTCTTGGTAAAACGTGCTAAGGGGTCGTCCGTAAATATCGAACTTTGTTCACCAAACGAATTGTTTTAGTTTAGACCCAACCCCTCCCTCCCTCCCCTCAGAACGTAAACAATTGTTGACGTATACATGCATATACAACAAAAGTCGCAAGTGTGCCACTGCTCCTGCGGCAATGTACATGTATCGAAGTTTTCTGAAACGAAATTGGTCAACCCCCTCCCACCCCATAACGAAATTATTTCGTTTTGTGAAAAAAGGTTCGATAATTGTGGACGACCCCTAATTTGTTCATCAAAGATTTAAGTACAGAAAAGCAGCTCGGAATCCAATCACTTTGAAAGGCATGCAAACCGGAAACGAGTGTCATCTCCCTCCACAACGTGGTACCATGGCTGTAACAGTCCCAGGCGGAGAACACAGCGCAGAGATATCGGCGATGTTACCGTTCTAAATTGTCAAGCGTCATGTAGGATTTCCATTGTTTTCCATAATGATGGCACTCACGCGGGAGATATTCAGGCCGAGCTCATAGCCATCTATTTTGTAACCAGATAACTGAATCGCAATCCCTGCAAGGCGTCACTTGTTGCGTTGTTATGTTTTGTATGCAAGCGTGAGCATGTGCTTCCATATGTGTCTGCGTGTGTGTGTACATGGGCGTATGTACACCATATTGATAATTATACCATGTACATCTGTGCACATTGGTCTGTGTTTGCGTGTGCGTGTGGGTGCACGTGTGTACATGTATGTACCTGTATACGTATGTAGGTGTCTGTATGTATTTGTGTGTGCGTGTGTGCATCCGTCTGTATGTGTGTGTGTGTGTGTGTGTGCGCGTGCGCGCGTGCACGATTTATTATCGTGTGTGTTCATGTTGCCGCTATCCAGTGGAACAGGCCATGAGCAGTTCTGGTCACGCTTTTGCTAATGCCTCGTCACATGTGCCATTGCTTGGTTGGGACCAGAATTCAGGTTGGGTAATAACAGATGGGAACTTGTGTCCAGGCACAAGGGGTACATGGATGCAGCTGATGGGGTTTCTCGGCACTTGTGCCAGTGATTGTGAAACGTATCCACTCACCCCCACCGTTAGGCGCTGCATCTTCCGCTAGGTTTTACCGGGTGTTAGCGGCCGTCGTAAGTTCCCTTCGGGAACGGACAGAATAATTAACTTTTTTTAAATAGCAGATAATTGCCTGGAATATTATTATTCAGATGGAGAGCCAAGGTTTAATTTAATTTAACTGGTGGTGTTAGTGGACAGTATAGCGTAACTTGTAGTTCCTTGGTCTTTCTCTTTGGTATAAATATTATTATTCTTATTATTATTCAGATAGGAGAGCCAAGGTTTAATATATACAACAGAGAAAGACCAAGGAACCACAAGTTACGCTATACTGTCCGCTAACACCACCAGTTACTAAACAATCAGCTCATGCGATAACATTGCACAACACTGACCGACGGTACTGACGTTCTACAACTAACTGGCTGTCAGCTCTAGCACATCTTCGGATGTGCACTCCAACAGCCTTCCAACTTGGAAGGTTCTAAGTTATAGAAATAACAAAAGGAGGGGAAGCTCGAAGGTGAGCGCAAACAAGAAAAGCACGAGCTGAAGTCTCAGCTGTGAAGGACGTTGGCGGATGTCCATGCATGTCGATTACGATACTGGTAAGACCAATGGACAATACAGTCAAACCACGATTCAAGAACGCAAAGCAACATTCCACACAACTTGTGTGGCTCGAAAGATGCGAAGATCAATAAAAGGGGAAGCTGTGTGAACAAGAATCATGAAAAACCGAACGCCTCAGTAAAACAGCACTGTACTTCGACTATGACAATTTAGATGGACAATAAGAAGCGGTAACAAGCAGCAGTTTCACACGACGATCGTTTCGCCGTGTAGAAGACGGCTCGTCAGGTGTGCAGGAATGGACTCAGATGGAGAGCCATAGCAGTCGTCGCTGACAGCAGATGGCAACTATCTAAAAATAAAAATAATATTTTACACAAAAGAGAAAGACCAAGGAACTACAAGTTACGCTATACTGTCCACTAACACCCGGCACCAGTTACTAAACAATCAGCTCATGCGATAACAGTGCACGACACTGCTCGACGGTACTGCCGTTCTACAACTAACTGGCTAACAGCCCTAGCACATCTTGGATGCGCACTCGGAGTCTCCAACAGCCTTCCAACTTGGAAGTCCATTGGTCTTGCCAGTAACGTCATCGACATGCATGAACATCCGCCAACGTCCTTCACAGCTGAGACTTCAGCTCGTGCTTATCTTGTTTGCGCTCACCTTCGAGCTTCCCCTCCTTATGTTATTTCTATAACTTAGAACCTTCCAAGTTGGGAGGCTGCTGGAGTGCGCATCCAAGATGTGCTAGAGCTGTTAGCCAGTTAGTTGTAGAACGTCAGTACCGTCGGTCAGTGTCGTGCAATGTTATCGCATGAGCTGATTGTTTAGTAACTGGTGGTGTTAGTCGACAGTATAGCGTAACTTGTAGTTCCTTGGTCTTTCTCTTTTGTATGAAATATTATTTTTATTTTTAGATAGTTGCCATCTGCTGTCAGCGACTACTGCTTTGGCTTGGACACGTTATTAGGGAGTGAGCGGAGGCAGCGTCATACCAAGCCAGTGCAACATTGAAGATATTGAAAAGAAGCCATGCCGACGTCTACCTACCAGATGGACGGACATTACAATCATGTAGAAAGCAAGACCTGAAGAAAACCAACATCACCGTCCCTGAAGCCTCAGTCTTAGCCGATAACCGACATGAATGGAACAATTTCACTCACAGATTCGCGGAGCTCAATTCTGAATGTTATGCGAGCTGTTCTACTTCTTATTACCGGTAATAGCAGAAAACGACACAAAGCTGAGCGCAATGAAGTAGATACACTCACATGTGCACGTAGAGTACATCTTCAATCCACTGCATTGCATTAGACATGTACTACTACTAGTATTGTGATTGAGACATTAGAGAGGTCAGGATGCACGTTATTTCTGATGTTACGTGAACGGTCAGCTCGCGTTATTTGGCTACCAGTAGAGAGGTTAAGTTTCACGTAAAAGTCTTACGTCCGTGAACTTTTACGTCAAAAGTGAAAAAACTCACGTAAAATTTGACGTGTTTTACGTGAGTTGACTGTCCCGCACGTAAGTTCATGACGTGAGTTTTTGGAAGTTTCGCTTGGTTATGCCGACCGAATTTGTGCGAGTTTCCGGAATTTTATCGAGATTTATCGAGTTTGTTGGAAGATTTGATATTTGTGCGAACTAAACCCGAATCCTGCCAGGCAAAATTTCACGTCACGTCACACGTGTAACTTAACCTCTAAAAATTACACGTAACGTGAGATTTGCACCGCGTTTTGAAAAAGGGCAAAAAACGTGTAACTTAACCTCTCTACTGACCTCCAGTTCGCGTCGAAATTTGGAGTTTGACGTCAAACTTGACCTGAAATTGCGCGTCACGTCGGAAATAACGTGCATCTTAATTAACCTCAATATTGGTTGTACAAGTAAAAGTAGAAAAGAAAAAGACATAATTATGGATACGAGTTAAGAGTAACTCTCCATCACTGTAACTGGATACTATATACAGTGAGAAAGTGCAATAACTAGGCACAAAACTGACAGAGTACTGAGACATTCGACGTCCTGACACCTAGCTTCAACACATCTCCGTAGCGCTAACCGACAGCCTTCCAACTTGGAAGGGTCAAGGTTATGAAAAGACCAAAGAGGGGAAGGCAAGCGCAACGAAAACTCGTATCCATACGTCCTTTTCTTTTCTACATTTATTTATGGCTCAACCAACAACAGCCCCACCATCACTGCTGCGTCTCGCTGCAGCCCCTGCTCAATAGTTGTCACGTTCGTCCTAGTCTCAGTATCATTGTCTTTCTTTATTATTTTCGAGCTGGGAATGTGAACATAGTAAAAAAAAAACTAAAAAAAACAACAAAAACGTCCGAGTTACAAGTAAAAGTACATGCAATTTGCAGCGAGCGACCACTTGATTTGAGCATGGTGTGTGTAGGGTTTTTCATGTGATGTATTGTTGTACTCAATTGAAAACGTCAGATTTGCCTCCAACTCCATAACAATTACATTATCCATGTACTTTGTTGCATTAGTATGGGCATTAGTACGGCAGATTGATTGGGTTCAAAGTACTGGCAAACACATCCGTGCAGAGAGTGTCCGATTATCATCCATTATTCTCTGCCTTCAGAGTAACGCATCCAGGCTCAGGACTCAAAAGTAAAAGTGACACATCAAGTATTGTTGGGGTCACGCAGCTGTCGACACAAGGCAGCAGCAGTCAGCGGATCCCAATGTTTGCCATCATCAGTAAACCTATTCGAGCCACCAACAAAGCGTACTGTTTACCAGGTAACTTACATGTATGATAATTAACTTGAATCTCTTGTGCTCCAGCCGTCACGTATATTCGTGTTTGTACTTCAAAATGTGAACAGCTCCTGTGCGATGCAATTGAATGCACACATATTGCTGTTTTTTTTTTTTTTTTTTTTTTTTTTTTTTTTTTTGGCAGGCATAGTGGGATGGTCTAAGACCATGATTGAGAAACAGAGGGTACCAGGTTCAAGTCCTGCTTGGAAGCGGAAGGAATTTTTCCAGCCGTGCTGCGACCCACAGTTAATTGGGAACTCGTGGCCTGGCACGAGGGTAACATGGATGCAGCTAATGGGACTTCGGTCTTTGACCACTTGGTGGTGGGTCTGATCTACTCACCTCCCACCGTTTAGGCGCTGCATCTGCGCCTTTGATCCTAGAGGGTGGTGGCGTTCCCACGGCGGATGCGGAAAACTCGGCTTCCAGCCGAGTCTCACGCGAACCGTGAAATTTATTTTTATTTTATATTGCTGTTTTCCCACAGACCTTGACATCAAAGTACGCAAGAAGATTCCAAAGTCGACGGCTCGTCATAAAACATGAAGTACAGCGAACCGAACGAAGTACACCCTAGTGGACCTGAAGCTCATGGGAAATTTTATCTGGCGCCATGCACCGACTCCGGCGCGCCGTCAGACATGCAATGTAGGTCACGTCGTGTGATTATTATTGTTGTTGTGTGTTCCCAGGCTCTGGGCACGTTGCCCACTTTAACCTACATCCTCAGGCTGATTCGCCCCAGCTCGCACTGGGAATGGCATGCCGGATCTTTTTTTCTTTTTTTTCAGCCAATCTCAGATCCACATGACTATTCCGAAGATTCGTAAACGCCACGGCGGCCATTCACACAATGCCTCGTACCTCAATCCAAGCATAGAGGGTGGTGGCGTTCCAGCGGATCTCGAAAACTCGACATCCAGCCAAGTCTCTCGCGAACAGTGAAACAAAACATAACAGGCGGGCATGGTTTCTGCAAATGTCCCTTCTATTCATGTTCATCGAATTTTAGAATAATTGCCAGCGCTTGATGATTTCATACAGTGGCTGATGAAATTCGTTTGCACCACCCTCAAGATCCCCAATCACAGCAATCACTACAATTTCATTCCGCGGCGCATCGGATCATGTCAAACTGCTCTTGATTGGACCTGGAGGCATTACTCCCATCTTCAATCTGACAGTCCACGTCGAGGTGCTCATGATAATGATTGTAATCGTGTCACGTTGTGAATTGATAGTGACACAGATGCGCGAAAACAACATCGTATTGAGTTTTGGACAATAGTCGTTGATTGCATCACCAATGTACTGAGCACTTGAACCGGATAGTCAATTTCTCGCCCGATGTAAATGTAACTGCACAGGATAGCGTGTATGTCACACAATGCTCTTTCAATGGCCATGTTATATGCATTGTCTTCCGTGACAATGTCCACGTTGCGAGTACACTTGTCTCGAGCAATCAGTGAATTATTCCGGAAGTTCAGCATCATTAATTTTTACTTTATAACCAGGGCATTTGCTATTCTTCCTTGTGTCAGCTGGTGGATTACAAAATGTAGTTGAATCAAGTTTTTGTTTTCCTTTTGTCCCGGCTTTCTGGCAATCACATTCCCTCACCGAGACACTGACTGTACATGAATGCCTTAATTATTACTTTATGCCAGCACTCACTTTGCAGCTGTGTCATTTTGCCCGTACAAGAGGCTCAAGGAGTTCATTCCTAAAAAAAAACTTTGCAGCTGGCCAGTTATACAAATTTAAAATGTAAATGTACAATCAGAGTGCGTGCTATTCACGTGTTATCTTTTAAGAATCACTGCCTTTGTCTAGGCTTTCTGGGAGTCACATCCCTCCTCAGCAGCTGTCTTGTTTGTCCTAGCCTCAGCATCGTTGTCTTTCATTATTATTTTTTAGCCAGGTGTGTGTGAACACAGTGAAAATTTAAAAACACACACACACACATCCACAGGACCATACACTTCGTGTAAGCCATGTTGTCCTGGCAGAGGAAGCTTTACTGAGTCTGATCATGTTGTGGGCAAGTCACGTTCGGGAGTGCTACGCCCAGAAGCGGCTCGTCCTGGTGTGGCGCTGTGTCAATGGGAAAGCCAGCAGTGTCCTCCAGTACCTATTCTCACCATCAGCTGGCAGCACCACCCGGCACCAGGTTTCCAGGGGCCTCACTGTCCCCTCGGCACAGTCAGAAGCCGGCAGATCTCGCCTGGCCTTTCAGGCAGCCTTGGCCTGGAACGCTCTCCCAAGGAGTGTAAGGGAGATCAAGGCTGCCCAGCAATTTAAGCTTGCCTCCATCCCCTACACCTTGCAATGAATGCTCTGTCTGACTTTTCCCGTCCACACACCACGTCATTTACTCTTCTCTGCGTGCTTGTGCGCTTATGAACTCTTTGTGTTCCCTCTGTTGACGCTTCAAAATCGCTCTATTGACACTGCAAAATCGCTCTGTTGACGCTACAAAATTGCTCTGCGTGCTTGTGCGCTTATGAACTCTTTGTGTTCCCTCTGTTGACGCTTCAAAATCGCTCTGTTGACGCTGCAAAATTGCTTATCATCTCCCTCCCTCCCTCCCCCCCCCTCTCTCTCTCTCTCTCTCTCTCTCTCTCTCTCTCTCTCTCTCTCTCTCTCTCTCTCTCCCCGTAGCTCTCTCCCTTTTGAAATTCGCTTCCATAGAATTGGGCACCATTGCCCGTTTGGCCTTGCGGAGCAAAATAAAAATCAACAACAACAACAACGTGGTTCCGCAGTACCTACATGTACATTGTACATTGTACGGTAACACCTGTCAAGGCGACCACCTGTCCTAAAAGACCACTGAAACCAGGTCAAAGGGATGCTCTTTCCAGTCAAAAGGACACTGGATAATCAGACCACCTGCTAACAGAGGCCACCGTTTCCAGGACCCTTGAGCGGTCGTCTGAGACAGGTTTCACGTAGATTTCTACATGTACATGAAGTACTGTAGGTCAACAACACAACCATAGGGAGGCCAGTGCGGCATTCCTTCCCTTGGGCAAAGCGCATGGGATTGTGGCTGGTACAGTGCTGCTCAATGGAATCCCATGTACACGTACATGTACATGTACATGTACATGTACATGTACATGTACATGTACATGTTCATGTACATGTACATCTACATGTACATGTACAATGTACATGTACATGAAAGTGGGTGAAGTAGGCGCAAACAGTGTCGCAACGTGCAGGACTAGATCTGCGGACACTAGGATTTTACACGTGTACAGGGCACAAAGCTAACTCATTTCACATACATTATACGCCAGCCTCTTTTACACGCAAACATTAACACAATGATCGGATTGCATTCAGCAGCACACTACATAAACAGTTTGAAAGAGTAGAGCCCACACGCTCTCTTCCATTGAACACCGCAGTAGTTCAGCTCATTTCACAATAATTATTCATAGTGCATCTAAAAACAGAGAGGTTCCAGGCCGTATAAGAGAGTGCTCAATACCGAGAGGCAGAGCTGGTTCAAACAAAAAGAGGACAGAGAAAGTGTTATAAGAGATCATCAGAAAACAGTAATGAGTAAATCTGGATCAGTAGCCTCACTCAAGACGCCTCCAAACCTTCAAGGTCAACGTATGTAAGGATCTAATCCGAAATAGATGGCTGTGGTCCACACAGTACCTGTGACGATGATATTGAGACCCATTTAGTATTTACCTCTCTACTAGTACTTGCTTGTTATGATTATTGTTCCCTTTCTTCATTTTCCCTTCTGGTTTAGTCATTACACGTATTTATATTATTTGGTGCAATACTAGCGCCCCTTTCTCGCACCAAATTATTATATTTGCTACCTGACCATGCAACCCCCATTTTTTTCGATGCCAGGTTGCAATGCTAACGCCGAGACCCCTGGTCGGTCGAGTTGCTCCCTGTACATCGGCACGTCGTCCCTACATCCCCTGTATCTTGTCTTGTGTTTGTCTCCACATGTCTCTTTGTAGGGCTGTGTTCCCAATAAATAAATAAATAAATAAAAAATTGGTCTACACTGTATATACTCATATAAATGCATCTGCATCTACATGTACATGTAGGTGTACAATGTACAAACACTCCATGTTTTCGGGGTAACGGCCTCTTTTACTGGCAATATAAAGTCATGTAGATGTGACGAAATAGAGACATCATGACAAGCTCTATTAATTGGGTACATGTACATGTACGCAGATTGTGTACATGTACATGTATTTCTTTCAGAAGGTATCATACCCATTATCTCGCTTATCCGGAGCCGTCTGGCCTTTGCTTTATTGCGTGCTAATATCATGTGTCTGCGGAGGCCCCGCTCGCCATTTCCCTGCCATAGGGGGATGGATGACGCCTCTCCAGATGTTCCTGTTGCCGAAGCCCGCCTTGTTGGCAACTAGCTAACACGGATAACGGATACCGACTGATCAACAGAGACCATCTTAAAAATGGAGCTGTCATTGTGTGCAGATTTTATAGTTCTCGCTCCACATATACATAGACAGAAATAGCGACAACACACAAAGTGAAGGGTAGTTGGCCGCAGCCAGATGTGAACCGGATAACGAGTGAGGTATGGAAGCAAGCAAGGACTGAGAACAGAGTGTCTCAGATAGAATAGTCGTGCCAGTGGATAGCAGAAATAGGCCATGATGCAGAACCACTTGGGACCGTCAGATTAATTTTCCTGGACCGAGCCAGCCGGGAAAAAACCCTCGCGCCGACGGACGCATTTGTGAGGGAAACAACCGGGTGTATATCCCCAATGGCGATTAGGCATCATGTAGGCATGGCAAGCACATCACGGCAAACAGTGATAAAAAGCATGGATAATATGCACAGAAATAAAGGGTGGGAGGGCAGGGACACTGGTGAGACTCAAAACTGACTGAAGAAGTCAGGAAAAGAAGCGACAACAAAGAACACACCAGATGCCATATTTGCAACTGAAAATATTTCGCGAGAAATCATTTTTCGCCTATCTAGCTGCGCTCGGCCGGCGAGAAATACAACTTTCATTTTCTTTTTATTTAAAGCTTTTGTTTTGTGTTGCTTTGCAGTTGTTGCCGCGGACAGGCCAGTGAAATCATGTTCTGTGATTGCCCGTATAAGAGGCATTAAAAAAATTCTTCCAGAGGGACATTACACATTGTACGTAATAATGTACATGTACATGTACATTATTACAATCGTGTAGCTTCAAGAATCGAAGGCCAGCTCGTGTCAGTTCCACGAACAAAGTGTTTGCGTCAAAAAGATCAGAATACGCGTAAAAGAAATAATATATGTAGCTTGTACATGTACAATGTACAATGTACTTCTGAGTGGCTGGAGTGTGTTCTAAACTGAGGCCAGGGTTCAGTCGACCAAAATATGCCAATGAGCGTGAACCTGGGAACCCAGGACACAGCCCGTGTTCAAGATTGAAATGGTCTCATTGAGTACTGTCAGTTTCTCATTCCAAAAGAAGGAAATGAGAAAGGGACTTCCGTGTCAAAACGAGAGGATGAGCACGAACACTAATGGCGGTGTAGCTCTTTTTCTTTTTGATTTCCTTAACTTTTTACGCGAACATTACCTTTCCTTACATCTACATGCGGAATTATTCATGAGCATGTACATGTACATGTACATGTGCTGAGAGAAACCTGTCTGAGACGACCACTCAAGAGACCTTCAAAACGCGATCTCTGTTACCAGGTAGTCTCCTTATCCAGGGTCATTTGGCTGGAAATAACATTCATTGATCCAGGTTGCAGTGGCCCTCTTGGACAGGTGGTTGCCTTACCCGAGAGGTCGCCTTGCCCGAGTGGTCGCCTTACCCGAGTGGTCGCCTTGACAGATTTTACTGTACTGTACATCTCAAGGTGGAGCGCACTTTCCCAGCCAGCCATCTGCAAAGTCGACTGGCATAATACTAGTAGATGCATGACACGTGACAGATTGGGTGAGATGGACAGGGTGGAACCGCGACACGTCAATCTTGGTGTTTGAGAGCGGTCATGCGTCAGAGTCGTCCGCGAGCAGCTGGCTGGTTGCAATGATCAGATTTCAACCCTACGGACTCAACAACCGTTTGCCTTTTGGAGCGACGGAGAAAATGGCGGTGCAACATTACAATGCCATTCAGTGAAAGGGTGCGTGATATTAGAGATGAAACAACACTAGCATGTGTTTGTGGCACATACACATTTACGACGCAGCGAGAATGGATGAGATGCTAATGATGGCTCCTGATTTGCAGATCGCCATCGCCAACTACAACATGGCACGAACGCGTCACAAATCACAACCGTGAGCCATGAAGGGCAGATGCGGGGAGGCGAGCTGAACCGGATAAGCAGAACAATGCACATTACAATGGCAATTCGTGCCTGTTTCATCGCGATGCTAGTATCATCACCCGACCACTGTGGCCGCATAAAACCAGTGAGAATCTCGAACCATACGGCAATTCTATCCACGGCTTTCCACTGCTCACGGCTATTGCGCCCGGCGTCGCCGTGACGCGTCCCCTGCAGATGCTGATCTGTAGTCTCCACCGATACTGTGGAGCGCTCGTGAGCTGAGTCGCCCCCGCGCTTTCCTGGATTTCTCGATCAGCAATGCCCTGTGGATAGCGATCTAGGCAAATTGCTTTTGCCTGGGTAAGCAACATGGGATCGGGCGAGCCAAGTGCAGAGTCATGTAGGTGCCTGTCGCTCGTCAGAGATGCAGCGCACATCTCCGAACACCTTCTTATAAAGCAGAAGGGAGCGGTGTCCGCAAGCACACGAGAATTGGTCTCTACAACAAACGGTTGCTGACTGCCTTCGAGGGTTTAAATTGAGAACAGCAGAGATCCGTTGTGTACCCACACGGGCTTGAGTGTTGCCGAACACCTACTAAAGATTTTCAACCAGTTCTGAACTCATGTCCGTTGTGTATACGGCTGTTTTAGCATTGTAGTGAATTACTCATCGTTTGGGTAACCTGAGGTCCAGAGCCATTCGACCACCCATTTCCTGTCAGATCTTCCAGGACTGGATGATGTCTCCTTCGACGGAAACTCGTGAACTACGACAGGGCAGCCCGCGAGGCCGAGAAGCGAGTGCCGAGCTCAGGGAGAAGGCGAATCTGCGCGAGAGACATCGCGTGGACGCAATGCGCAAGGCGTACCAAAACCTTACGCAACAGCTGTCCACCTGCGGCGCCCCATGTAGCGATGGCCCAGTCGATTTCAGGGCCGTTTCCCAGCACGATATAATTCGCGGCGCTACACATTTGATAGGTGATCTGCGCGCGCACCTGGAAATATCGTTAATGGAGGAGCAAAGGCTAGAGGCAGAACTTCTTCCACCGGAGCAAGCACAGGAGCTTCCTCCCGCGCGCCAAACGGGGACTTGGCTGTTCACGTCGACGCCCAGCCAAGTGGCATGTTCGCTTTCTCAGATTCCTCCACAGACTGCTGCCGTCCAGTCCCTAGATTACACTCAATTCGCAGTTTCGTCGCTTCAACAGGCAACCCAATACCACGCGACGGACCGGCAGACGTGCTCCTTGGGAACTGCAGGTGTCATGCCGGTATCTTGCCCCACAAGTGAAAGGATACTGAACCAGGCGCCACTATCCCGTCCTGCGACGCTGCTATCACCGACTCTGGCAGCTACAGAACGAGTATTTCCTGAACGGATCACAAGCAGAAGTCAATCGCCACCGACGAATACGATAAACAACGTTCTTGCTGTATCAAGCCCAGCAGAAATGACGTGTTTATCTACGTCGGGGGCACGAGGAGCGTTCTCGAGCGCACTATCCAATATCCCGATGACTCGCCACAGCACACCCTCGCCCATTCAGACTACTATGGCGATTTCTCCCGAATGTAGATTTCCATCAACTGCTGCCAGTCCAGCTTATTCTTGCCCAATGGACACGATCCAGCATTGCAATGATGGCACAAAAAGAACAGCTGGCCAGGGCAAAAGCTCGAGGTCAAGCGACGCAAGCAGCTCCACAGAGGGCACCCCGCCTAGAAAGACATGCCGCCGGGTGAAGAACCACAGGGTGGCAATCAACCAACGACTCCGGAACCGCTCCAAGTCCGTGAGATTCGTGCTGCAGCAGCTTCGAGACATGGTACCGACCGACCCGAACGAGACACACCTTACCACTGGACAGCTGCTTCGTAGGGCAGCGTATTACATTCAATTTCTTGCGGATAGCTTGGGTCGGGATAGCCCGGTGCATAGCGAACAAGAATATTTTTTCCTTGACCAGTAATATGATTGTATATCACTTCGAGGTATTATACTAATTCAATGTGTTACGTAATGAACCGTTTGAGCTACCACCGCATACAATCCTGGAACATCCAATTGAGACCTTCTTTATGATCTCGGTTTTGTGCCCAACATGACGCAACCCATCTTATCTTAGAATACTCTGAACTCTGCCTCAGAATCCCAAATACCTTGTTGAGCCACCAGCAATGCATGTCCTCACGTTCCGTGATGGCTATAGCACGCAGCATATACTGCGCTTTGTTCTGTTGAAGCAACTTTTCGTGCCACTCCTTGTAATTGTGCCTGTCTCCCTCAGCTTCATGTTGCTAAATGTGATCTAGCAAACCGTGATAGATTTTTCCCATTTGCGTTCCACCTTCCATTCAGGCGATATTCATCAGCCTCACGAATCGGTGGGAAGTGAATCAGACGGATTTCAGACCTACATGTATAACGTAAAGGATGTTATCCCTAAAACGGCAGGACGCACAGCGCACTTTGCACCTGGACAGGTAATTTGGACCCTAACCAGAAAGATGGCGCAACTAAGACGAGGAAAGGGAGCAAAAATGCTCATAATGCTCAGTGTGTTTTATTAATAATTATTAGGAAGCGTTATTTTGAAGTCTGAGGAGAGTGTTGAACGATCTCTACTTGGATAACGAATATATCATAGCGGTTGAGCATCGCTGGCCATACGCGAGGGTTCCTGGCTCGAGTCATTGTGGTGACAGTCAATTTGTCCTCCAGACCTTTCCCGCTCTCAACGCCCTCAATCGTATCATTTTTACACGGAACTCTAGGAACATCTGTCAACATTGTTCCTAGGGTTCCCTGTAAAAAGGCGTGGCCGCCTGTTGGGAAATTCCCTAGTAAAACAAGAATAAATAATAAAAAATAATAATGTCATCTAGTCTATCCTCATTTTCATTTACATGTACATGTACATGCGTTTGAGGACTTCATGAAGACGACTACGTGAAGTGTAACTGGAAGAGAGGAGATAAAACTGAAGAGAGTTCTTTCTGGGGCATTGTAATCGGAAGAGTCAGGAGTTTAATTCAATTTAGTCATACGACCGTACCACGATCATCATAATTATGTACAAAAACATCTTGGAACTACATCATGTACATGTAAATAAGTCACTTCCTGTAATACTACCTGCATGCTTCGACATTCCTTTCCTGATACACTAACATAGAGCGCATGCACTTTGATAGATCCATTTTCCTGAGCGCTTCAGGGCCGACAAGGATGTCTAGAATACGTGCTGTGCGTGACGACAAGATTATACCTCTTGAGATAGTCACCTGGTAACATACCAAAAATTCTTTGCATTACTACAACCATCTATGTAGTAAAAAGGGCTCTGACAACATGGTTACGACTTCTGGGCAGATTCAAAAGTTGAAATCTGAGCGAGAGGCTAAATAGGACGCCAGACGTCCCCTCCGACTGAAGTGCCGGACTCTCCCTGCGGACACTTGATCAATGCTTCAGGGAGCAGTCGATGTTCCAATTGAAACCCGCTAGCACTGCTTGTGTCATTGCGACGCTATGACTGACACGCTATGACTGACACGCTATGACTGACACGCTATGACTGACACGCCAATTCATTGATTTGATATTTGGGTGTCACGATAAACACTAGAATAGCAAGCAGCTTTAGGCTGATGAGTGCTATCTTACAAGCTCCATCAAGTTCTTCCGCTGCAGCGAGTTTAGAGCCAGGCCATTTTGACGCGGAGGCGACAATAATAATAATTTTAGGTGGAACGACATTTTGAGAATTGTTTTGTTCAGCCCACACACATCGACCCTACCCGTTTGTGCGTGTTTGTGTGTGGCGTGGGACAGCGAAGCTCTGGCAGAAGCCGGTACTATTGTAACAGTAACCGTGCTCTGAATATTCTCATCGGTCATGGTGATAACTGTCACTGATAGAGAAGGCCAAAACTCTCATCAGGCTGCGCCTGATGTGCCAGGTTACGAGTATTTCGCCTGAGCTGTTCGCATTTTTGTACACTCTAGTGAATAGGAATTGCCAAAGTGAGGTTACATGTACCATGAATCACTCCTCACGAATCCACGACCATCAGGGTTCGCATAGAATCCGTTGCCAACACAGTGGGTGGCAATACTCACCGATACTGTTCTCTCTCCGTGATAATCGGAATCACCATACTTTGAAAAAAAGCTTTCAAAAATATCACCACCGGCAAAATATTGGGGACAGTAAAGAGCACAATGGCAGGGCTGTGAGATGCTTAATGACTCATCCAATGTAAAGGAATTTGAGAATTTGAGAAATTCATCACTATAGCCGGTATTATTACTATAGCCGCCAACCCTATTGGCGATACGCAATACCGGTACACACAATGAACACGCGCCAGCCATAGAGCTGTGGCACTGGGGTGGTGAACTGGCGCAGTGCGCAAAGCCGACTCACTCGGATCGGATTTCACTGAGCAGCACTTCAGATCATGTAGATGTACGGTATTATCTTTCCGCCTCCTTTTGGCAATCATTCCTCCAATCATTCCCCCATGCATAACAAAAGGCAAATCGACCAGTATGAATTGCGGCAAGACAATTTGTCAGCTAGCAAAACGATATTTAATGTCTGTACTCAGATGGAGAGCCAAGGATTAATTTCTACAAAAGAAAAGGTCCAAAATTAATGATTGTCCACGCTTGGAAGTTGGTAGGTCGCTCAAGCTGATGTTGGCATCCCACTCTGCAGAAATACGATGTACATGTCCATGCAGTTGGTGAAGGCAACTAGCTGTCAGATCGCGGTGGCGAGAATCCAAAGCCACTGTCCAAACGTACGTACAGGATGCGAGAAATTCCATTCGCAACAGTTGTCTGACTACCATACGACAAAAGAGCATGTGATGTCGCTTGGTAAACTGCCAAACAATGTTGAGCTTGCCTGCACATCCAAATCGTATCAGTATGGAAGCTGAAGTCTACTGACCGAATACGGAGATCGCCTTCATTGAATGCAAGTGCAGAGAAAATCAGTGCAAGGGGAGCAAAACGGGTGCGTCATTCATTGGGAGCATTTTGGGCTCAGTCGCGATTTTTTGTGGTTTCAGGCTGGGCGAGTTTTGGCTCTGCTATCCCAGACCAAATGAGGAAATACAGCGAGTGTTCTGCCCTCATCTGGACGCATTCCTCCGACTGCCAACCAGAAGAGGATCAATTTGTCGTGTACTGAGGTGACGTTTTCGTTCTACAGTGACGCTAGCCTACGACGACCGCCCCAATTGATCAAGGAACCTTGAAAACGTTGTCTCTGTTACCACATGGTCGCCTTATCCAGGGTCATTTGACTGGAAATGGTATCCCTTGGTCCTGGTTTCAGTGGTCTTCTAGGACAGGTGGTCGCCTTATCCGAGTGGTCGCCTTGACAGATTTTATTGTACATGTACATGTAATTTGTATGAACATATCGCGCTTTCGTGTCATACATGAACAATGTAAAGGGACTGACAGGATTCTGTACCACAGAGCTCAGGATAGCCCCTTGGCGGAGAATGATAAAAAATTGGCAGATTCTGCTCGAAAAGCAGTGAAATCGGGGGAAACACACAAACCTTATGGCAGGCACATCCTTGAATTCTGCTTAATTTTTTATCCACATACTAACCATACTAAGCATGTATCGAAAATACCAGAAACAGTATAAGATTCATAGCGCATAATGAACAGTAATAGTATATGAACTCGTTTCCATAATTATGTCCTTTTCCTTTCTACTTTTCTTATTGGCTCAATACCCGAGTTTCAAATAGTATATGCATGTGTGAATTGTTATCTCCTCGCAGCGATCCTCATTTATAAACCCATCCTAACCAGTGTGACCACTTCATTCCTGGTGATGGTTATTTTATGCCCGAAACGTTGAAAAACATGTTCTTTAGATGAATTTGAGAAAGCAATGACTGAGACTCAGAAGCATTGTAGAATACGGAATACACAATTACTTTGTGGACGTGTATATCTGAGCAAATTCATTCCGTGTTACTATAGTATACAGTAAAACTTGTAACTAAAGACCACCGTGACTAGCGACCAGCCTGGTACTAAAGACCTCTTCGCCAGGAACGGACGGTCTCACATTCATATACATGTACATGTAATGGTTGTGCTGTGCAAACCTCTAACTAAGGACCACCTGCCACTAAAGACCGCTTTCTCTGGCCCAAGGGGTGGTGGTAAGTCACAGGTTTAACTGTATATCCGAGCAAATTCATTCCGTGTTACTATAGTATACGTGTACGCTCATAATCTGTACTATGGAATTGATGTAAATATAAAACCACTTTGCAGCACTATATACCAGAGATACACGTAAAGTAAAACCTGTGACTAACGACCACCCCTTGGGGCCAGAGAAAGCGGTCTTTAGTGGCAGGTGGTCCTTAGTTAGAGGTTTGCACAGCACAACCATTACAGGTGGTCCTTAGTTAGAGGTTTGCACAGCACAACCATTTTGTCATGTATATGAATGTGAAACCGTCCGTTCCTGGCGAAGTGGTCTTTAGTACCAGGCTGGTCGCTAGTCACGGTGGTCTTTAGTTACAGATTTTACTGTATATGTTAAATGAAAAAGTCTTCTCCCCCTGGCCCCGCCAAACAACAGCACACCGTTCAGTTAGTTTCAATACTAGTATTCACTTCTAAACAATAAACGGCGAGGGCGCAGGAAAAGAAAGACGAAAATGGACACGACGAAAAGACCACGGAAAAGACACGAAGAACCAACAAAGAACAAGCAGTAATAAAGCGACGACAAATCGAGACGACCAATCAGGGACTAATACGTACAGAACACATGCCCAAGACCAAGACAATCAAACCACGGACGAATCACACATGACTCTCATTCCCAGACCAAACTAGCACTGCGTATGTGCAGCATTCACTCGACAGCCACTCTCACACAGACGGAAGCAGAGCCTCACACTCTGACAACGCGTACTCTTGCATGCACCACATACTGTATAAGCAGGAAATTTCGTCGGTCAATAATTTTGTTCAACTCCAAATAAAGGGAGTTCGTCCACTGTTGTAAATGTCGTCCATGGATCATAAGAGTGTTTTGGAAAACTGGACAAATCGACATTCGTCCGGCATTAAATTTAGTCCAAAAGCTCCTTGGACGAAAAGACGAAATTAAATTCCAGACGAATATTTCTGCTTGTACAGTACCATAAACGTCACACATCACACCATGCTCACACGTACATTTAGACCATGATAGTGACATCAGACACTGGACTCTACGAGACAAGAACCAAGTACAACAACATGAGTAAAAATTAATAATACTCGCAAGTCGCAACAAATTTAAAGTCATGTACATGTACTATAATGAAGTGCTTTTCCGTGTTGCAGTCACAGCCAATGCCCGACCCACAGTGCACATACACGCTCGACAAGTATCTCTTCACTTCACAAATCAGTACAATGGGAGAAATTGACAACATTCAATCATGTGGACAACAGGAAACCCACTGAGGCCATGTTATCGGAACATCCAATCAGGGACCGCATCTCTTCTAGATCTGTTCGCCTCCCGGCACTCCCGGCACTCCCACCACTCAACTGCCCGCCTTCTATGCCTGGAGGCCCGATCCTGAGTCCCTTACTCTAGATTCATTCTCTCAGAATTCCTTTGTCACGGAAATCTGCGTGTGTCACGGGGAGATTATCTCCCTTCACTCATGGTAATGTCTCCCAAATCCTCTCAGTGACCAGGTCCTGATCTTACCGGAGAAACTAGTTTGAAAGTAGATTCTACACGTTTCTGTATTAAGGACACGAGTAGATGATAGAACGCTCTTTGTTCGTTCCACTAAGGTTATTAGGCGGCGGTTGAAGAGCGTGTCAATCATTAAAATCAACATCACCTACAAAAATGTAACTGCGACACCTCAGCCAGGATGTTTCTAGTGCTTAGTCATAAAGGCAGAGTCGGCGAATCGTGCACAGGTACATGAACTTGTGAAGGCCAGAGGCAAGTCACATAATAATCATAGTAGCATGCTCCATGTGGCTGGCTGTAGCATATGCATCCAGCTGCTCCTTAGCATAGCTTGCACATTGACCTGATGATGGAGAGATGCCGAAAACGTTGCTAAAATTCAATAATATTGATGTGAAAAGGGAGTTTAGCGTTTTGCAGAGTTATGGGAACGAGCTTGTCAACTCAAATGCCTTTCAATCACAGTAGAATCCCACCACCGAATGGCAAAGATCGAAGCAACTTGGCTCTCTCTTGGGGGAAGAGGAGGACTTGAGCCGATGAATGGACCAAGCATCAACTTCGTATGGCCGCATGTATTTGCACTGGATACGACGTCAACTTGTATCCGAGGAAACCAGGCTTCGTCTCTACAATGTCATCGTCCTACCAACACTGTTATACAACTGCGAAACCTGGGGACTGACAGAGGCTGCACTGGAGAAGCTGAACGCCTTCCATAAACGTCAACTACGGAACTTGTTCGGACTTAGGTGTCCCGCTATCATCTCCAACAAAGATATATTCCAGAGCACACACACAGCCACTCTCGCACACCGTTGCTGTCCGCCGTTTCCCGATGCTGGGTCCTGTTCTGAGGATGCCCTCAGACGCCCCACCACAGCAGGCAATGGACAACTACTTACGTCGAGATGTCATTGGTGTGCGTGGACGCCCGAAATCGAACCTGGCCACGGCAGTCAAGGCAAGCGCAGCTGCCAGAGGCATGCCACTGAAGACCATGGCCGATCTGAGTGGGCTCAGAATGCGCGCTTTGGACAAGCAATCATGGAGGGAACTCTCAGCCTGAGCTGGTTTTGCTCGCGGCTGCAATGCACGGGGTAGTGAACCCAGGACAGAAGCGGACCAGGCATCAGGGCTTTGCACATCTATCGTTATGCTGCTTCATTACGCGACCTGTTTTATTTTTATTATTATTATTAATTTTCAAATTTGGACTTCACGGAGAATTTTCAAAGTGTTAGGAAAATTGAGGCCACATGCCACGTACTGCTCTTTTCTCTCCGAAACTCAACACTTGCAAGCCAGATATTAAAGAAAGAAAAAATCATCAGTCACACCACCGGGACTCGAACCAGGGACCTTGCTATTCGCGAGCAATGCTCTTACCAACTGAGCTACAGTATGACTCTTATCCACAGTGATGGTAAACCTATCCTTCTTCGATCAATCAATATCTGGCTTGCATCATACTGGCAACCCACACCAATCAAGAGGGCCCTCGGCCATTCGCTTGATATCATGGGGAGCGCATCAAACTATGTCCACTGCGAGCAAATACAAATTGCAATTTCAAATATGGACATCACGGAGAATTTTCAAAGTGTTAGGAAATTTGAGGCCACATGCCACGTACTGCTCTTTTCTCTCCGAAACTCAACACTTGCAAGCCAGATATGAAAGAAAGAAGAAATCATCAGTCACACCACCGGGACTCGAACCAGGGACCTTGCTATTCGCGAGCAATGCTCGAGTCC